>NC_083349.1:151675524-151981524 GCF_030254825.1 Meriones unguiculatus | reverse complement strand
TAGAACTCCTGTCCTCCCCTGGTCTTTCTATCTCCCCTTTCTTTCATAAGATTTCCTGTACTCTGCCAGAATTTGGCTATTAGTCTCAGCATCTGCTTTGATACCCTGTTGAGTAGAGTCTTTCAGTGGCCCTCTGTGGTAGGCTCCTGTTCTGATCCCTTTTTTCTCCCTCTTCGGATGTCCATCTCCTTTGCCTTTCTGATCATCTTACCAAGGTCCTCCTTACTGATTAGCTTCTTGACATGTACAGATTTTAGTAAGTTTATCCTATAAGTTAGTATATACCATGTGTATCTTTCTATTTCTGGGATACCTCACTCTGATTTAATACTTAAGGTTAAGTCATCAGTGAAACTGCTGTCAAAACATTTCAATACAATTACTTTTTTGGTTTTGGGTTACACATGATGTTGTATTTCAAGAAGGTTTGGAAGTTTTTATCTGGGCTGCTCATTGCAATACGAGGACTCACAGAATTACTTGAGAAATATCGTGTATGTAAGAAACTTCAGAAAATATTAAAATTGTTTTAAGCAAGCATCTTACAAAGCAAAAATCAATGTGGAAGTTACTAAATAGAAATGGAAATCTCTGTTCTCATTAGATGTAATCTCTATTCTCTTAGACATAAACGATATCAGATTGAAGGGCACCTTAGTTGTTTACTCTAGCACCATATATTAGTATTGATTAATGAAAAATGGTTTAATTTTATTTATTTTACATGTGTGAATTTATCTTTGCAGGTGGAAAATGACCAACGTAGGATGCACACAGAATAATAAATCTGAGGAAGACTTACAGGATTAGCAGGTTAGTGGACTAGGCTAGCCAACCCTAGAGAAGAAACTTAGAGAGAGATGTTAGAGAGTGCTCAAACTGGCAAAAGATAAGGGTTGAGTAATTTTATTGGGACTCAGGAGTGCCCATTACCATCCTCTTGTGATGACAGCTATTTTCTAGTCTTGGTTTTTAAAGGGCCTTCTCCCAAGAGAATTAGACTGACCTGCTAGCTCTGGGGATGCAGACCAAATGGCTCTTTAGGGAGCTGGATCTGCTTGAATGCTTTGTTTGAGCCAATCAATATCCCAGCTTGTTGTGTGTTGAGACAGCACATCTCAAAAGCTTCATAAATTTCAGCATCAAGGAGGCTGAAAAGGAGGAAATGGAGTACACAAACAGAATCTCCCATTGTTGTGTTAACAAATGGCTACCAATTGTCTATTTAACATAGCGTCCATGTCCAGTCCCCGACTGTGCAGCAGGCAGCATGAGTGGGAAATCATCCCACTGTTAATCTCCTTTAGGTTTCAAAATGTAGCAATTAAATAATTTTCAAAACTGCAGGTCTGTGTTTCTTTCTAGATGTTCCCGGCATGAACCCTTTTCAGACTTTCGTGGCACAGGCAGAAATCACTCCCATGTGGTTATAAGACACAGGCTTCACTGTCCTGGGTGCTCAGTCTTTGGCCCACCTTACCATCTTCTTCTCATAAGCTACTAGAAGACTTTAAGTGCTTCCCAGCCTTCAAATCTCTCTTATCATCCTTCTGCTTCCTTTATGTTGGGCTTAAGGATAGGGAAGCTGTTAGATTTCAAAGGATCATGTCATTAGTTATGGGCCCATGGGATACTTTCTCTGTTTTCATCTTTCCAAGTTTAATTACATCTGCAAAGTGCCACTGACTTTGTAGCCTATTTAAAGTTTGTGGAGTTCAGAGAAGGACATCTTTTGCGGGGCGATGTATTTTCTTACAATCACAGTAAATTACAGAATGGCATTTAAGTCATCCTGAGACTTCATTTGCTGCAAGGGATAAAATCATTTGGAATGCTCTCCTGTCTCAGGAAGCACATACTAATAATGTTAATATCACGAGGGTTTTGAGCTGCAATCTCAGTTTTATCTAAAAGAGTGTGAATCCTTTTAAATCCATTGACAATGTATCTATCCAATGGCAGGATTATGTCACGAACTTGAAATTGAGAGTATTCATGAAATATATAGGCTTCTGTTCTATACCTTTGTAGCAGGTACTAGATCCCTGAGACAGATGGGAAGGAAGACCCAAGTCTTTCCATGCAAAATAGCTCATTAGACTGTCAGCAATAAACCTATTAATACTTCCCAGAGAACCATACCCTTTTTTTGTTGTTGTTCTCTAAGAAATAAGAGGCATTTTCCTCTTTGGGGTAGGTTCATGTCATCTGAATCCTTAAGGGCATCAGTGGTCCTAAAAACATGATAGCACCCTGTGCTCAAGACTTCCTGATGCTTCAAGGCAAGTGTCACAGGGCAGCGTCAACGATGTGCTGATGCAGAGAATACAACTGTCAACTAGCAGTGGTAACATATTATGTTGCTTGAACCCTTCCTCCATGAAACACTGTGCTAATCACTCTTGTGAAGCATCTGTTGGATTCTGATAGAACAGTCTGCACTATTATACTCTCAAGTTCAAGTATGAGTAAACTGGGATCAAATGTTAAAAGTTGTGCTAGGGAACATACAGAAAGTCAGAGTCAGATAGATAGATAGATAGATAGATAGATAGATAGATGATAGATAGATAGATAGATAGATAGATAGATAGATAGATAAAGAGTCAGTCAGTATTTACCAGAATATTGTAATAGTTTGGTTATTTTTCTCTGCCTAACCCTGGTACAAAGACACTGAATTTTAAAAGGTGCCAGTATCACTGGGTTGAGAAATTCAAAAGCATTATTTTCTTTCACAAAATATTCACAAATATTCCTGCTATTTTTTATTTCTGCTTCTGAAATAAAGTTGTGCTGTTACTTCAGAATGGGACTCTGTATATAGAAATTCAGCTGGAAGAAAGCCAATGAGAAGATATGTGGATAAGCCAGAATGTAGTAAATTACAAATTAAATGATGCTGCATTTCTGTGGAGACCGGCTGCCATCAGGGGCATTTTGTTGAAAGAGATGTTAAATGAACTTCTGAAAGTTTGAAGTATTTGGGACAAAATACACTGGCCAGACTCCAAGATTGCAGGTAATTGAACTAAGATCCTTTACAGGGAGTAATTAGGCCTAATTTGAACAGGTGAGGTCATGTGAAAAACTTTCTGGTGGAAAATGAAGCTAATTGAGATTAATGACTCTTAAATACATTGTTTCTCTATTTAGCATTTTAAAACAATCCTTCCCGGGGAACATAAAATGTTTCCAAAAATCTATTAGGAAGACTCTCCTTTCATTCTCTACTTATTTGTATTATACAACACTGCTAAATGTTTCCAGAGCATAAACAATATTTACTGAAATCTTTAAATGTTTTTTTTTTTGTTTGTTTGTTTGTTTGTTTTGTCTGCAGATATTTGGGGTATGGCTGTGTGGATACTTGTTGACATACATGTGACAACTTTAGAATGTTAGGGAGGCCTTCACCCATAAAAAAAGAATTATCATACCCATGCCCAGAGAAGGGAAGGAAAACCTAGGAAGGAGGAGTGGAGAGGAAAAAGGAGGAGGAGGAAGAGAGAAAGCAGAAGAGAATGAGCAGGAAGCCTGCCAGAGTCCTTCTTACAGAACTTAATAAAACACGAGTCATTACGATTCTGTTTTTATTCTGTTTGTTTTCTGACATAACTGCTGACAGGAAATAGAACTTAAAGCTGTGGATGAGTAAATTCATGAACAGAGCCAGATAGAAAGTGTCACATTAGTGAAGAGAATAAAAAGGACAGTTGAAAGATGACAGGGTGGATGTTCTCTGTTTAGATGACTGGTGGCTTAAATCCATAGATTTCTTTGGACTTACTCTGCTTCATCTGTCTGTCCTTTAGCTGCTTTTTGCCATTTTATTGGTTGTTTCATTTATATGTCTTATATTTGATTAGTTTCACTGGGTTCTTCATATCTATAAGAAATTGGCATTGAATAAAAGAGTTGGTATATCACACAAACATCAGTTTCTCCATGAAACTTTCAAAAGGATGTTCAACAGCATAGCTATGCAATAAGAAGATTGTGCACATTACAAGCCTGGTGCTCAATTCTGTTTCTGCTGTGTGCACTGAGTTATGCCATACACAGGAAGATACTCTGTGTACATTTATTTTCTGATTCCAACACAAAGACACACTTGAATCTAGCAGTAAAAACAAAGTTACATAGATGAAATCAGTGTGTGAGTGAATCTGTGTCTATATGTGTGTCTGTGTATCTGTGTGCTTACATGGATGTCCATGTACATTTCTGTGTCTATGTGCTTGTGTATTTCTGTGAATAATACTTAGATGATTACCTAGTATGCTAAAATACACTTGAGCACTACAAGCTTCAAACTTCTCAGAATTTGCTTGCATTGCATTGTTCCCTGTGTTTAGTATTCCTGTCTCCACACAAAAGCTCCAGTAATGAGCTTTCTATTTTCTACCTCAACAAATTCCCTTTTGTAAGACTATACATATAAGCGAAGTCATGCTGTCTAAGTCTTGTAAAGCCACCAGGGACTTTAGCGAAGTGGTGTAGAGTGATGAGGAGCAGACACAGTCCCTAAATCACTTCACAAGACCAGAGAAGAAGGCATACATTCAAAGAAGTGAAAACAGAGAAACAAAGCAGATCTTCAGAGAGACAGTATGGAGAGAGAACTGGACCTAGAACAACAACAAAACAAACAAACAAACAAACAAAACTGGCCTTCCTGAATTAGGGCTCTCTGTAGCTTTTGTTGAAGCATGTATTAAAACTGTATTTTGCCCAGGATGACCTGCGTTTTGGACACAAAAACTGTTCTGTCTTTTTAGGGCCAAATCAGGAAGATTCCCTACATTCTATCATTACTGCTGGCTATATGGCAATCATTTAAACGTTACTCTATTCTTTATGAAAAGGAAGGTGAATGCTCGAGATAAGAAACAACTGATGGCATTCACTCCTACCAGCTGATTTTTTAATACTTTAAAGCTCCTCCTATAGATTCATTTGTCACCTGTCAGTTACATGTCCTAAGATGCATTTCTGGAACATTTTTAAAAAATTAAATTAATTTAATTTAATATAATTTAAAGCCTTTACTATAGACTCACTGTTCATCTATCAGTTGCAAATCCTGAGATGTTTTCCTGGGGCACTTTTTAACTATGTATCAATAAGGAGTTTGAGGATTGTCTGCTGAAAATTTAGCCTTCCAAGGTTTTAAGAGTTCTCAGAAGAGGAAACATAAATGGCTTGTAAAAACTTGAAGACATGTTCAACATCCTTAGTCATCAGGGAAATGCAAAACAAAACTACTATGAGATTTCATCTTTTACCAGTCAAATGGCCAAGATCAATAAAACAGGTTGACAGTTTAAGCTGGCGAGGATGGAAAGTAAGGAAAACACTTACGTATTGCTGATGGAAGTGGAAATTTATACCACCACTATAGAAATAAGTGGGGCAGTTTCCCAGGACGATGAGAAGTGCTCTACCTCAAGATCCAGCTATAGACCCAAAGGACTCTGTATCCTATGACAGAGAAACTTTCTCATTCATGTTTCTTGCTCTATTCAGAATACCCAAAAAGTGGAACCATCCTAGATGTCCATGAACAGATGAATGGGTCAGGCAAATGTGGTACATTTACAGAATGGAATATTACTAAACTGTTAAAAAACTATGAAAGGTCAAGGTACAATGATGTAACTCAAAAAGAAAGCATTCTGAATGAGGCACCTAACACCAGAAAACAAACAACAAAACAAAAAACAAAGCCAAATATGCTATGTATTTTCTAATGTGTGTGTGTTAGCTTTAAGCCTCCAATGGGTATGCTCAATCCATGTAACCACGGATGTTAGGTATGACTTAAGGGACTGGGGCTGTGTTGTGGAGACTTTCCCAAGGAAGGAGGAGTAAACTATTCATTAATGGCCTGAATGAGAGGATTAAATAAAGAGTTTGAGGAAAGTTGAGGGTAAGAAGGGAAGGAGCAGCCAAGACTAAGGGTCACTTGGGGAGGGGAATATATAAGCCTACTACAGGAGAAGCTTCCTAAAATATAGACATATAAGTGGCATCAGCAAATAACAAGGGAAGCAAAGCCTCAACAGGACAGTTCTTATCATCAGTTGCAATTTCCAGTGGCTAAAATGGTCCCCCAAATGGAAACCCTCCCCCCAAAACTCAGATGATTGCCACAGTTATTATTGGTTGCTCTCTACAAGCTAATGGTCTGACCCTATTGCTGAAGATAACAACTACATATCTTATTAAACATGGGGAATTCACTCTGGTGCTTAACTAGAGTCTTAAATCCTACTGACTTGTGCTCGTGGTACTAAAGTTACTCTGTATCCTACTGGTGGAGAAAGATAAATATTAACACAGCTACAAAACCTTAGTCTCCAAGGTGACTTGCCTGCTTGATGTCCTGGTGCAAGAGTGGCACAAACATTGTGGCTAGAGCCAACCACAAGCTGATTGTATTTAAGGGCACTCAATGAGGTGGAACCCACACATGTCAATGTTCATGTGGCCAAGATTCTGAGACTAAGTAGATCGTGGACCTTAAGGGAACCCAAATAACTTTACTCTGCTAAAGGGACAAACAGGTTCTGCAATAAAATGACACATAATGGGATTCTGTTATATGAATAGATCAGTGACCTGCCATCCTCAGAAAAGCTTCTACAGTATAAGGGAATAAATAGAGACCCACATTTCAGCAATGTGGTGAGAGTGAGAGACTAAGGGACATTCAGTCCCAAGAGAATGTCTTCACCAAAAACCTTCCCTCAGGCCTCAGAGAAATATAAGGAAGAGGAAACAGGGAAAATTTAAGAGCCACTGGAGATAGAAAACATGAAGGAAACAGGACCTGCTAGGCAGAATAAGACTCACACATACATGAACTCACAGAGATTGTGACAAAATGCAAAAGGCCTGCATATAAGTTCAAGCCAGATGGGGTCATAGACCAAGAGTTGAACTGGTTACCAGTCTCTACTCCTAACCCAGAAGCTATCTCCAAGAGTCATACTTTTGCAAAGGAAAAATTACTTTTCTCCAATTTATTTTCACTGAACATATAAACCATACTAAAGGGAGGCCACAATGCTATCAATATATGGCCAAGAAAAAATGAACTCAGTGTAACTTTTAGAAATATTTTGTCTCTGTGCCCTGATATATTTTGTCCTTGTGGAGCTCCTGTCCTCTCCCAGTCATACTAACTCTCCCTTTTACAATTACCTGTACTCTACTGAAGGTTTAGTTATGAGTCTCAGGATCTGCTTTGATATGCTGCTAGGTAGAGTCTTTCAGAGGCTCTCTGCAGTAGGCTCCTGATATATCCGGGCTCAGGGGTCCTCTATGAGACTGTTTCTCCAACCAAGGACCATGTATGGATATAACCTAGAACTCCTGCTCAGATGTAGCCCATGGTAGCTCAGCATCCAAGTGACTTTTCCTATTAAGGGGGACAGGGAGTCTCTGACAAGAACTCAATGACTGGCTCCTTTACTTCCCCTTACCCCCACCAAGGGAGAAATAGCCTTGTTAGGCCGCAGAGGAGGACATTGCAGCCAGTCATGAAGATACCTAATAAGCTAGGGTCAGATGGAAGGGAAGGAGTACCTCCCCTAGCAGTGGACTTGGAAAGGGACAGAGAGGGTGGGATTGGAAGGGAATGAGGGAGGGGACTATGGCTTGGATGCAAAGTAAATAACTTGTGATTAATATTAAAAAATAAAAATTAATATTAAAAAATATTTTGTCTCATGATGCATTGTTTATTCATTTTCCACCTTAGTGGTATTTTGCTAATATATCATGGTTTCCAATTTTGTGTTTTTAGGGTTTGTGTGTTTCCTGTACTTTTTACTTTTTTCTCCTTTTTACCCCTTGGTTGACTGTCTTTAAATTGGCTATTCACTTTCTCAAGAGAGAAAGAAAATGTAGAGTTGGATAGAAAGTATGCAAAGAAGATGTGGGAGGAGATAAGTGCAGGGAAACAATTATCAGAACTTATTGTATGAAAAAATCATTTTCAATAAAAACATAGTTTTAAGCTGCCTTGTTTATAATCTGCTATTTCAGAATTTTCTAACCTGAATATTGAACATTTACTTGTGTAGTATTTTCATTTCCTAATGCCATTATATTCCAAAATTATTGATAGATAAAAACAAAAGTTTAAATAAGTTAAAAATCTAAGTATTTATTCCTAGAACTGAGTGATAGTCATGGTTCTGAGACCTCAGTGCATACAAAGTAAGGACAATGACTTAAAAATCAGTAAATTGTGAGTGACTGAGCCTAGAAGCAAGAAAGAAAGTTTCAGAGTGGATATCCATTCCTATGAATACTAAGAAAAAAGGCAGAATAGATAATGAAAAAGTATGGAAACTTAAATAAGTAAGTGGTTATCTGCAATATAATTAACAACTTGATATAGTTTTGAAGTTTGCCAGAATATCAAAATAAATATTTATTTACAAAATATCCTTTCTACAGTTTTGTTTTGTTATGAGACCGGGTTTCTCTCTGTAGCCCTGGCTCTCCTGGACTGTCTTTGCAGACCAGGGTGGCCTCCAACTCACAGAAATCTGCATACTTTACCTCCCAGAGTGCTGGGATTATAGGCATGTACCACTGAACCCGGCTTTTGCTTATATATTAAGAACATATATCATTTATATGTATGTGTATTGTACTCTCACACTAAATCTGCATCCTAGCATCAAGTAACCCAAAAAGTTTACCTAACTGAAAAATGTAAAATATGAACACAATAGGTCAAAAAGTAGTTTATGGACATGAATTTAATTAAAAGTGTAGAATTATAGTTTCATTAAGTTCTTTATTAGTTTCCTTAAAATAATTCCTATATTTTTAATTGTGTAGCTTCAGTGTTTTGATTAGATTATATAAAACATTATTTAGCAACAATGAAATTGATATGTCCTTCAAAATTCAATTTATCTCTAATTAAAATGTTTACCTAGTTTAATGAATTAATTAATTGACTAATTAATTAACTGTTATCCTCCTCCTTGCTTGTTGATAACTTTTCAAATGATTCATTGGGCAATTTTCAAGCTGTATTTAGCTTATTCTAATGGCTCTCTTTATAACTTAGTGTAGTGACTTACTGTGGACCAGATTATACATATTGTTTTCAAAAAAAAGAGTATCTTCATTTAGAAAACTTGGCCCTTATGCTCTGTGTTTCTGAACTCTAATTAAAATAAAAGTTGTAATTGATATGACAACTGAGGCAGAGCTGAGCCATCTAGTTCTGTCTAGATTTTGGGACAAACTCAGTGCCTTCATACGCAATAGAACACTGTTAAATACTGTGGTGTTATTAATTAAGGCTTTCTTTTTTTTTTTTTCAATGCAGTTTATTCAGGAACATTGAACAATCCTCGGACCCCGGGGAAAGCCAGCCCACAGCTTAAATAGCCTCTGGGTAGCCAACCCAGGCATGCCACGGGGGCAATGCAGATAGGTCCACATACATGGAAGCAAGCCAGATCCTCGGCCTTAGCCAAATGTGGAGTTGTTCGTGACAGAGAGCACTCACCATCGGGAAGGTGGAAGGCGGAAACCAGCTCCATCTTTAAGGCATAGCATTCCGCAGCTCTCTACAGTTCCCCCTTTTTGTTTTAGACGCATCAGGCAAGAGTAGAGGTCTGATCTCTGATATTAGAAATAAATTGGGACTTTGTACAGATGTTCATTTAGGTGTCATCCACCCAAAGAGCATCAGACCCGTCTGATACCTTTTTCTCAGAGGCGGGACCTGGGGCATCAACCCGCATGCAATCAGACATGCTCTTCTCTGGGTCCAAAGCGGCTGACCCTGAGTGCAGTGCTTAGCCTCGCATCCTGAGCGTATCATTTTAGCTTTTTATGGTATCCAACCATGCTTGGGGAGGATGTCCTGCTTCAATGGCTGTAAAGGCCTGAATGATCATGGCTACATCACACTGTTGTGAGACTCTAATCTTGCATATATACCACAGGCAAACCAAGGAGACCAATACCAGAAGGCCTGCTAACACTCCCATGCCCGCCCATTCCTTCAGATGATTCATGGCTGCAGCAATCCATGAAGACTTTCTTTTTAGGTAAGCAGGTTCATTATTGTTCTGTGACTGACTAATAAAAACTACAGGCAGGAGAACATTGAGCAGACCATGTCCCCAGTTATGCCTGGCAGCCATGTACAGAGAATTCTCCATAACTAAAAGGCACTCCAGTTTCATGGAAGATTACAGTCTGTTCATATTTCAGCATAGGGAGACTGTTCTGTTCACACCATGCACCAGAGCAGGGACCCTGCACTCTAGGAATGGCTAACCTCTGATTTCAGAGGACGTCCCCTGTAACTGCTGTCCCGGACAGATGGACTCCTCACTCTTCCCTACCCTGCAGAGGCCATTTTCAACCAGGTCTAAGAGACAAATAACACTTCCCTAGAGATACAGAGAAAAGTCTGTGCTTGACAAATGGAAGGTTTGTGCCTGTTTGCAGCTGGGATTGATAGAAGATGTCCTTTGATTGCTGTGAGGTACAACCCTCATAGCTACTTACCATGCCTCTTTCTGGCATTAGTGTGTTCCTTTTACATTTTGAGGAAACTAGAAGACACTTTCTGTTAACTTTTCAACATTAGGTTTTTTAAAAGCCTTTCCTGAACTGTCTTTTCTTGCCTTCTTTTGATCATGTTCTTTGTGGGGTGTGGGGGAAGGCAGTGAAGGGCTTCAAATACCACAGGACAGTAGAGATGGCAAGATATAATGAAGAGCCAAACCCACAGTGTGTTTGTCAGCAGAGGCTCTACAGGGACCTGCAAGCCATAAGGGCCCAGGGTCCTGACATGCAAAGCCTATAAAGATAGTCCTGTTTAGAATGAAGGGTGCCAATACCCAAGGTTAGGGAGCTATAAGACTGGCCAGCACCTGCTGCTGTCAAAAGCTGATTTCAACCATGGGCATTGAATGTGAGAGAGCTGATGGTGAAGGCCTAGAATAAAACATCCTCCTCAGAAGATCATCTGCACCTGTAAGTCTCTGACCTCTAGAATTTGAGGCCACAGTTTCCAGTTGCCTAGAATCAGGCCTCAGTTTCATATTTGCAGAGTTCAGAACTTTTGCACTCAAGCAAGTGCTTTACCTACTCGTTTACACTAAGTGTTTGAGGGAACCCTTTTCTGTTGATTTGTTGATTACTGGGTACACATCTTCACATTTGCTCAAGAAACATATATTTGAGATAAATACCTTTCTGATAATCCATCAGACAGCTGACATGAACATGCAACTTAACCTCAACTTTCCTTCCCTAGGTACTTCTATTTGTACACATATTTTAACAGGCTATGCCTCTGTTATTCATAATATATGAGGAAAACCGACAAATCAAGCTTCCTCTTTAAGCTAATTAGGAGAGCGCAAAGCGAACAAGCAATGAATGATAAATCGAGAGACCGCAAAATAGTAATTAATGGATGACTTTATTATGATGCTAAGTTTGAAATTACAGCTAGGATACTTGTTAAGAAAATATATTATTCTACTTAAAAAGTATTTTATAATGTATAAGGCTCAGAGCATGGAGCTGCATACCACTTTCAAAACCAGAGCTGACCCCTGAAAGCTACTCATTCAGTGTAAAATTATTTTACTCACCAGTACTTTCAAAACAAAAATTAAATTTAATTAAAAATTGTTGTAAAGATAAAATGACACTTATAATTATTTGACATGATGCCTTGAAAATAATAACACTTTCCGATAAGTGCTGATGTGTTACATATTTTGTGCAGGCTCAGTCAGGCCAGGAAAGTAAAATGGGACTGTGAAGGAGGGGTGCAATACAGAGGGAAATAACTGGGTAAAAACAATTTGAATATGGACATATGAAAACTGAGCAGTCGTTATTTAGGGAGGGAAAATTAATACAAAAGAAAGGGAGGAGAATAAAATTGTGTCATTGATGTCTTAAAAAGTAAAAACAAATACTATTTATGTAAAATTTAATTCAATAAATACAAGTCTGTGTATGAAAAAAATTTCAAATCTCTGAAGAAAGAACTGGAAGAAGATATGAGAAGATGGAAAGATCTCCCATGCTCATGGCTTGGCAGGATTAACATAGTAAAAATGGCCATCTTACCAAAAGCAATCTACAGATTCAAAGCAATGCCCATCAAATTACCAACACAATTCTTTACAGACCTGGAAGGAAAAATTCTCAACTTCATATGGAATAACAAGAAACCCAGAATTGCTAAAACAATCCTCTACAATAAAAGATCTTCTGGAGGTATCTCCATCCCTGATCTTAAGTTGTACTATAGAGCAACAGTTTTAAAAACTGCATGGTACTGGCATAGAAACAGAACTGTGGATCAATGGACCCGAACGGAGGACCCAGAAATAAACCCACACACTTATGGACACCTGATATTTGACAAAGACGCCAAAACCATACAATGGAAAAAAGATAGCATCTTCAACAAATGGTGCTGGTCCAACTGGATGTCTATATATAGAAAAATGAAAATAGATCCATACTTATCACCCTGCACAAAACTGAAGTCCAAGTGGATCAAAGACCTCAACATAAAACCAAACACATTAAATCGGCTTGAAAAAAAAAAAGTGGGGAATACCTTAGAACTCATTGGTACAGGGGTAAACTTCCTGAACAGAACACCAACAGCACAGGCTCTAAGAGCAACAATCAATAAATGGGACCTCATGAAACTGAAAAGCTTCTGCAAAGCAAAGGACACCATCATCAAAACAAAGCGACTGCCTACAGATTGGGAAAGAATCTTCACCAACCCTTTATCTGACAGAGGACTCATATCCAGTATATATAAAGAACTAAAGAAGCTGAAAAGCAGCAAACCAAGTAACCCACTTAAAAAATGGGGAAGAGAGCTCAACAGAGATTTCTCTGTAGAGGAATACCAAATGGCAGAGAAGCACTTAAAGAAATGCTCAACCTCACTAGCCATTAGGGAAATGCAAATCAAAACAACCCTGAGATTTCACCTTACACCCATGAGAATGGCCAAGATCAAAAACTCAAGTGACAACACATGCTGGAGAGGTTGTGGAGAAAGGGGAACCCTTCTCCACTGCTGGTGGGAATGTAAACTTGTACAACCACACTGGAAATCAATCTGGCGTTTTCTCAGACAACTAGGAATAGTGCTTCCCCAAGATCCAGCCATACCACTCCTAGGCATATATCCAAAAGAGGCTCTGGCACACAAAAAGGAAATTTGCTCAACCATGTTTGTAGCAGCTTTATTTGTAATAGCCAGAAGCTGGAAACAACCCAGATGCCCCTCAACTGAAGAATGGATGCAGAAATTGTGATGCATCTACACAATGGAATATTACTCAGCAATGAAAAATAAGGAAATCATGAAATTTGCAGGTAAATGGTGGGATCTGGAAAGGATCATCCTGAGTGAATTGTCCCAGAACCAAAAAGACACACATGCTATATACTCACTCATATAGACATACAACATAGGACAAGCCCACTAAAACCTGTGCATCTAAAGAAACTAAGCAAGAGAGAGGACCCTAACTAAAATGGTCAATCCCCATCCGGAAAGGCAAAGAGGATGGACATCAGAAGAAGAAGAAGAAAACAGGAAACAACCTAGGAACCTACCACAGAGGGCCTCTGAAAGCCTCTGCCCTACAGACTATCTATCAAAGCAGATGCTGAGCCTGATGGGTAACTGTTGGGCAGAGTGAATGGAATTTTATGTAAGAACTGGGAAATAGTAAGAGCTGGAGAGGACAGGGTTTCCACAAGGAGAGCAACAGAACAAGAAAATTTGAACACAGGGAACTTCCAAGAGACTCATATTCCAACCAAGGACTATTCATAGAGATAACCCAGAACCCCTGCACAGATGTAGCCCAGGGCAGTTCAGAGTCCAATTGGGTTACATAGTAATGTGAAGAGGGACTGCCTCTGACATAATCTGATTGGCCTGCTCTTTGATCACCTCCCTCTGGGGGGGAGCAGCCTTACCAGGCCATAGTAGAGGACAATGCAGCCACTTTTGATGTGAACTGATGGACTAAGATCAGAAAGGAGAGGAGAACCTCCCTTATCAGTGGACTTGGGGAGTGGCATGCATGCAGAGGGAGGAGGGAGGGTGGGATTGAGAGGGGAGGAGGAGGGGCTTATGGGGGGATGCAGAATGAATAAAGTGTAATTGATGAAAATTTAAAAAAAAAAAGGGGGAGGAATAATTTAAGAACCTTAAATGACTTTCAAAAGTGGAGGAAAACATGAGTTAGTCAATTTACATGGAGCATGTCTCGCCCCTGGGGGCAATGGTCTCCTGAACCTACTCAGACCTCGGACACCACCACTGCTAGTTATAGAACTGATGCAGGATGTTCCAATGAGGGGGTTAAGGCTTCTCATAATATTTCCTATAAGCCCACACCTGTTTGTTTATATCCCCCATTTTTATTCCTTATTAGCCAGATAGAGCCAAGTAAATTGTGGTAATGATGCTTGCTTTTTTGCCCAATGATGGAATGCTAGTAAATTTACTAGCTGGTTACTCGCATGCCTCGCTGGGTGCCTGTGCCCATTGATGCCCCTCACGCTATGACTCTCTTCAGACAGAAAAGGGATCTTGGAACTACAGCCGCCATTGTTACTGCCATCTCATTGGCGGCTGTTGGAGCTACCACCGCGGCATTAGCCAGGAATCATACTATGCAGACTGCTCAGACCCTGAATAACCTTTTAGCCAATGTAGGTCATGCCTTAGATGTACAAAAAGGAATTAATGCTCAACTAAAAGGAGGCTTGATGGTGTTCAATCAGAGGATTGACCTCGTGCAGGAGCAAATTGATACCCTATGGCAAATCACTCAACTTGGCTGTCAATGAAAGTATGCTAGACTTTGAGTCACTAGCATACAACATGAGAATTTTTCCTGTGCTGCAAATCTGTCTAAACAAGTGTCTAGCTATATTTTAGGTAATTGGACTGGAGAATTCGATACTAAGATGGAGCAGCTGAGAGTGGCCATTATCACAGTAAATTCTACCAGACTGGACGCAGGACTAGCCACAGGAATATCATCATGGATTGCTGCAGCCATTAATCATCTGAAGGAATGGGCGGGCATGGGAGCATTAGCAGGCCTTCTGGTGTTGGTCTCCTTGGTTTGCCTGTGGTATATATGCAAGATTAGAGTCTCACAACAGCATAATGCAGCCATGACCATTCAGGCCTTTAGAGCCATTGAAGCAGGACAAGCATGGTTGGCTACATAAAAAGCTAAAATGTTATGCTCAGGATGCGAGGCTAAGCACTGCACTCAGGGTCAGCCGCTTTGGACCCAGAGAAGAGCATGTTTGATTGCATGCGGGTTGATACTCCAGGTCCCGCCTCTGAGAAAAATGTATCAGATGGGTCTGATGCTCTTTGGGTGGATGACACCTAAATGAACATCAGTACGAAGTCCCAATTTATCTCTAATATCAGAGATCAGACCTCTACTCTTGCCTGATGCGTCTAAAACAAAAAGGGGGAACTGTAGAGAGCTGTGTAATGCCGTGCCTTAAAGATGGAGCTGGTTTCTGCCTTCCACCTTCCCGATGGTGAGTGCTCTCTGTCACGAACAATTCCACATTTGGCTAAGGCCGAGGATCTGGCTTGCTTCCATGTATGTGGACCTATCTGCATTGCCCATGTGGCATGCTGGGGTTGGCTACCCAGAGGTTATTTAAGCTGTGGGCTGGCTTTGCCCAGGGTCAGATGATTGTTCAATGTTCCTGAATAAACTGCATTGAAAAAATGAATAAATAAAATAAAATAAAAAAATAAATACAAGTCTGAGTATATATACATATATAAATATACAGATATACATATTGAACATTGTATATACAGATTAATACACATTATAAATAGATAGATAGATAGAGATAGAGAGATAGATAGATAGGTAGATAGATAGATAGATAGATGTAACAGCAGTTAAGGAACAGGGTACATGTATTTGAGACAGAGTGGCAGTAAATGGGAAGGAGAGAACAAAGGAAAGGAAAGGAAACAAGTGATGTAATTAAAATAAATTAATTTTATAAAAGTAAAAAATCATACAAAAGAGAAAAAAAATGCTAGACTTCATTTTAAGATATTGAGTAAATGAGAAGTTTTGATTTCTATCTTATTATCAGACATGCCTCTCATGTATGTAATCATATGAACACTGTCAAAGCTCCATCATGAGATGGAACATGAAGAAAGCAAGGGGATGAGGTGTACATTTTATAAAACAATGATTCTACTTCCCCAGCACGCAAGCGGAAGGGCAAAAGAAAAGGAATGGAAAGTTACATGCCAGGTGTTTTCGGCTTTCGTTACTCCAGTAAAGGCTCCGAGGGCCCAATTGTACACAGAAAGGGTAGGGGAGAATCAAAAACACAGAGGAAACCTGTTTATAGGCGAGGGCTTACTCTTTTCCTCTTGAGAGATGAAAATAAGTCCTATGCCTAAGTCAGGCAAGTGCTGGGAATAGAACCTACTCTGATTTAGCAGGAGTGGATTTTTGCTAACGCGCTGTTCTTGAAACATTCCCTGGCTTTGTTCTCTGGCTTTCTGGCCCCTACATTGACGAAGAGGAGACAGGTCCTGAGGACTCTTTGCCAAATGTGTGGAGAGAGCATATAACCAAAACCAACACATCGTTTTGGTGGAATGTCTTTTTAAAAGACAATGCCTCAAGGAACCACTTCTCTATCCCATGACAGGTCGCAGACATCCTCAAGTAACTGAAAGAGTCAGAAATCCCACAGGCCTTCCACCACTGCTTTTTCTTATTGCCCTACACAGTTGTTTTTATTATTTTTTTCCCCAGGTCCCATCTTCAGGAGATAGGCACACATCTTTTAGATGACATTGTCCTCAGAAATCTACAAATCCTCATATACTAGCCACCACAATACCCCATGTTCTTACTGAAATTGGAATCAGGCTGGTCTCTTGTCTCAGTCGTTGTATGGCTCAGGGTCCAATCTGATCGTTCTTTATGCTGCCTGCTGACTCACATCTTTTGATGTCTCCATTAAAGCATGCAAAATAAAGATGTAGCCAACATCCTGGTGGACCTCATCTGCTATTTTCTCTGCTTAGAAGCCTTTTTCCCTTTCAACCATATCTAAGCTCTATCCTGTTTATTTCCTCCTACCTCTTGGCCATAAAACGTATGTCCACACTCTCTGAAATAAGCATTTAAACAGCTTACCTAATTCTACTGTCATACATAATATATTTTCCCCACGTAAAATTTCTTTAATTCCTTGGACACTTTTGCTCATCATTGGGTGTGACCCTGATCCTTTCTTCTCTCCCTGGGCAACTATAGCAACAGACATCTAATCTGCAAATGTACTTTCTGAATGAACGCCTTTCTTTTCATGACAACGCTGTTGTAACTAAACCTTGTTGTTTTGTTTGTGGTGTGCATCTGACGGCACAGACTGTGGAAGAGGCATTTTCAGAATGCCTATGTAACCTTGAAGCCACATATTTTAAGTAAGATATGAGGAGCAACCCTGTGTTCATCCTCATCTGGCAGCTTTATAGTCCCACTTTGGTGTGAGGTAATATTTTAACATTAGCACAGAATCTCTGCGTCAATTATTTTCCCATGCCAGTGAAAGCAAAGCAAGAATTCTTAATGCAGTCCCCCTTTATTTTTTATAAGTATAGCCCTATATGATTGTTGCTGCTTCCCCTTCAACAATGTAACTTCCCCACACACTACTTTAAGTCCATATTTTAAAACAGCCTTTATATCTAATTGTATCTTTATCAATTTTTTTATTCTGAGGGCTAGGGAGATGGCACCATGGCTAAATTGTTTATTTGCCTTAGAATCATGAGAGTGTGAGTTTGGATTCCGATCACTCACATAAAAATTCAGATGTTGAGGAGACGAGGGAGAGGGCTGCAGCAGGGATACAAAGTGAATAGATTGTAATAAATATACACATAAAATAAAATTAAAAAAAAAACTCAGATGTTAAGGAGCAAGTACTGAGGGTGTGATATTGGTGGAGTCCTGTAGCTCACTGACCATCCAGTCTAGTCAAATTAGAAGGCCAGATTCATGAAGAAACCTTGTCTCAGAAATTAATATACATAGTGGCAGGAGAAGATATCAGGTGTTGACCTCTGAACTCCATATCCACAGGTGGGGAAACCCACACAGAAACCCACACATTCATGTGCATATGTACACAGGCACACTCTCACTCACAGCCCAGGAGCATAGCACAAACACTCATACATACGAAATCATATACCACATATATACAGATACTTGCACATACAGACATATAACACACACACACACACACACACACACACACTACTCTGTCATTTATCCCCTTTATTTGGATTGTTATATCTTTATCATATACTCTAACATTTGCACAAACAGAAAATAGTTCTTTGATTTGATATTGTATCCGCCAACTTACTCTTTTGGACTTCTCCAACAACTCATCCATTTACAAAGGGCAATCCTCACGAAAGGTGTTTGTGTTCAATGTTTCTAATTCTGGGTTTTGTTCTGTAAATTTTCTCCAATGGGGCACTGGTACTCTCACAACATTACTTTATTCAACAACAGCAACATCTTTTATTTTGTTGTTAAAAGCATCAATCTAATAGACTTCACAAGTAAGATAGAATCTTTATATCTTGACAACACAAGCCATGTTTGCTTGATTTTAATTATTCTTATTTTTCCTTAAAGCTAAACATCTTCCTTAAACTCTCAACTGCCTTGATAAAATCACGGCTGCCACCTGATTGAAAGACTTTAATGTGACTTACTATGTTACTGCTACTAAACCTGCACAACCATATTTTCTCATGTAGTAATGAAGATAAATATCTAGAGGCATTGTTAGGATTAATATAAATATTAATCACAAATGCCAATGTATATATCCATAAACATATGGCACCTAATGTCCCGCTTTTATGATGTATTTAATGCAAAGCCATGTTATTTAATTCTCAAACAGCTCTCTCTTGTCTTGAAGCTGTATTGTTGGCATATAAAACGCAAGTTAGCAGAGAAATTCCTGTATTATCCACTTTCTTCAGTTCAAATTTGAGATCACATAGCAAACTAGGTAATACATCTCAAGAGCCCATTGAATGTTGCAACGAATTCCACTCTTGTCTCAATTCGTTTTGTAACAATGAAGCAGAAATCTAATCATTTCACATTCTCCTTCCATAGAATGACAGATGGAAATTGCAAAGGGCTGTCACCCCAAGCAGCACCTAGTTCCACTCTTGTCAGTATAGTTCAAAAGAACTTTCAGAATTTAACAGGTAGAGGATGTTGAAGACTTTATTTCTTCAGAGAATACAGAGCCTAGTGTTGAATGGCAGAAATTGCCTTCCACTGTGTGCCTGTCCCACTCAGTACCAAATACAGGCCCAGATTCAGATAAGTGAGGAGCATTACTTCTGTCAAGGGGACCCTTGTAGCACTCACAGTCTTGGTTGATTGGGAGAATGATGCCAACTGTTTCTCTTACATTTGACCAATGATAGTTTATACACATTTCAAATATTTTGGTCCATATGAAATTTTTTTTGTGTTAATTTAATTAAATCATTTGCCAGGATATTAATCCCTACTGCAGATGTTTCTAGAATCTAACATGAAACAGCACTTCATATCATTTTCAGCTTCATATTTTGACAGCTTTAATCAAATGATCAATAAACTATTGACACCAGAAGGCTTACTACACACATTCTATGACTTTTCTCACTAAATATCTTTACCAGCTTGATCCTAGAGCTCTAAGGAAATTTTCTTCAAGAAGAAAATCATTTACATGCTGTTATTTTTTGTTTTCCCCATTTCCCGAAAACCTGTTTAACAAAAAGAATGACAGTAAACTTTCTTTTATTTTTAATTACACTTCATTTACTTTGTATTCCCCCTCTAGTTCCCTCTCTCCTCCCCTCCCAATCCCTCCCTTTCTTTTCCTTCTCCACTCATGCCCTTCCCCAAGTTTAGTACCCGTTGGGTTGGATTACCATTACTTCTAAAATTCTTGACCAGGAATCCTTCATCCAAACCCCTTCCTTTCTCTACCATTGATTTAAAAGTAAACTATGGATTATACCGAGTATTTGCAAGAACTCGTAGTGAAAGGCTGATTTAACACTAGACCTTACAACACAACACAGCACAACACAACCAAAAGGTTGTTGTTGATTCTTTTTCCTCTAGTAAGTGATTCACAATGTCAAGGCTCTGAGAGCTTTGCCATGGTTAGCAATAGAATCCAGGTCAACCTTTCCTATGTTCTTCTGGAAGAGCCATCATGAAATATTTTATATGCATTTCTACCTTGATTTGTATGTTACTGAATTTATGACATGTTGAAGACTATATTAAGCATGTTCAATTATTTTTCATTTATTCTACCATATGATATACACATATACATGTATACACACACACACACACACGCACATATATATATATATCACTAAGCACAGTATTTTATTGGCTTGTGTGTTTATTTCCCTATGTAATATAAACCTGACACAGTAAATAATTCAAATCCTAGTCCATCATAACTTTAACAGTACTTAAGATATTGTCAGTCCTAAACAATATGGTCAACAAATGTATCCAGATTGACATAATGACTTGTTTTTGTTGGGAGTGATCTTGTCATTTTTTCCATTAAAAAACGTACAGACTCATATTTCTACTGTACTTACTGATTTTATGTGATTTGGTGTTTTGCCAGCATGTATGTCTCTGTAAGGGTGTTTTATCTCCTGACATTATAGCTGGTGTTACAGAGAGCTGTGAACTGCCATATGGATGCTGGGAATTGAACTCAGGAATTCTGGAAAAACAGCTAGTTTTGATTCATGTCACCAGCCCCCATGAACTCATATTTCTGATCTGAACACTTAAGAAAAGCCTCAAGTCACACTCACATATAGAAACACTTTTGCATTCTTCCAATAAGATAGTAACAATATTTTTGTGCAGATTACCCATAAAAGTTTTCATATAATTTATTTAAGATGCATTCTTTAATTACATCAATTCTATAAATGGGAAGGTGAATTTCTTTGATAAAATATTATTGTTCTATTATAAGACATGAAATATTTTCAGCATTGTATAAGATCTAGGGAAATAAACAGCTAATTAATTGCTTGGTGGTATCTTGCTATTTTGTTTATTATATATCTCTATATTTGTATATACTCAAGGAATCTAAAGGAAGCAGAAAAGCAGTTAAAGTTGCTATGTAAAATGAATGTTTTTATTATTTTGTGAAATAAATGGTAGGTAGATTTACATAATGACTGACAGTTCCCTAACCCCTGCATACAACTAAAAGTAATGTAAAATATCTTGAGAAATGTACATCCCGTAATACCTGGAAACTTCAAAATTATGCTTTGGTAAAGTTTGATCAGTATCTAGGTTTCCCTCTAGGATCACTTTCTGTCAACACGGATGGTTTAAAGTATCAAAATACTGTATATTTGTAATGTGATTCAAGTATGTGATGCTGGGCTTCCTTAAAGCTGTACCTGAACTTGAAAACATATAATGTGACATCATTTTTATAAGGTCATATTTAGTCAAATTCATAACAATGTGTCATGTCAAAGTTTAATAAGAGAAGAGTATAAAACATTTTATGCTCTTTTTTACTCAATGCTTCTTGAATTGTGCTGATTATCTGCCACTAGATAGTCTATGATACAAGGACACTCCTGCAACTCCAGAAGACAACAGTCCCTACTTTATACTTTGTTTTTCCATACAGAATATCCTTAAAGGCTTCCAGAAATATCCAGAGACTCTCTTTACTGTAAAAGTGGTTCTTCAGTAAGCTGATAACATATACCGTTGGTTTTGTTTGTTTGTTTGTTTTCAGGTTGAACTGTTATAAGTGTAAAAGTTATAACTGTAAAAGTTATAAGATGACACAGCAGATATTTGGGTGACAGCTACTCAGCTACACTAAGATGTCATCCACTGACCTACAATTTGAAACATTACAATTGCTTAAAACTGATAAAATGCCATATTTAATACTCAAATAAATCGGAAGCTGTTATTATTGTGTGCTTCCCACAACTTGTTCTTCTCTTTCTTATTTTCAACATATAAAAAGTCATGTTTGTATGTGCCTGTGTTGACAGAAGAAAACTCATAACATGCAGTGGAGGATTTCTTTTCAGTATAGGTAGAGTATAGACAGAAGGAAGGTTTCCAACAACAGAAAACAAATGACCAGCAATGAGCAACTTCAGTTCTCATTTTGAAAAGTATCGCTTTCATGGAATTCTTTAATTTCAGTCTCTGCTACTATCAAAAATTACCTTTCCCTTCCCTACAAAAAGTACAGACTGTTGATTTATGAACTTCTTTTCATTTAAAAATTCATCTTTAACACACAGCATGGGCATGATAAGCTAACTGCATGCAGCTCAACTCAGGCCATGGAAAGCCATCTCACAAAATGAAAATTAAAATTTCCAATTCAATATCAAAGTGAGTTCTTGGAATGACAGGGTATGAATTGGCCAGAGGTAAATCAAATTTTGCCAAACAGGGACCCTGGGTGTTTTTTTTTTTTTAATCAAATTGTAAATTTGCATTCCCACTGAGGTTCCTGAGTTTAAAAGCTGTTACAATGTGCATGAGGAAAATCACTTCTGCTGAGAGGCTTGAGAGAGCCACAGAGCTTTGGTGTGTTACTGTTTTAATATCAGCACTGACAGAGGGGAGCTATTTATGAAGTCTTTCCCTGTTTTATTTTGCTCATGCAGACTGCTCGGCTAATCAAGATAATCTATTTCTGTTTTGTACTTGCTTTCTTTATCTAAGTACATGGACTTTCATTTTTATGTCTGATTGAACAAAAGCAATGGGTTACACAGTTAATTTCTGTACATTCCAGGGACCTCACCAGAGATGACCACTCAGACACAGTGTATAACCAATTGAAAGTCTTTATTCCAGCCAGCTGGGACCACACCCAAGTATTCAGCAGTGGTGGCTGAGTGTCCATAACACATGGCTTTTAAAGGCAAGAGTCATGGCCTCCCATCTCACTAGGCAACCATAAGCAGCCACTGGTGGCCTTCCCAAAGCAAGCAGTTTGAAGCAAGCAGCTTTAACAAAGCTCAGATAAGCAGTTAGCTGGAGGGTCCTGCACAAACAAGAAGTTTAACAGGAGCTAAGATAAGTTAGCTAGTACATGCTGACTTTTGGTTTCTAGAATATTGTTGGGTAGTTTTCCATGGATTCTCCATCAAGGAGATCAAATTCTACTTACACCTGAAATGGCCTCAGCACAAGCACAAATGGAGAAACATCTGCATTGTCTTGCCTGGTCAAGCATAAAAACAAAACTAAAGAACAAAAATCCCAATGTTGATTAGAAAGATAGTTCAGCAGGTAAAGCTACCTGCCACCAAGCTAGATGACCTTTGCTAGATGACCTTTGTTCACTCCCTTTTTCCCACATGGTAGACAGAACAATTTCCTCTAAGCTGTCTCCTGGCTGCTCACAGAACCCTGTGTTAGACTCAGTCTCAGTCCTAGGAAAGACAATAAAATCTCTACCAAAATAAATAAATAAATAAATTAGCATGATGAACACTGTGAAATTATGTATTTTATTGATAGATGATTCACAGAGGTCATACAAGGCATGTCAGAATCGCAGCTTTTTTAAAGGAGCTAGAAAAATAAAAAAAACAAAAAACAAAAAACAAAACAGTCTAAAGCACCTTAACTGAGAAAGGCAGTTCTAAGTAGAAAGAACCACATTGAATTTATTACAACACTCAATCCCAGTTTGGACTACAGAGTCATAGTATCAAAAACATTGCGGTACTGCAACAAAAATAGACACACAGAAAGCTGGAATAAAATGGAGGAGCTACTAAATTAGTCTAGATGTCTAGAGTCAGCCAAGAATTGTCAAAGGTGTCAGATCTTCTTAATAATAAATAGTATTTGAAATCAACACACAAAAGAATAAAATTTGGTACATAGATCACCCTGAACAAAAAAACAGTTAAAAGTGCCACTAGACTAGGTCATCCATGGCTTCTTGTTTAAAATGTAGGGGAACTTCTCCAGAAATAGGCAGAAGCAAGGACAGGAAATAATAAAAAATAACAAATGGAACAATGTAGAATGAAAATGTTTATGCTCAGGTTAAATGCAGGGTTAATACCTAAACTCTAAAATTAACTGCAAAAATTCAAAACCAAAATTATTATCCAGTAAATTAAAATGCTGATTGATATTCCTTCTGTTGTGATAAAGCACTGACCAAAACAACTTCAGAGTAGAAAAGAATATACTTGAGTTACAGGCTTCTGCCTATAATTTAGGAATTAAGTCAACAAACTCAAGACTAGAATGTGGTGTCTATGGGATTTTAATGTGTGTAAATGTTTACGTTTCTCTATATGCTTTGCCTGTTCTTTTTTTTGGGGGGGGGGTCTTTTCTGTTTCATTGTCTGTTTTGACCTATCTATGTTTCTTTTTTTTAATTTAAAAAATATATTTTAATTTTTTTTTTTTTTTAGTTTTTATAATGATAATCTCCCTAGATGCTGAAAAAGCATTTGACAAAATCCAACATCCATTCATGTTTAAAGTATTGGAGAGATCAGGGATACAAGGCACATATCTAAACATAGTAAAGGCAATATACAGCAAACCTATAGCCAACATCAAACTGAACGGAGAGAAACTTAAAGCAATCCCACTGAAATCAGGTACAAGACAAGGCTGCCCACTCTCTCCATATCTTTTCAACATAGTTCTGGAAGTCCTTGCTAGAGCAATAAGACAGTTGAAGGAGATCAAGGGGATACAAATTGGAAAGGAAGAAGTCAAATTATCACTATTTGCAGATGATATGATAGTATACGTGAGTGACCCCAAAAACTCTACCAGGGAACTCCTACAGCTGATAAACACCTTCAGCAAAGTGGCCGGATACAAAATTAACTCAAAAAAATCAGTAGCCCTCCTCTATACAAAAGACAAAAGAGCTGAGAAAGAAATTAAGGAAACAACACTCTTCACAATAGCCACAAATGACATAAGGTACCTCAGAGTAACCCTAACCAAGGAAGTCAAAGACTTGTATGAAAAAAATTTCAAATCTCTGCAAAAAAGAATTAGAAGAAGATATGAGAAGATGGAAAGATCTCCCATGCTCATGGCTTGGTAGGATTAACATAGTAAAACTGGCCATCTTACCAAAAGCAATCTACAGATTGAATGCAATGCCCATCAAATTACCAACACAATTCTTTACAGACCTGGAAAGAAAAATTCTCAACTTCATATGGAATAACAAGAAACCCAGAATTGCTAAAACAATCCTCTACAGTAAAAGATCTTCCGGAGGTATCTCCATCCCTGATCTTAAGTTGTACTATAGAGCAACAGTTTTAAAAACTGCATGGTACTGGCATAGAAACAGAATGGTGGATCAATGGAACCGAACAGAGGACCCAGAAATAAACCCACACACTTATGGACACCTGATCTTTGACAAAGACGCCAAAACCATACAATGGAAAAAAGATAGCATCTTCAACAAATGGTGCTGGTCTAACTGGATGTCTACATGTAGAAAAATGAAAATAGATCCATACTTGTCACCCTGCACAAAACTGAAGTCTAAGTGGATCAAAGACCTCAACATAAAACCAGACACATTAAATCGGCTTGAAAAAAAAGTGGGAAATACCCTAGAACTCACCTCCCATTTACCTGCGAATTTCATGATTTCCTTATTTTTCATTGCTGAGTAATATTCCATTGTGTAGATGTACCACAATTTCTGCATCCATTCTTCAGTTGAGGGGCATCTGGGTTGTTTCCAGCTTCTGGCTATTAATAAAGCAGAGAAATAAAGTTTGTAGACTGGGACAGTGTGGAAGATTTGGGAAGAGTTTGGAGAGCAGAAATCATTATAAAACATATATTGCATAAAACTATTTTCAATACTTGAACAAAAAGTAAATAACCTAACTTTTTGACAGAAAGATATGAAAATACATTGCCAAAAATGTGAAAACAGATATGAAAAAAAAAATCCCAGTTGAAACCATATACATGTTGTTTTAGCTATTTTCTGACCTTATGATGCAACACTGTTACAATGTATAAGTTGGGGGAACAAAGGGTTTTTCCCTCTCATACATCTGGGTCACCACCCATCAATGATGGGAGTCAGGGCAGGACCTGAGGGTAGAAACACAGACTCAGGAGCCATGGGGAAACATTGCTTGCTGACTGTCACCCTCCATCTCTCATGGGATCACTCTTTGCTAATTTCCTCACAGAGCCAAGGACCACCTGCCTTGAAGACAGTGACCCCCCCACAGTGGGTTGTGACTTCATAACATCAATTAACATAAACAAGATAATCTCACACAGATATAAATGGACAACTTGTCACAGACAGTTTCTCTCTTGGCACTGTTTTTCAAGGTGATTCGGGACTGTATCAAGTTGACAGTGAAAAACTAAGACAAATGAATATAGACGTATGCAATTTAAACACAGTATCCATACATGTGTATACACACATGAACAGAAAGAAGTCTACATGCAGAAAAAAGTTTATATATATATATATATGTAGAGAGAGAGATATGGACATATAATGAAATTTATTATTTTGTATACTAAACACTAAAGAGAACAAATAAATAAGAGGCTCTAATCAAATCAGTGATGGGTCACATGAACTCAATGGCTAGCTCTCTGACCACCTACCCCTGATGGGGAGGAGGCTTGCTAGGCTACAGGGGAGGACAATGCAGCTAGTCCTGATGAGTCCTGATAAGCTAGGATCAGATGGAAAGGGAGGAGGACCTCTCCTATCAGTGGGCTTGGAGAGGGGCAGGGAGGAGATGGGATTGGGAGGGGATGAGGGAGAAAGCTACAGCTGGGATACAAAGTAAATAAACTATAATTAATATAAAAATAATTTTAAAAATCAGTGATGCTCTAGTACTACTTTCCTGCTACTGGGTAGTGTGGGGAGAGAATCTCACCCAGAAAGTGCTTGTGCAGAAAGCCAGCAGCAAATCACACCCAGAATAAACAGGACCATCGTGTGTTTTCTAAACAATGGGAGGCTGAAGATAATGGCACTACCAATTTCTCCTATATCTTTGAAAAACTACAAAAGAGTGGAACATATGCTCCATGTGCCCATCAATCAATTAAATTAATGTCTGCTCCTTCAGTTCCATTTCAATGTTATTCTGTTTATATAAATTGGAAATTCTGAATTGTGAAAATTATGTTGGCCATCTGGAATATTTTTGTAGTTAATCCTTGTGGCATCTGTCTCCGTCCTGCATGTGTGTGGAGGAATATGGCGTGGGAGCTGTTTATGAGAGCCCTTCAGGTTGTTGTCAATTAATTTTTGTCAAAAATCATGCTATGTACACAACCTGTATGCAGGTTAACATACGCTTGTAACTTGTTTAATTATTTATTTTGTTTATTTGTGTGTGTGTGTGTGTGTGTGTGTGTGTGTGTGACTGTAGGTTTATAACCGCCATGGAATTCAATCAGGGATCAGAGGACAAGCACCTTTCAACATGTGTCCCTGAGATGAAATTCAGGTCTTTAGGATGGTCAGCAAGTGCCTTTACACATGGAACTATTTTGTCGATTTTATATGCTTCATTTTGAGGTGAATAAATCTGTTAAGTGAAAATTATATTTTTGCTAAGTGAAATTATAATTTTTATAATTTTGTCACTAACATTTATTGTCACTGGGGAGTGAAAGATATAACTAAGAAAAATAGTTTAACCAACTGATAATGATGAAATATGTAATTCTCTTTCAATTCATATTTTACCACCACCACCAGGTTCAATGGCACAACAGTGACCTATAACACACCGTTGTGCTTGATACCTGTAATCATGGCATTAGGCACTTAAACTGTGCCATTGTATGAGATAGTATTTCTGTCCCTTATCAGTACTGCAAAGCTAAATCAACTGCTGAGAAACATTTTTTAATTATTTTTTATTTTTATTAATTACAGTTTATTCAATTTGTATCCCCCCTGTGCCTCCCTCCTCCCCTCCCAACCCCACCCTCCCACTTCCCGACCCATGGCCCTCTCCCAGTCCACTGAAAAGGCAGGTCCGCCTCCCCTTCCCTCTGATCCTAGTCTATCAGGGAGAAACATTTGAGCAATGAACAAGAGGGTATTATCTCTCTCTGATCACCTTATCCCCTGTCTTCCAGACCAAACAAACTCCAGAACAAAGTGCATCAGTAGTGGCTAACAAGTTTAACAACATCCATCTTACTCTGTGCACAGCATCAGAAGACTCAAAGCCATAAGTCACAGCAGAGTAGCACACTTTTTTAAAATTAATTTATTTATTTTATGTATTACAATTTATTCACTTTGTATCCCAAGTGTAGCCATGTCCCTTGTCCCCTCCCAAACCCACAATCCCTCCATCATCTCATCCCATGCCCCTACCCAAGTCCAATCATATGGGAGGTCCTATTCCCCCTCCCTCTGATCCTAGTCTATCAGGTCTCACCAGGACTGGCAGCATTGTCTTCCTCTTTGGCCTGGTAAGGCCCTGCCCAGGGGAGGTAATCAGAGAGCTAGCCACTGAATTCATGTCAGAGACAGCCCCTTTTCCCATTATTAGGGAAACCACTTGGGGACTGAGCTGTCATGGGTTACATCTGTATAGGTGTTCTAGGTTATTTCCATGAATGGTCCTTGGTTGGAGTATCAGTCTCAAAAAAGACCCCTGAGCACAGATTTTTTGGCTCTTCTGTGAAGCTCCTGTCCTCTCCATGTCTTCCATCTTCCCCTTCTTTTCTAAGATTCCCTGCACTCTGTCTAGAGTTTAGCTATGAGTCTCAGCATTGGCTTTGATACCCTGATGGGTAGAGTCTTTCAGAGGCCCTATGTGGTAGGCTCCTGTTCTGTTTCCCTGTTTTCCCCCTCTTCTGATGTCCATCCCATTTGTCTTTCTGAATGAGGATTGATCATTTTACCCAGGGTCCTTCTTCTTGATTAGTTTCTTTAGGTATACAGATTTTAGTATGCTTGTCCTAAATGATATGTCTAATATCCACTTATAAGAGAGTATAT
This sequence comes from Meriones unguiculatus, assembly GCF_030254825.1. Lineage (NCBI taxonomy): Eukaryota > Metazoa > Chordata > Mammalia > Rodentia > Muridae > Meriones > Meriones unguiculatus. Next base: position 151,952,280 of record NC_083349.1, on the reverse strand, counting down.
ACTTGAAGTTCTTTTTTTTTAACATGTCTTTCACTTGTTTGGTTAGAGTCACACCACTGTATTTTTTGTTATTTCTGACTATTGTGAAGGGTGTAGTTTCCCTAATTTATTTCTCAGCCCTTTTGTCTTTCGTTTACAGGAGGACTACTGATTTTTTTGAGTTAATTTTGTATTCAGCCACTTTGCTGAAGTTGTTTATCAGCTGAAGGAGTTCTTTGGTTGAAATTTGGTGGTTCACTCATGTATACTATCATATCATCTGCGAATAGTGAAACCTTGACCTCTTCCTTTCTGATCTGAATCGCCTTGATCTCTTTTAGTTTTCTTTTTGCTCTAGCTAGGACTTCAAATACTATATTGAAGAGATACGGAGAGTGGGCAGCCATGCCCTGATTTCAGTGGGATTGATTTATTTTTCTCTCTGTTTAGTTTGATGTTAGCTATAGGCTTGCTGTATGTTGTCTTTACTATGTTTAGGTACATGCCTTGTTTGCCCGCTCTCTCCAAGTCTTTAAACATGAATGGTTATTGGGTTTTGCAAAGTAAAAATTTTTGACAGAGAGAAAACAACATGTGATAAAATGAGAAAACCCACAAAGATGGTGGAGTATGGACAGCAACATTCATCCAGGTCAAAGAAGATGAATAGCAATACATTGTCTGATAGAGATAACAGACACTTCGACAAGACAGCTAGATAGAAAAAAATATAGAAACTGTTGACATTAGTCATGTGGCACAACCTCTCAAATTTCGTATGAGTCCTCTGAAGAGGTAAGTACCACCAGAATGCTCAAACCTGAGATAGCTTTTGGCTCCAACTCCAACCCTACAAGAACCAGTCATTGAGGGAAGCTTTCAGACTTGTGCCATCACCTCTACCAGTCTCTATGCATGCCTCCTTGCAAATGCCAGTATGCTAGAGTCCAGTCCCAAGACTACTCCTCATCAATCTGTGCTTTAAACGGAAGCCATCATGGTAACAAGCCAGCTTGCATCTCCACAGTCCCAAGTCCTCTACAGATTTCCAAACCCCATTCTTCAGCTAAGCTACTATGGTGCTTATCTTTGAGCGAGTCCACAGCTTTTCCACCTGTAAACATTTTTGATGCCAAAAATGCAGTTTGCTATCACACTTCAGCCACCATTACAACCTGCATTAGCATAGGTAGCCCCTATTAACAAAAATATCTCTGCCTGTGACCGGAATCCTGGTGTCACTAAACTACTGCTGAGAACTGAACTGAGGTCTCCAGTGCCTCTAACGCTCTGTACATACTTTACTTATTTTATCTCCTGGCCTCCTATTGCTTTATAAGCAATCATGCATGGTATATATTTGCAAATTCAACAACAAGGATGCTAGTGCATTGGTCTCCAGTACCAGTAGAAACCTTAAACCCAGAAAGGCAGATCACCATCTGCTTATCTCCTTCCAAGACCAGTTCATGACCGTCACTCCTCATATGAAGCTTTGGACAGCAGTATGAGGGGCTGCAAGGAATATAGTGTACAAGCGTCCACTCACTAGTCGTAAAAGCCAAAACCAAATTCAGAACAACCATCACAGTACTCTAAAGATTATTTTTGTCAGTGCTATAACTCTTGAAAGGAAATGTTACTTAAAATATCTGTAAATAGAGGGCTTCTGAAAGACTCTACCTTGCAGTGTATTGAAGAGTTTAAGTTAGCCTTGGTATAACTCCATTTGGAAATAAAGAGCCATCTTGACTGGGAGCTGAACTCAGGTATCAGGAAATATCACAGAATATGCACTTGGGAGAAAACAAAGTTAACTCTCCTAGAAACAGCCTCCAGGAAATATCACAGACTTTCCCTTTACAAATCCTGGTCACTTTGAGCTCAAAGTCCCACTTCTCTACTGCTGTGTCAGTGAGACTTGGGTCCCGAGTTCCATCGCTCTAGTAATAACGCTCTCTTAATATTGCATCGAGTCATCTCCTGGTGGTCTTTGAGGGTCTTGTGAACCTGGCATTAAAGTATCGAGGCAGATGCTGAGACTCATTACCAAACTTTTGGCAGAGTGCAGGGAATCATATGAAATATGGGAAAGTTAGTAAGACCTGGAGAGAACAGGAGATCGACAAAGACCAACCAAGGACCATGCGAGGATATAACCTAGAATCCCTGCTCGGATGTAGCCCATGGCAGCTCAGCACCCAAGTGAGTACCCTAGTAAGGGGAACAGGGACTGTCTCTGACATGAACTCAATGGCTATTTCTTTTTGACCCCCCCCAAGGGAGGAGCAGCCTTGCAAGGCCACAGAGGAGGACATTGCAGCCAGGTCCTGATGAGACCTAATAAACTAGGATCAGATGGAAGGGAAGGAGGACCTCTCCTATCGGTGGACTTAGAGAGGGTCAGGGAGGAGGTGAAGGAGGGATGGTGGGATTGGGAGGGAATGGGGAAGAGGGCTACAGCTGGGATACAAAGTGAATAAACTGTAATTCATATAAAAATAAACATTTAATTTAAAAAAATAAATGGGATCTCATGAAACTGAAAATATTAAATGAAATTTATATAGGGCTTTTCAATGTCTTTAAAATGGTTTCTTTAGTCAGTTTAAATCAACAACTATGTGTTGTTTTAGGTAAGTTAAATATAACTATAAAACTGAAGCATAAAAATATTTTATGCTTATTATTTTAAGCTTATTTTTTAAACTGTAATATTTGTTTTACTCAGCTAGTATTCTCTCACTAGAAGCGAAGAAGGGTAAATATGTTCAAAAACCATTGTAGGAAAATCTCAAAGAATTAATAAAATATAATTTATGAATTAAAATCAAGGGTGGCAATACATAAAAAGTAACCACATATAAAGATAATTTGAGAGATGTAGAAAAAGAAAAACACAAAGTCTGTAAGGAGACCTAAAATAACAGTAGAAAGTCTTTACCTACCCATGACTACCTTAACATGACATTGGGTTATGTTTTCTAATCATAAGTCATATGCTATATGAAAGAACAAGAAGTGGCTCAACTATTTACTGCCTAGAAAAACTTCACTTCATCTTCAACAACATATAGATCAAAGGTGAGGAAATAAACATGCTGAGTTTGGAAAATGGAAATGAAAATTATCTAGAAAAACTGAATTATATAAAGTACACATAAGATACTCCATGCTGAGCCCACAATGTCATTAAATAGCAATACAGAAGACCATTAATGGAAAGATTATAAACACATGTCCACCTAACACTGTGCAAACTAAATCTATGCAGCAATCTTTACTAGCTATAAATAGAAAGGAAAAGCTATAATGTAGACTAGGCTACATCACTTTAAATGATGGTGATAGTCTAAGCAGGAAGTTACTAAGACCCTGGACTTCAGGTTCAATCTTAGAGGATGTAATGACCACCGCAGATCTTTAATCCATTAAAAGCCAAGATCAACATTTTTTTTTCTCAGGTGTACATTGAACATTCCATATGTCTTTCAGACTAGAACCCATGTCTTAACAAATAAAAGACGATGACATAGGATCAACTATCATTCTTAACAATAATGGTATCAGACAAGAAATCAGTAACATAAATAAAATTCACAAGGGCATAGAAATCTCACCTTTTTCTGAAAACAAACAGACAAACTGAAAACAAAGAAAACTACAAGTCAAGAAAAATAAAAATAAATAAATTTAAGACAAAGTTAAAAAAACTGAGTTGTCAAAATTTTGGTCATATCAATAGATATTCAGTGAGAAAACAGACAGTAAGTGATTGTATGGAAAAGCATAAATCTCAAAGGTTAATGTGTTTCAAAATACTAAGAAGGCAACAAAACACTAAAATTAAAGTAAGAGAATAAAGTGTTAGTAAAATTTTGAGAGTACCTAGACAAAATACAGAATAAAGGTGAAAATAGAGATTTTATAAATATAAAATGTGCAAATATTAGTAAGATTACATAAGAACACAAATATTCAAATAAAATTAGAAAGAAGAGATATTATACCTGAAATCAAAGAAATGCAAAGTGTCAAAGAGGACATGTGATAATATCATGTTATATAACACAGAAGGACAAGTCATGTCCTAAACACACAAAACTCATTAATGCAGAATCAGGAAGATATGTTTACATTTCAAAACAAGGATAAATAGTCACACATATCTCACCAGAAAGGGGCTTAGAACATGGCTACTGAATAAATTTAAAAATCCTGATTTTTCTTAAAATATTATAAAAATTAAAAAGGATACATCCAAGTTTCTCATGTAAGGTTCAAATTACTCTAATAACAAAACCAAAGAAAATAAAATTACAGTACAAAAAGGTTTTTGAACAGAAATGTATAATGAAATACCCAGTGACATTTTAGAAAATTGTTTTCAGTTGCAATTTTATGAGTCCTTTAATATTGTGTCAAATTAATCTCAAGTATTTATAGTAGTCCATAATATGAAAATGATAAATATACAAGTCCATAACATAAAAATAAAATATCTAAATCCATATATGTAAGACCAGCTATAGACAGGATTAAAAACTAAACATATGATCATTTCAATAGAAATAGAAAAGCACTTAACAAATTGTATTTCTTAAGAGCTCACCTGAGAGACCCAGGGGGAAAAAAAAAAGAAGCAGACACACACAAGAGGAGTAGATCACTGAAAAAAATCAAACTCAGGGCTGAAATCAATAAACTAGAAACAAAGAGATCAAATTCAAAAATTCAGTGAAACCAAGATCTGGTTCTTTGAGAAAATCAGCAAGAGAGACAAACCCTTAAGCAAACTGACTGAAAGGCAGAGATACAATATCCAAATCAACAAAATCAGAAATGAAAAGGGAGACATAACAACAGACACCGAGAAAATTCAAACAATCATTTGGTCTTACTTCAAAAGCCTATATGCTACAAAATTTGAAAATCTAAATGAAATGGAGAATTTTATTGATCGATTACACTTACCAAAGCTGAATCAAGATCAAGTAAATAAGCTAAGTAATCCTATATCTCCCTAAAGAAATAGAAGTAATCAACAAACGTCTTCCATCCAAAAAAAAAAAAAAACTCAGGGTCAGATGGTTTCAAAGAAGATTTGATGTCAATACTCTTGAAAAATATTCCAAAACACAGAAAGAGAAGAACATTACCAAACTCATTCTATGAAGCCACAGTTACCTTGATATCTAAATCTCACAAAGACCCAATAAAGAGAATTTCAGACCAATTTCCTTTATGAACATTGATGCAAAAATACTCGATACTTGCATATTGAATCCAAAAACACATCAAAGATATCATCCACTATGACTAAGTAGACTTCATCCTACATATGCAGTGTAGTTTAGTACATGGGAATCCATCAATGTGGTCCACCATATAAAAAAACTGACAGGAAAAAAAAAATACATGATAATCCTGTCAGATGCTGAAAAAGCATTTAATAAAATCCAACACCTTTTCATGCTTAAAGTTTTGAAGAGATCAGGGATGCAAGGCACATACCTAAAAAATTAAAGGCAATATACCCCAAGCCTATAGCAAACATCAGACTAAACAGAGAGAAACTTAATGTCAATTCCACTCAAATCTGGGACAAGGCCCACTCTCTCCATAGCTCTTCGACATTCTACTTGAAGTCTTTACTAGAACGTTAAGACAATTAAGGGAGATCAAGGGGATTAAAATCAGAAAAGAAGAAGTCAAGGTATCACTATTTGGAGATGATATGATATTAAACACGAGTGACACAAAAGTTATTATGAGTGAGCTTAGGAAAACCCTTAGTAAGGTGTTTTCTGTGAAAAATGTCAGAATACAGGACCATATACCTAGCACCCATAAAGAAATCCCCCCCACCTTGGAGATTTGTGTGAATGTGTGTAATGTCAGTATTGGGAGGTAAAGAGTTGGTCTATCTGGCTGAGTCTGACAGCTGGAAGTTCAGTAAGAGACTTTGTCTCAAAATACAAACGTGGAGAGAGTGGCATTCAGCATTGACCATTGTCCTCCACAGGCATATGGATTCTCCATCAGCTAAGGCAAGGAATTTTTAAGCACTGAAGTAGGCACCTTGACTGTTTAGGCCACAGAGAAGTAAAAAGTGTACTGATTAAAAGACAACAATAAAATACTATTATATTCTTTTTTTTAAAAGTATTGTCTGAAAAAACAAAACTGCATCATTTTGCCTTGTTATATAAATTAGAGCAATACTGGGAACACTGGCAAGGATTTCAATAACAAGTGAAATAAAGCCATCCCTGTCCCAGGGATCCTGCCCTCACATCCTTGTCAACCTGTGAAGTGTATAGCTATCCTTTTCTCTCTAACAAGGCCAGGCCTTCCTCCACCAACATCCCCATCCCTAACTCCACCCCACCCCTGCAATGGCAGAATGAATTTAAAGAGGGTTGTCACCATTTCTCAGAATTCATTATAACAATTATGCAGCTTGGTACCATATCAGTAATAGTTTATATTATAAAAACTTTTAAAATTATTACTTTTCCAAAGTGTTATGATTAAGGGCTTAGTAACATCAGGGAGATACTAATAAGAGTACCAGCTATATACCTTGAAATAAAAAAATTTAAATTTTATATATGCAGATTAAAGTCATGTACACTCACAGGGTACAAAGTGATGTTATGACTTATGACTTCAATGCAGAATCACTAAATCAAGCTAATGAACATATGCATTATTCAGAAACTTATATTTTAATATGAGAACATTTAATAGAGTGGCTGAAGCTGATAAAATGAACAGTATGTAAGTACAGGAAAAAGACAACAAAATTTAATTCTTTAGTTTCATGTCATTTTCAGCCAATATTAAATATAAAATATTTTTATATCTCATTAACAAAATTGTACATTTAAATAAAAAGTGCAGAAATAAAAATAACAAAGAAAATAAATTTATAACAGGCAAAATCTAGTTGAATTAATTGAAGTAGCTGCCAGTAAAAGAATTCAAGCACACCATACTATTTCAAAAAGCACCAGTGGTAAAAATGTTCATTACACGGTGATTAATGCTTATTTTACCTGGAGTTGGTAAAGGTTATAAATAGAAAAATGTAGGATCTATGAAAAAGAAATGATAAAAAGGTGAAAATTGATAAACAACTCACATTATTATGAGATTTCCTGCTCTGCCAAAGTTAGAAATGAAATTCTTCTGCAGATAGAATTGTAATGTCCAGGCAACTAAAGTGCAATGCTAATTACCTTTCTTTTATTGAAAATAAATTCTTTTCTCACAAAATATATTCTGATAACAGTCCTTCCTCCCTCAACTTCTCCCAGTGCTCTCCCTTCCCACCTCCCCTCCCATTCAGATACACTCTCTGCTTCTCATTAGCTGTTTAGTTAATGATAACCAGGTTACAATCTGTAAAACCACAGAGGTTAAGTATAGAGTAAGGGACTAGGTGAAGAAAAGAAAAATTTCCCTAGGAAAGGGAAATGGAATAAATTGTGAGGATAATGGGGGGCATGAACTAGGAAGATGAAGTAGAGTGGGGGAGCACACAGAAGGAGGAGAGAAGAAATACTGGGAGAAGCAGCTAAATGCAAATGTCTTTGAAGTGGTATGTATAGAAACCTAATACAGTAGAAGTCTCCTAAAAATAAGTGCATTATGAAGGTGGCTTAAATGAAATTGTCAAATAATGGGAAGACAAGCCCTAAGTGACCATCTCTTGTCACTAAATGAAGCTTCCAATCCTGGGATTGGATTACATCTAACTGAGTTGTTCACCAAAAGGACCTGATGTGAACCCACCAACAACCAAGGCTGTAAACAAGATAATAAGCTGTCTTTTCACCAGCTGACAAGGCCGCAGTACTGAAGTCAATACCTACATAACTTATTGAACATGGAGAAGTCAAACTTGTGCCTATCTAGAGCCTTGACCCCTAGGTGCTACAGTCTTTGGTACAGGAAAGTACACTGAATACTATCAAAGGAGAAATATAAACCTCAACCCAGCTACAAACTCTTTTGGCCTACAAAACTCTTTGGTCTACAATGATGTCCTGCCTGATAGATATGCTATGGCAATGGTGGCACAAATCTTCTGGGAGTACCTAACTAACATCTGATTTTACTGAAGGCCTACTCCACAAGATGGAACACAAACATGACATTGCTTGGATGGCCCTGGATCTGGGACTAGATATTTAGTAAAAACAAAAACAAAACAAAAAACCTGGTGAAGAAAAAGAAGGTAGAAGAAGAGGAGGAAGTGAAGTCATCCAAATGACTTTATGATATGTTCAAAGATGAGTGACTTACTCATTTTCAAAGACACTGGCTACTGCAGCAGATGGGAACAAGTAGAGAGACCTATAACCAGACATTATGCAGTAAGTTAGAGACTTTGGAATACTCATCCCTAAATGGTATGTTTCAATCAAATCCCTCCACTGAGGGCTCAGGGAGCCCAACTGGAGAGATGTACAGAATATTAAAGCCAGAGGGGATGGAGTACAACTAGCAAACAAGGCCCTCTAAATCAACATGATTGAGATACATATGAACTTACAGGGATTGAGGCAGCATGCACAGGGTCTGTGGTAGATGGAGTCAGTGAAAGAAGTGAACATATGCCACCATCCCTAACCCAGAGACTAGTTACAATGAGAAATGTAAACTTAGATTTCAGTGAGGGAGTTTCACTGGTAATCAAACTATGCTTACGAATACCCCACAAGCAAAAAGACACACACGCACTGTATATACTCACTCATATAGACATACAACATAGGACAAACCCACTAAAATCTGTGCATCTAAAGAAACTAAGCAAGAGAGAGGACCCTAAATAAAACAGTCAATCCCTATCCTGAAAGGCAAAGAGGATGGACATCAGAAGAAGAAGAAAACAGGAAACAACCTAGGAACCTTCTACAGAGGAGGACTGAAAGCCAGAAGAAGAAAACAGGAAACAAACTAGGAACCTACCACAGAGGGCCTCTGAAAGCCTCTGCCCTACAGACTATCAAAGCAGATGCTGAGCCTGATGGGCAACTGTTGGGCAGAATGAAAGGAATTTTATGTAAGAACTGGGAAATAGTAAGAGCTGGAGAGGACAGGGTCTCCACAAAGAGAGCAACAGAACAAGAAAATTTGAACACAGGGAACTTCCCAGAGACTCATACTCCAACCAAGGACTATTCATGGAGATAACCAAAACCCCTGCGCAGATGTAGCCCATGGCAGTTCAGTGTCCAAGTGGGTTACATAGTAATGGGAAGAGGGGCTGCCTCTGACATAATCTGACTGGCCTGCTCTTTGATCACCTTCCCCTGGAGGGAAGCAGCCTTACCAGGCCATAGTAGAGGACAATGCAGCCACTTTTGATGAGAACTGATAGACTAAGATCAGAAAGGAGAGGAGAACCTCCCCTATCAGTGGACTTTGGGAGTGGCATGCATGCAGAGGGAGGAGGGAGGGTGGGATTGGGAGGGGAGGAGGGAGGGGCCTATGGGGGGATACAAAATGAATAAAGTGTAATTAATAAAAAATTTAAAAAATATATAGAGAAAAGAAAAAAAAAACATATCTTAAGAAATGAAAAAAAATAAAAAAGAATAGGGAGCATGTCCTGTAGTAGAAGACCAACAGAAAATGAACTCAATGGCATCTTTGGAGTTTCTGTGTCTCATCATGTTCCGTCAAGGCTCTTTGTTCTTTTATTTATTCATTCATTTATTATGTTTTGAATTTAACTTATTATATTCTAACCTTTTTAATTTTATTTTATTTTATTAATTACACTTTATTCACTTTGTATACCCCATAAGCCCCTCCCTCCTCTCCCCTTTCTTCACGCATGCCCCTCCCCAAGTCCACTGATAGGGGAGGTCCTCCTCTCCTTCCTTCTGATCTTAGTCTATCAGATCACATCAGGAATGGCTGCATTGTTATCTTCTGTGGCCTGGTAAGGCTGCTCCTCCCCCCCCTCAGGGGGAGGTGATCAAAGAGCAGGCCAATCAGATAATGTCAGAGGCAGTCCCTCTTCCCATTACTATGTAACCCTCTTGGACACTATTTTATTTTATTATTTTATTTATATATTTTCTCCTCTTTTTATAATGCAGGTCCTTTTCCTGTTTTTAGTGTTTTTATGGTTTTCCTGATTGGGCAAACTTGTGAGTCTCTGTTTCTTTTGCCTTTTCTTGGACTCTTCTGTTCATTTGTTCTTTCCAATTTCATATTTTAGTTTTTGTTTCATCTTTTCATATTTTCTGTAATTTTATCTTATTATTATTTCTCAAAGATTCTTCGTTTTCTAATGAGAGACAAAGAGAGGGTTGATCTGATGGGAGGGGTAGTGAGTATTGTGCCCAGTTGGTGAGACTCCAAAGACCACCAGGAATCAACTCCACTTAAAATACATAAGGGTTTATTGCATACGTTCTTGAGCCTGGGTTGCAAACTTCCTGTGGAAGCAGGAGAGAAATGCAGCCCAGGGGTCTAGGGGAAAAGGTTTTCAAAGGGGGAAAAAAGTGAGAGCAGAGAATTACATACCTTAACATTACATGATTGAGTAAGGAAAGTTGAATTTTGAAATGATTTGTTTTCTTTAAGTGCTAAGACCACAAACAGTTCCAGTATTGCCATCTGGGCTGGTTTCCTAGCAACTGTATCTCTCTTGGGCAGGAAAAGAATGCAGTAAGGCTGTTTTCTTGTCCCCCCACTCACAGGCAGCTGGACATGTCTCTACCTGGCTAGCCTTCATTCAGGCTTGTGCTTTAAACTTTAAACCAATATCCAAAATTCTTTGGTCTATCATAAGGAGAAACTGGGAAGAGCAGAACAAGGGGAAATGCTAATTAGGATAATTATATGAGAAAAGAGCCTAGTTTTAATACAAGGGCAGCTCAGTATCCAAGTGAGTACCCAAGTAAGGGGAACAGATACTGTCTCTGACATGAATTCAGTGGCTGGCTCTTTGACCTCCCTCCCCTAACCCCCCCAAAGGGAGGAGCAGCCTTGTTAAGACACAGAACAGGACAATGCAGCCACTCCTGATGACACCTTATAAGCTAGGTTCAGATGAAAGTGGAGGAAGACCTCTCCTATCAGTGGACTTAGAGAGGGGCAGAGAGGAGTTGAGGTAGGGAGGGAAAGATTGGTAGGGAATGAGGGAGGGTATGACAGCTGGAATACAAAGTAAATAAACTGTAATTAATGTAAAATTTAAAAAAATAATTTAAAAAATAAAAATTAAACCAAAAAAGTAATAATACAAAAGAAAACAAAAAGGGCTTAATTGGATGATAGTGAAATAAAATAAAACATAACAAAATAAATAGTAATCATTGGAATGGGACCAAAAGCAAAACAAAAAAAAAACAAAGAAACAAAAACCTCAGCTCCTGTCCTGTTGCTTGTTTTCTCCCTCTTCCAATGTCCATCCCTTTTGCCTCTCTGCATTAGGATTGATCGTCTTACCCAGGGTCCTCCTTCTTGCTAAGCTTCTTCAGATGTACAGATTTTAGTATGTTTATCCTACATTATATGTCTAATATCCCCTTGTAAATGATTGTAAGCCATGTGTGTGCTTCTGCTTCTGGGATCACTCATTCAGGATGATCTTTTATAGTTTCTATATTTGCCTGCAAATTTCATGGTTTCCTTGTTTTCCTTGCTGAGTAGTACTCCATTGTGTAAATGTACCATAATTTCTGTATCCATTACACAGTTGAGGGACATCTGAGTTGTTTGCAGATTCTGGCTATTATAATTAAAGCTGCTATGAACATGGTTGAGCAAATTTTCTTGTTGTATACTTGAGTATATTTTGCATATATGCCTAGGAGTGGTGTAGCTGGATCTTTAGAAAGCACTATTCCTAATTGTCTGAGAAAGGGCCAAAGTGGTTGTGCAAGTTGAAATTCACACCAGCAATGGAGGAGGGTTTCCCTTTCTCCATATCCTTTCCAGCATGTGTTGTCACTTGAGTTTTTGATCTTTTACATTTTGATTCGTGTAAAATGAAATTTCAGGGTCATATTGGTTTGTGGTTCCCTGATGACTAGGGATGTTGAGCATTTTTGTAAAGTGTTTCTCTGCCATTCAATATTCCTCTACTGAGAATTTTCTATTTAGCTCTGTACCCCATTTTTAATTGATTTTTTGCTGTTTAACTTCTTGAGTTCCTTAAATATTTTGAATATTAAACCTCTGTCAGATATAGAGATGGTGAAGATCTTTTCTCTGTTTGAAGGCTGTTGTTTTGTTCAGACGACACTGTCCTTTGCTTTATGGAAACTTTTCAGTTTCATGAGGTCCCATTTATTGATTGTTGATCTTAGAGCCTGTGGTATTGGTATTCTGTTTAAGAAGTTGTCCCCCGAGCTAATTAGTTCAAGGTTGTTCCCCATTTTTTCTCCTAAGTGTGTCTGATTTTATGTTTAGGTCTTTGATCCACTTGGACTTTAGTTTTGTGCAGGGTGATAAATATGGATCTATTCACATTTTTCTACATGTAGACATCCAGTTATAGCAGCACCATTTTTTGAAGATGCTTTCTTTTTCCATTGTGTTGTTTTGGCTTCTTTGTCAAAAATCAAGTATCCATAGGAGTGTGGCTTTATTTTCTGGGTCTTCTGTTAAATTCAACTGATCCACCATTCTGTTTCTATGCCAGTACTATGCATTTTTTATTAGTGTTGTAATGTAGTACAGCTTGAGATCAGAGATGGAGATACCTCCAGATGATCTGTTGTTTTTGTCCAGGATTCTTTTAGCATTTCTGGCTTTTTTGTGTTTCCATATGGAACTGAGAATTGTTCTTTCAAGGTCTGTAAAGAATTGTGTTGGTATTTTGATGGGAATTACACTGAATGTGTAGATTGCTTTTGGGAAAATGGCCATTGTCACTATGTTAATCGTACCAATCCCTGAACATGGGAGATCTTTCCATCTTCTGATATGTTATTCAGTTTCTTTCTTCAGAGACTTGAAGTTTTTTTTTTTGTTTTGTTTTGTTTTCAAACAGGTCTTTCACATGCTTGGTTAGTGTCACATAAAGGTACTTTATGTTTTAGTGGCTATCGTTAACGGTGTTCTTTCCCTAATTTTTCTTTCACCCATTTTGTCTTTCCTATACATAGGGCTACTGTTTTTTCTTGTTTGTTTGTTTGTTTGTTTTTAGTTAAAAACAAACTTTGTATCTAGCCACTTTGGGGAAGGTGTTTATTAGTTGAATGAGTTCTCTGGTTATATTTTGTTGGTCACTCATGTATATTATCATATCATCTGCAAATAGTGATAATTTGACTTCTTCCCTTCTGCTTTGTATCCACTTGATCTCCTTTAGTTGTCTTATTGCTCTAGCTAGGACTTCAAGTACTATGTTGAAGAGATACAGAGAGAATGGGTGGCCTTACCATGTCCCTTAGGTCAGTTGTATTGATTTAAGTTTCTTTCCATTTAGGTTGATGTTGCTGTATATTGTTTTTACTATATTTAGGTATGTGCCTTGTATCCCTGATCTCTCCAAGACTTTAAACCTGTAAAGGTGTAGGGTTTTATCAAATGTTTTTTCAGCATCTGAGGAGATGATCATGTGGTTTTTCTCTTTCAGTTTATTTATGTGGTGAATTACATTGATGGATTTCCATGTATTGAACTCCCCTGCATGCCTGTCATGAAACCTACTTATTCATGGTGGATGATATCTTTTATTTGGTCTTTTATTTGGATTTAGTTTTCAAGTATTTTATTGAGTATTTTTGCATCAGTGTTCATAAGGACATAGGTCTGAAGTTCTATTTTTTTTTTATTGGGTCTTCGTGTCATTTTGGTATCTAGGTGACTGTAGCTTCATAGAATGAGTTTGATGATCTTCCTTCTGTTTCTATTTTGTGAAACAATTTGAAGAGAATTGGAGTTAGCTCTTCTTTGATGGTCTGGTACAATTCTGAGCTGAAACCATCTGGTCCTGGGCTTTTTATTTTTGGAATGGAGACTTTTGAAGACTGTTTCAATTTTCTTGGGGTATATAGGAATATTTAACCTATTTACCTGATCTTTATTTAATTTTGTTAGATGAAATCTATCAAGAAAATTGTCCACTTCATTTAGATTTTCAAATTTTGTGGCATATAGGCTTTTGCAGTAAGACCTAATGATTGTTTGAATTTCCTTAAAGTCTATTTTTATGTCCCACTTTTCAATCCTGATTTCGCTGATTGGATAGTTTCTCTCTGCCTTTTAGTTAATTTGGCTAAGGATTTGTCTCTCTTGTTGATTTTCTCAAAGAATCAACTCTTGGTCTCATTGATTCTATGAATTGTTTTCTTTGTTTCTAATTCATTGATTTCGGGTCAGAGTTTGATTATTTCCAATCATATACTCCTCTTTGGTGTGTCAGCTTCTTTTGTTTGTTGTTCCTATGGCTTATGTGTGCCATTAAATTACTTGTATGAGATGTCTCAAACTTTTTTTTGGAGGCACTTAGTGCTATGAACTTTCCTCTTAGAACTGCTTTCATTGTGTCCCATAGGTTTGGGGAAGTTATGCCTTCATTTTCATTGAATTTTAAAAAGTCTCTATTTTTTTTTATTATTTCTTCCCTGTCCAAGCTATTATTGAGTAGAGACTTGTTTAGTTTCCATGTGTATGTAGGCTTTTGTTATTACTGTTGTTGATGTCTAGTTTTAGGCCATGGTGTTCTGATAGGATAGAAGGATTATTTTGATCTTTTTGTATCTGTTGAGGGTTGCCTTGTGGCTGACTATATAGTCAGTTTTTGAGAAGGTTCCATTAAGAGCTGAAAAGAAAGTATACTCTTTTGAGTTTGGGTGTAAAATTCTGTAGACATCTATTAGGTAATTTTGACTTAGAACCTCTATAAGTGTCATTATTTCCCTGCTTAGCTTCTGTCTAGATGATTTGTCCCTTGGTGAGAGTGGAGTGTGAAGTCTCCCAGTATTAAGGTGTTGGGATCAATGTGTGATTTCAGCTTTCATAATGTTTCATTTACATTATTACGGCATAGGCATAGATGTTCACAATTGTGATATCCTCTTGGTGGATTTTTCCCTTGATAATAATGAAATGCCCCTCCTTATCTTTTTTGATTAATTTTGGTTGAAAGTCTATTTTTCAAACAAAAGTCTAATTTTTTTTTTTTTAGATATTAGGATAGGTATCTCAGCTTGTTTTCTGGGTCCATTTGTTTGAAAATATTTTTGCATCCCTTTACTCTGAGGTAATTTTTATCTTTGTTTCAGAGGTGTGTTTCTTGGATGCAGCAAAACATTTGATCCTGTTTCTGCAAACCTTCTGTTAGTCTGTGTCTTTTTATTGGATAGTTGAGTTCATTGATGTTGATAGATAATAGTGACCAATGAATGTTAGTTCCTTTTATTGTGGAGTTGGTGGTATTACTGTTTTTCAATGCTTGTTTTCTTTTAATTCTTTCACTCCTAGGCATATATCCAAAAGAGGCTCAAGTACACAAAAAGGACATTTGCTCAACCATGTTTGTAGCATCTTTATTTGTAATAGCCAGAAACTGGAAACAACCCAGATGCCCCTCAACTGAAGAATGGATGCAGAAATTGTGGTACATCTACGCAATGGAATATTACTCAGCAATGAAAAATAAGGAAATTATGAAATTTGCTGGTAAATGGTGAGATCTGGAAAGGATCATCCTGAGTGATTTGTCCCAGAAGCAAAAAGACACACATGGTATATACTCACTCATATAGACATACAACATAGGACAAACCCACTAAAACCTGTACATCTAAAGAAACTAAGCAAGAGAGAGGACCCTAACTAAAATGTCCAATCCCCATCTGGAAAGGCAAAGAGGATGGACATCAGAAGAAGAAGAAAACAGGAAACAACCTAGGAACCTACCACAGAGGGCCTCTGAAAGCCTCTGCCCTACAGACTATCAATGCAGATGCTGAGCCTGATGGGCAATTGTTGGGCAGAGTGAAGGGAATTTTATGCAAGAACTGGGAAATAGTAAGATCTGGAGAGGACAGGGTCTCCACAAGGAGAGCAACAGAACAAGAAAATTTGAACACAGGGAACTTCCCAGAGACTCATACTCCAACCAAGGACTATTCATAGAGATAACCCAGAACCCCTGCACAGATGTAGCCCAGGGGAGTTCAGAGTCCAATTGGGTTACATAGTAATGTGAAGAGGGACTGCCTCTGACATAATCTGATTGGCCTGCTCTTTGATCACCTCCTCCTGGGCGGGGGAGCAGCCTTACCAGGCCATAGTAGAGGACAATGCAGCCATTTTTGATGTGAACTGACAGACTAAGATCAGAAAGGAGAGGAGAACCTCCCCTATTAGTGGACTTGGGGAGTGGCATGCATGCAGAGGGAGGAGGGAGGGTGGGATTGGGAGGGGAGGAGGGAGGGGCTTAAAAAAAAGAAAAAAAAAGAATCCTGTGCTTTTTTGGGTGTATTTTATATCATTGGATTGGAGTTTTCCTTCTATTATCTTCTGTAGTGCTGGGTTGCTGTGTAGATAGTGTTTAAGTTTAGTTGTCATAGAATATTTTGTTTTCTCTATCTATGCTGATTGAAAGCTTTGCTGGGTATAGTAGTCTGTGTTGACATTTGTGGTCCCTTAGATGTCCCTTAGATGTCTCCATGACATCTGCCTAGCCCTTCTGGCTTTCATAGTTTCTTTTGAGGAGTCTGGTATGATTCTGAGAAATCTACCTATATATGTTACTTGGACATTTTCCCTTGTTGCTTTTAATATTTTTTCTTTGTTCTGTAGATTTAGTGTTTTGACTATTACGTGACATTAGGAGTTTCTTTTCCGGTCTAGTCTATTTGCTGTACTGTATGCCTCTTACATGTTTATATACATCTCTTTAAGTTTGCGGAAAAAAATCTTCTATGATTTTCTTGAAGATATTTCCTGGACCTTGGAACCTGGAATCTTCTTTATCATCTATTCCTATTATGCTTAGATTAATCTTTTCATGGTGTCCTTGATTTCTTGGATGCTTTGTATTTGGAACTGTTTTGATTTTCCTTTTATTTTTTTGAAAGATGTATCCATTTCTGCAATTGTATCTTCAGTGTCTGAGATTCTCTTTCATCTATTGTATCATTTTGGTGATGCTTACCTTTTGGCTACTGATCTTTTCTGTAAGTTCTTCAGCTCCAGGGTTTTCTCTGTTTGTGTTTTCTTTATTGATTCTAATTCTCTTTTCATGTCTTGTACCATTTCCTTCATCTGTTTAAATGTGGATTCCTGTCTTTCCATGATGGCCTCTGTTTTTGTTTCTTTCCTCTCTATATGCCACTAATTCTGCCTCTACTTGTGCCTCTATTTTTTGACTGTATTTTTTTTTGCACATTGTGCCTGTGAACAGTGCCAGCACCTGCACCTTTCCCCTACTCCCTCCCTGTGCTTCAATGCCACCCTGCATGCATCTTCCTGCCTTTGCACATACATGCCTGTCACCTTCTTCCCTTAGCTACAGCTGAAACACCAACATCCATTCTCAAACCTGTGGACCACTCTCATCTTCCTGAAGAATACTCCAGACGCCAGAGTATTTTCTGGAATACAGTCTGAAGTACAGACTCCAGGAACAAACAGCGAAGATTACGGATAAGCAGGACATTATGGCTTCACAAGCAAACCCCAAAATAAATGGATATTTTAATCCATAGGAAATACAGGAAAATTATTTTAAAGCTATTCTTATCCAGTTATTGGAGGCACATAAAGAGGAAACTAACAAAGCTCTCAAACAATAAAAGTACAGCAGCCTGGGACTGTAGATGTAGTTCAGTTCATTAGAATGTTCATCTGCCACTAAGCAAGTCCTAGGTTTGATTCCTGAAGAAAGCCAGTTTGGTGATAAATGTTTGTCACCCCAATATTCAGGAGGTAGAGGCAGGAGAATCAGAAGTTCAAGGATATTCTTGAGTCCCTAGAGAAAGTGAGGGATAGCCTAGGCTAAAAGAGACCCCCAACTCCAAAATTCAAAATTTAAAACAAAACAAAAATATAAGGTGAAGAAAATTAAATATTTCAATTATGGCATTTTAAAGTATTATCTTAAAAACTAAGAAGAAAGATTAACTAGGTGGCTGTGAGTCAAGTGCTTACTCGAAATCACCAGGGTTTGATGCCCATGTAAACATCTGGGTGTACACCAGCAGTTCATGCCTACAGTCTCACAGCTGCTGAGGTGAAGGCGGGATCATCCTGGGGACTGGGTGCCTGCTAGACCAGCTGAGTCAATGAGTTATGATTCAGCCAGTGAGAGATCCTGCCTCTGAAACTGAGGTTGTTGGGCTGGTATACAGCTCAGTGGTTAAGAACCCAGAAAACCCGAAACAAAGCATTGTTGTCTTGCTCCCTGTGGTCTGGTGTTTAGGTCAACAACTTCAATGCCTCCTCACCATGAAAATATTTAGAAATTTAGACCTCCTTTACCAAAAAAATATCTTCTTTTAGAAGCTAGCTTGTTTTTTCACAATAAAATATACTGTTAAATATAAACAATCCATATTGATTTATGTGATACAGAGAGATCTTAAACTGTCTATTTTAATGTATTTTCCTATGACTTATTTCTTTCATAATGAAATAGTAACAGGTGATACAAAAATACTTCAACTGTATTTATTCTAAACTCATCAAAAAGGAGACAAGTGAGAAAAATGAGGTTTCTATGTGCAGTGTACTCAAGTGGGAAGTTAGAAGTTTTGATTTTCCAAGATCCCAGATTGGGAGGTTTTATAATTAAGGCACCTTTTCTTTCTTCAATTGCCTCTGATTTTCAAGTCAAGTAATATGCATTTCAGTGACACCCAATAGAGAACCTAAGTTCAAATAATTTTCGGTAAGTAGAAAATGTTCTCACCTTGATGATAATTGGTATCTTGGGCTTTGAAAACAACAAATTATTTCTTCATTGACTTTGCCTTTTTGAACCTCTCATTGATTCTCACTGCGGTTTTCATTTTCCTAGGAAGCAGATTTGAGGATTTCAGTAAACTCTAGGTCAGGGAAAGAGATTTAAAATTTATTCATGTGTTTACTTCTTTCTTGCTTTCTTTTATTTATATTACAGTGACATAGTAGAATATGTCTAATTAAACACCGAATATGATTTTAATGTGTAAACTTCTAGAAAATTTTCAAAGGCTGCTATTCTCTTTAAAATTATGAAATAATTTTAGCTAGATGGCAATATATTGCACTGATGCATATTAATTTTTCATTGTTTGTTTATGAGTACTCTTCCTTACAAAAGACTACTGAATGTGATCATGAATCAGTGTCTTTCTATTCTACAATCATTTTGATCTGTGCTCCATTGTCGTTGTATTACTTTGCAAGGCTGATATACAGTAAATTATTTTTCCTGCTAATTTTCCATTTTGGTGTCATTCTAATGGCAACTAAAAGCTGTAAAGTTTTCTGCATCCAAGGGTTATTTAGAATCACAATTTAAAAATATTAACAAATTATAATGAACAAGTTAAGAAGAAACTACCCAAAGAGAAAGGATCTTTGGTATACCCTCTGAGGCTCTCCCCCAGAAAGAGCTCAGGCAAAGATGTTTCTTGGAACATAACATTGATCAGGGAAGAGTGACTGATCCTGAACATGAGTTTAAGAAAATGTGGAAAGTTTACTGATTCATCCCAATGATGCTCAAATGTGACCTGTTTACAACACAAGTACTGACTGTGTATGTTGGGAAAGAACCCAAACTGATAACAAGTGCTTATGTTCAATTATTTAGTGTTTTATCTCCAAGTTCTCAATTTTTATTTCTGCCTCTTGAATTCATCAGAAGATTCTTTATTTGGTTTTTTAAAAACCCATTTCAAAATTTGTAACTAACCATTGATCAACTCTGTTTTCAAGTTTTATATTCTGTATGAGAACAAACATTTGCCCTGAGATAGTGTATAAATGGTACTAAACTATCTTATTAAAGACCATTAGGCCACACCGGTACTGTAATTGAAAAGCAATAATCTAGACCTATTAGTTTATAAACCGCATACTCCAATCTCATGATTTTGATGTATCTCTTTACAATTTTAATTCACTTCACTTTAAGGAACTTTTAGCATAAAATGTTGAAAAATTGGTCTTTTGGTTCAAGGCATCCATAGAAATTGGAAATAAAGGTATATAACTAGCAGGGTTGGCATGATTAGGCATGGCTTTTATTCCAGCACTTAGATGGAAGAGGCAAGTCTAGCTCTGTGAGTTACAAGACAGACAGGGTTTTTATACTGAGACTCTGACTTTTGAAAACAAGATATAAAGATGTATCAATAATTTAAAAAAATAACAACTCAAATGAAAATAAATTTATTTTCAAAATGGATACTAATATAACAAAACCAGCCTAGATTGTCACAGAGAATAAATTTCAAACAGAAAGTTTGTGATTTTAATGATGCAAATTGTGACACTTTCAACTAAAGTCCAGATTATGCAAGAAATGTGATTGCTTTCTGAGAAAGTCTTGCTTTGTACTCTTGGCTGGTCTAAGTCCTCCTACTTAGACCTCCTGTTCTAGATCATTGCACTATAATGACCAAGTAGAAATGTAATTTGTTTTGGAAATGGCATGTTGAAGATTTAAATTATTGTTTTAACAAGAAATGTGTTATTTTTGTATGTTTGTTTGTTTGTTTGGTCTACTGCTATTTTTTTTTCTTTATTAATTACACTTTTTTTCACTTTGTATCCCCCCTGTGGTTCCCTCCCTGCTCCCATTCCATTCCCTTCCTTCCTCTACCCTCTGCATGCATGCCTCTCCCCAAGTCCACTGATAAGGTAGGTCTTTTTTTTTCCTTCCTTCTGATCCTAGTCAATTAGGCCTCATCAAGAGTGGTTGCATTGTCTTCTTCTGTGGCCTGGTAATGCTGCTTCCCCTCAGGGGGAGGTAATTAAAGAGCAGGCCAATCAGTTCATGTCAGAGACAGTCCCTGTTCCTATTACAATGGAACCCACTTGGATATTGAACTGCCATGGGCTACATCTGTGCAGGGGTCTTAGGTTATCTCCATGCATAGTCCTTGGTTGGAGTATCAGAAAAGATGTGTTGTAAATGTCCATGATGAATGAATCCAAACTGAATCATTGTATATAATGAAAAGTAAACTTTGTCCAGATTCCATTTGAATTTGGATGATTTGAAACAGGATGAGTCTGCAATGGGTCTGCATGGGTGACTAGATGTCTGCCATGCTGAATTTGAATTTACACATCAACGTTCTTCTATAGCTTGCTATTTTCACTTATCTTTCAAATCATGTGCTACATATATCTAGTCATCCCTTCTTCCCCATTGCTCCAATGATACACCTCATTCCTTTACCGGCGAGTTTCAGAAGGGAGTTATTGGTTTCCTATCTGAGAACCAATTCTGGATTCATGTCTTGCCTAAACTGCCTCAGTTAGTAAACTACCAAATTATATGTGGATGTGGATATGGCTGATGTTCACTAACAGAATGCTTACTAAGGTGCATGAGGCCCTAGACTCAAACCCTTTCCCTGTCAATAGTGGTGCTGATCACAGCAATGACATCAAGGCTTAACTAAAGGACAGAAATGTTTTCATTAAACATGATAATACAGGTTACACCTGTTCATTTTAAGAAAGTGCTTTCTACCATTCCTGGTTTTCTGTTTTGCTAGGGCTTTTGGTGTTGTTAAGTTTAGCCTTATTTTGATTTTATGCTTGAAAGTTAAACACAAAGACCTATTTAATCTTATTTAATTCCTTTCAGTAGCCATGTGGGAAGTTATTTATTTACCTATCAATATCATTATTTGAATCTATCAATTTTTCTATATTAAACTATTCTGAAAAATCTACAATAAATTACACAAATCATGGCATTATTCTATTATGTGAACAGATGTTCTCAGAAAGAAAACCAATTGGGACTTCGTTTCTGGGGAAGACTATTTTTTTCTACTCTCAGAATTCCTTAGTTGCCTTTGTGTAGGGTTGAACGCCATGAGCTTTACCCTTCAAAGTTAGTGTATCAGTTGGTGTCATCCTTGTTCTGTTCTTTAGGTAGCCATCTTGATTATAATGCGTAGCTTTCCTGACATCTCAAGGAGACACAATCTCAGCAAATGTTATGTTCCTTTGGCTCTGGGAATCTTGCTGCTTCCTCTTCCAAGAAATTCTCAGCCTCAGGTGCTGGAAATGAGCAAGACAGGATCACTTGATCTCTGCGTTTTGATTAGTTGTGTTTTCTGCCTGCAATTAGAGATTAGCCTGAAAATCATATATCCATAATAATACCCATATCCATTTCCACATCCATATCCATGTTATATCATATAGATTGAGTAGGTAAGCAATTGTTAAATAGAATGGCCAGAGGCCATAAAAAGAGCAAAAGGGACTGTGGAAGTAAATTAAACGGTTTGAAGGAGTAAAGGGAAAAGTAACAACTATATTATAATCTTAAAATACAAAAATAAAACTACTTTGAAGAATATTTTAAAAGAAGCGTTTAACCAAATATATCTGGGCACAGGGTCTTTTCTGAGACTGACATTCAACCAAGGACCATGTATGGATATAACCTAGAACCTCCACTCAGATGTAGCCTGTGGTAGCTCAGTAACCAATTGGTTTCCCAAAGTGAGGGGAACAGGGACTATTTCTAACAGGAACTCGATGACTGGCTCTTTGGTCTCCCCACCCCCGAAGGGAGGAGCAGTCCTGTTAGGCCACAGAGGAGGGCTTTGCAGCCAGTCCTGAAGATACCTGATAAATCAGGATCAGATGAATGGGGAGGAGGTCCCCCCCATCAGTGGACTTGGAAAGGGGCACGGTGGAGATGAGGGAGGGAGGGAGGGAGGGACTGGGAGGGAATGAGGGATCGGGACACGGCTGGGATACAGAGTTAATAAAATGTAACTGATAAAAAAAATAAAAAAATAAAAAAAATAATTAGCCTTAAAAAAAAAAATTCCAAAAAAAAAAAAAAAAAGAAATAGACAAAGAAGCTGAGTTTTATATAGTAACTCATTGCTTGGAAAATTTGACTCAAAGTAACTTCAATCAGAATTGGGGGATTTTGGGGGGGTTAAATGCAGTGTGAAAACTTGGTTTCATTACTGTCTGGACAGCATATCTTTTTTTCACTATATTGTTTAATTAGATGAAGCTCCAATGTTCTGGCATCATGTATTACTTATGTTGGAAACAGAGCCACAAAGAAGACCATTCAAACCATAAACTTTGAAGTTTTCAGATCTCATCCAAATGACTCAGTTCCTCCATGTAATCTTGGATGAAACACTGCAGTTATTTAAGTTACAATTTCCTTTTTGTGATGAGGAAATTATCACAATCTATGTAAAAAATATAATGATTTAATAAATGCAGAGGCCCTCACATGCTCCTTGCAATGCAAAAAAAAAAAAAAAAAAAAGAAGCGTTTAAAATAGCAAAATTATTTACCTAGGAATGAATGTAATTCTTAACTTTCTCTTTCACTAAAGGTACTTTGTATCAGACAAAATCTTTTCTCTTTGTATAGATATATTTCTTGATGACTACATTTTAACTCTGGTTTTCTTGTGTCATGTTAAAATAAAAACAGACGTTGTTTAGTAAAGAACATAAAACATTTTCCTTTTCTCTTTACTGGGATGTTTCAAGAAATGTTCAAGTGGCATAAGCCAATAGTGTCATATTCTTTTGTGATGTCCCTTAGGGCTGTGGATTTAGCAACATGGTCACATTAAGAAGTTCTTCCTTCTCTTCTCTGATAAGTGGTGTGTATGTGATTCATGCGTGTTTATCCTTCTGGCTCTTGCCATCAACCACATCTGATCTCAGCTTTCGAATAGAAAAATGAGAAATACTGTCTGAGTGTTAGTACTTCTATTGAGAACAGTGTGATATTTGGTCTTGGAAAGCTGTGACTGGCTACAGATTGGTGTCTGATAGTTCTCCATCAGGGAGGGTACTTACATTCTTCTTAGAGCAAGAACAGCAATGTTCAAATGTCAGCTGTTATTTCAAAATGAAAACCAATGTAAGTAGAACCCAAAAACCTTCATCAAAATAACAGAACAACATTTCTATGAAAATCCTCCAAGAGACAATGAGGGGATAAAAAGGTGCCTTGTTAATTAGAAAAAAAAAATCTTTTTTTTTGACACTCAGTGATAGAATACCACAAATGATATTTTAATAGTGGACTGCACTTTTAATGAAAAACATACTTAATTTTTTGCCCATAGTTCTTCACTTTATTATTTAATGTATCCCGACCATCCACATGTTTGTAGAATTTTCATGTGGATTACATATCATTATCATTAGCTTTTCAAAATTAACCACTATATCACTATACATGGTTGTTAAATTCCTATCCTTTTGTGCTAGTCACCTGTGAGAAGAGGAGGTAAAAGGGGGGAAAATGAGGACTGTAGTAATGAAATAGTGAGACAAGAAATAAATAATGGAGAAATATAAATTATTCTTCAGAAAAACAAAAATAACTTGATCAGTATCTAAAAAAACAACGGATGATCTATATCCTTTTCTTTTGTATTAAGCCACATATGACTTGCACAATATTTAAGGTTCTCAAACATTGTTTTACTTGCCTTGCAATGATTTGATATTCGTTATTTTAGTTGTGTTAATTGTATATTCAAGCATGACTGTACACAGGACACTTTCACTGCTATTATACACTAAGCCTCAGTATTATGTTACATGACTCTACTCAAAGGACGAAGTGTCATTATTGATGGGAAGGAATTAAATCATGATGGCTACAACAGGTTTTATATTAAGAAGTTTATTAGATGGAGATGGCGGGAGGGAGAGAAGGGAAAGCAGGTAAAGCAGGACATAATGGGGGGAAAGAGAGAAGAGGAAAAAGAAAAAAGAGGAAGAAAGAGAAAGGGGCACGCCAATAGAGAAAGGGAAAAAGACTAAGAGACCAGGAGCAAGAGAAACCAAGAGAGACCAAGTGTTGGGTTGTCCCTTTAAGGGGTAAGATAACCATATCTTCCAATTGTGGCCATCTGGCCAGAGACACATGATGACATCATAAGTTGCTAGGCAACCCAAAAGCAGGTTTGGTTCCAAAATGCTAACAATTATTTCAAATACTCTAATTTTTTTTTTTGTGGTGCAGCCTTGCTAGGCCACAGAGGAAGATGATGAGACCTGTTAGGCTAGGGTCAGATAAGAAGGGGAAGAAGTCCTCACCTATCAGGGACTAGGGAAAGGGCATAGGGGAGAAGAGGGAGGCTGGATCAGACCAGTAGCAGACTAGGGAGGGGGCCACAATGGGGATACAAAGTGAATACATTGAAATAAATAAAAAACTTTTAATAATATTTTAATTAATTCAGCAGTTAATTTTTACAACGTAGTTGATCACATTCATCTACACTCCTCTCCGACTCCTTTTAGATCCACACTTTCCTCCGTCTCCTCCTCCACTTCCAGAGATTAGAGAACTGCTGG
The DNA here is from genome assembly GCF_030254825.1 of Meriones unguiculatus. Classification (NCBI taxonomy): domain Eukaryota; kingdom Metazoa; phylum Chordata; class Mammalia; order Rodentia; family Muridae; genus Meriones; species Meriones unguiculatus. The sequence continues at coordinate 151,926,774 of NC_083349.1, read as the reverse complement.
AGCCCACCAGTAGAGTCAAATGGTTCCTGAGTTGGGAATAAACTAACACACAACACATGGGACCTTTTTGAGAGCCTTTAGTAGAGACTAGAAACCTTGCTTTATTTCAGACTGCTTTTAAGCCAGAGTAAAAGCAGCTCAGCACAATGAGTTAAACTCACAAGGAGGTAAAACAAGAGGTGTGATTTTTGACAAGCTATCCAACCTGCTGTCACAGAGATAGACTTGGAAATAGCACAAAAAGAGATAGACTTGGAAATTCTTCCCTGACTCCAGTGAAGGCCTGGTAAAAGCAATCTTTCCGCTGAGATTTAAATAGCAAAGTAGCTCCTAGAACAGTGGCTCCCAACAGAAAACACTTTAGTTTTATGGCTGTTAAAACCTTCCTGACCATTCTTCTACAGTCTTTCCAAAGCCTTAATGTAGGGTTTGTGTTCATGCATTGATTTTGGGCAGGCACCCAATCATCAGCTGATCTCTGCATTTTGCCTAGTTATATATCATTGTAATAATCTCTGTCTGATATGAAAAGCAAATGATTTTGATGCTGAGTAAGTACTACAGTTACCTGTGGCTAAGTATTTAGAATGCAGTTAGCAATTAAATTATCATAGAAAACTGGTAGTACTAGGTTTTTCTCTAGTATGTGTGATCTTATTAAGCATAGGGAGATGGCTAAGTCTATAGTGCCTCACATTAATTCCCTTCTGTTGAGAGGCCTTTAGTCAAAATGGGTGATTGTTGGTTTCTCCTGAGTTATAAGTACCAGTGTTTACCTTTAGGAATATGTTTCTTATGGGCATTTCTGTAGAGTGCCTCCAGAGTCTAAAAGTCGACATTGGATCCTCTACAGCTGGAAGTATAGGTGTTGTGAGCTTCCTGGCATAAGCCCTAGAAATAGAATATGGGCCGTTTCCCAGGAAAGTACATGGGCTTAACTGCTGAACTATCTTTTCAGCTCCAAGCTTTCAACAGTTTATTCTCTTAATAACGGTTGGTTTTTTAATAGGTTATAGTTCTGTAGTTTCACATTTGATCAGTTGAAATAGAAATTAATAAAACTTGGTTTCCTTCATAATTATGAAAATAGAAGTTATTAGAACTTTTAAAGCCCATTTAGAAATCAATGGCAAAAAGAGATTATCTAATTATTTGCCTTTTTATTAATAAATTAACTGTATAGATACAGCTAAAATAATCTCAAAATGAATAGTTTTAATTTACTTTCCTATATTAGGACCAGTAATATTATCTAAGTGGTATTGTGTAGTAATTCAGAATCTAATCTGCCTTGTCAATGGAAATAATCCTCCTTTTTTCAATTTGGATTTGGAGTGGACAGAGTGATAGTACTGCAGAAATAAAAGTGAGATTATAAAATAAACTAATACAGTCATTTCCTTTTAAGTTAATGAACCCAAACAATTTTGTGCAACATATAACAAACTACTTTATGTGCACACTGTAGAAAATCTTTAGTCTATACCTCATTTGCCATTATAAATGTGCCAGGGGGCTCTGGGTGACAGAAAATTTTCAATACAACATGCTGGACTAACTGAAGCAGATTAAAACAGAAGAACAGCAATCATGAGTGAATTTACATTCTGCTAACTTCTTGGATTGAAATCAGTATCTTCTTCTAAGGGAAAAATGCCTTGGCAGCCTTAACCCAAACCTTTATCACCTGATGTCTCATTAGAAGAAGTGGGATATGACAGCACTGCTTTTATTATCAAGCAAAAAAAAAAAAAAAAGTAAGAAGGAAGGAGTATGTAGATATGTAATGCTTGAGGTCAGCACTCTCATGAATAAGGAGTGGGTGTGAAGTCCTATCACACGCTTTCTTGTAGAGCAAGAAACAGGGATCCATCATGCAAGACTGCTAACTAGACTAGTAGAATCAGTGAATTCTGCAGTCAAATGAGGGGTATCCTGCCTCACTACACAAGATGGGTAATGAACACAGAAGACAGTGTCAATGCCTGCTTGCACACATGCAAATGCACACATAAGCACACAAATAGACACATGCCTCTCCATATAAACAACACACATCCAAGTACACATACACCTCTGTACACAAACAACACACTCATACACACACATTCAACATCCTTGGCACATGTGCGCACACCTCATAGGCAAGTAGAAAATAAATTACAAGTATAAGGTAAAAACGAAGGAAGCTACAAAACTAACTCTATGGACTATTCTGCTGATGTTATCTGGTTTCTGTTTTAAACTTATTTATATATTAGTTTTATATTTATTTCCTTTGACCACATTTTTCTTGTCTTAGACAAGTTTAGATAAGACAATATTTTGCATAAATTAATACACTATGCCATAACTTTCAGTCAATAATAATGTTCACATTTAATTTCTTATTTCATTTGGACCTCATAGGAAAGGCTTACATATTTTGAAGGAATTCTGGAGGACTCTTCAATGTATGATGAAGAGAGATTTCATTAAACAACCTGCACCATCTTTTTGTAAAAGAGAAATGAAATAGTGACAGATGAAATGGTTGATTGCTGTGTTGAGTCAAGGTTCTTTTCATTTCATGGCAATCAGTGCAGTTTCTTTCATGGTTTTGAAAAGTATTTTAAAAACGGTTTAACTTTTTTGAATAATGCCTTTTTGAAGGAATAAAATATGAATAATTTATCTCATTGTCAAAGCAAATAGATTTATATCACATTTTGAAAGTATTTCAGTCTTAGGTAACTTAAATATTTTCCAGCACCATATAATACAATTAACTATTTTGGTAGTGAATGTTACCACAATGAAAATGAAAAATTATATCATCCACTGCTCACATATTATTACAATCCCGAATCCTCCACTGATTTTGTTTAGAGAAAGTCTGAGTGAATCAAACATTTACAGACAGGATAATCACATAATAACCACATGGGCAGATCTGTTTATGGATGGAGGAAAATTAATCAGATAAATTAAATTTCGTAAGGAAAACACATGAAACAATTTATACAATATGTTTAGAACAAAGGTTTTCTTACCACATAATGTTTAAAGTTATTAATATTTAATATTGATTTATTGAATTATTAAAATAGCAGTTATTCCTTAACCTGTTCATTATATCAACAAAAGATACAGATACCTGTTAGATTTTAATGCACTGAGGCTGGGCAGATATCTCTCTAAGTTATCTTGTCTACTTCCAAGCCAGACACCCATAAATACTTACATATGTTTTCCATTTTGGCTGTTTCTCTCCACCAAGCCAATCCTCAGAACAAGCTGTTTCATCAACATGGCTTCCAGATAATAGTAACCCACAGCGACCTGCTCCTTTCTCTCTTTCTCCTCCCTCTTTGTGCTTCTTCTGCCACCTCCAAACATCTGAATCTTGGTTCTGCCTTCCTCTCTGTGCATTCAAGGTTGCAGGTGACTTTATTTAGCCAATCAGGGATAAACTGGGAAGCAAAGATTATATAACATTGAAAGGAACAGGCTAGCTTTACAGGTTTCTTTATAAATTCTATACCACATGTTAAACTAAATTCTCCCAGCACTTTTACAGAAGGCAGGAGGAGCGGCGGATAAATTGAGACAAGACCCATTGCAAAGGAATGCGAAAGGTCTCCTCCCTCTATGGAGGAGTGTCCAGATCTGCAGTATGAGATAACATTGCTTAGTAACCAGTCACAGTTCCCCAACCCAGATCTGGGCAGGACCAGAAGGACTTGGTGCCTAAAATGAACCAATCATTTTAAAAGTCAACTACCCAATCCAGTGTAGCCAAGCTCGCAACCTCCGCAATTCCCGCACTCCATCCTTTAAAAACCTCAGACTCCTGTCTCTCCTGGCTGTTCCTCCCTGGTTTTGTGGGGGGTGGGGGACAGCCCCATCTTACGATGGCTGAATTAAACCTCATGCTATTGCATCGATGATTGGTCTCCTGAGTTCTCTTCATCCCCCTCAGAAAGTTAGGGTTCCCTAGGGGGTTCCCCCCTTGGGCCTAACTACATCATGTTGGATAGATGAGAATTTGCTCACAGAACAGTTATCATGAGGGCAAGAAATTAAAATTTGGATACATAATAGCTCCAGATAAACCCCAACAATGTAAAATAAAAAGGCATGCAACATATTGCTGGTACAATGTTCTTGTGGAAAGTATACAATTTACCCTTCTTCATTCAAATGCTTATTTATCTAGCCCAATATCTAGTTTCAATCCAAAATTGTATTGTGATGTTTATTCTAAGCATCACTTGTCTCAAGTTTGTGTAAACATGCTACCATTCATTCTCTGTGTTACCAATAAAAACAACCATCCAATGCTGAGCAATGAAGAGAGTAGGGTAGGACATCTGGGTCCTGAAGGGAGGAGAGAGAAAGGAAGTGGGAGGAGAGGTCTGAGAGGAGAGGACCTGGAGACATCAGGGGAAATTAACTGGATCTAAGTTATGACTAAAAAGCAAGTATAATGTAGTAAATCTGAATGGGAGGGAGTTATATGGGCTTGGAGGCTTATGATGGAGTAACTATTGTCCAACACTATGCTCTAGGTTAATTAAATAAATCCTAGTTTCTGCATGGTGATTTGGGTACATAGCTAGTTTAGGACTAACCACTATTTAACTAAAAGATAAATCAACACTACATATTAATAATATTCAGCAAAATATACATGTATAGGAATACCACACAGTAATGTTGAACAAGTGGGAGTAGTAAGAGTAAAAGCAAAAAAGAAAAAGAAAAACAAAACAAACAAACAAAGAAAACTAAAGCTGGTAGTTCAACTAGTAAGTCACTTGGTGCCTAGTCTTACAGCCTGGTTTTCACATTTGGGACCTGAAAAGAAAGACTGTTGTCAGCCAAATACATACCATGATTCACACACACAATCCACATTTTCTCTCTCACTCACATACACACACAATAAATAAATAAATAAACAAATAAATAATTGTGGAAAGTAATATAATTTTAGGTACAGCAATGCAATTGTCATTATCTAATTGCTATGTGATTGTTTTCCATGTTAGCCTGGTCATTTCAAAGGACAGTGCTAAACAAGAACTTGGTGTATGCTTGAAGAAAAGCAAAAACTAAAATGCACGTGTTTTCCTGAATATATTAGAGTGGAGACACTGTTAAAAAAATAAGGAGACAAAGGATCTAAGCCATAGATCATGCATAGAAATAGACACAGGCCATTTTTAAAACAGCAAAAGGAATACAGGCTATTACTGCAAAGCCCTACATTGCTGGTAATAAAAAGAAAAAGAAAAAAAAAAAAAAAGCCAAATCGAACAAGCTTGATACTTAAAGTGTGAGGGAAACCAGATATTATATAATAATTATACATGTGTTAAGCAAAGTCTATGGAATGAAATGACATACTTTGCAGTTATTCTTCTTGTCTTAATATCCCACACACCACAAATGTCTTTTTAATCCAGTTATGTTCTTCAGACTAAACAAGAAGATGAGGACACAGGCATTCCTTATGGCAGATAGATATATTTGTCACTCAAATAAGCTCTTATGTATATTAAGGGCTATTGAGCTATCTCAGCTTGCAACATGTGGACTTGGCTTCAATTCCTAGGACCCACATGGAAGAGAAAGAGAATTATCTCTTACAAGTTGTCCTCAGACCTTAACACTCAGACGGTGGCATACATGTGTCAGCCTCCTCCCTGTGACAATTTAAAGAGGTGATGAGCTGATGTTTTCTTCAATAGACTACAGCTACAGTTGTGCATAGTTCTATAGACAGTACTCCTAGCCGTTCAGACTTAGACATGGCTGCTAACAAAATCAAGTGGTAAATCACAATGGGATGAATGGACTACTTCAGCACTGTTAAAAGCTTGGAAAAGGCTTAGAGAGAGAAGGCAAAGGACAGTTTCCACATGCTATTTTATGGTGTAGAGATCTGCTGTGTCATTTTCAAAACTGTTTTCATTTAAGAGATTCTAATTTTCTTGTCATTTTTGGTTCTCAGGGTTTGATCCATATATATACATAACACCAAGGACCTAATCCAAGTTCACCAAATTTTATTCTTACACTTTTTAATAGTTTTAGCTTTACCTTTACAGTTAGATCTCTGACTCACTTCGAATTAACTTTTCTATATGAAGTTATTTCTCATTATATTCTTTTCCATGTTAATATTGGTTAGTTCTAATACCACTAGGTAAAACATTGTTCTTCAAATTGAATTGCCATGCAATTTTGTGGCAAGTATCAATTGAACATAAATATAACACTATTACTATATTTCAGTTCTCCATCAGTCTGTTTGTGCTTTAGGACCGAAGTATTTGGGTTACTGTAGCTTTGTATTAACTTTCAAAACTGAAATGCTTGAGCCCTATAACATTGCTTTGAAGAATCTCTTTGTTTTTTTATGTAGGTAAATGTTTGGTTGTTGTGGGTTAGGGCTACTTGCATGTTAGTGCAGATATTTTCTGAGGCTAGAAAAGGGTGACATAGCTGATGTGTAATGCTGGTGATCTTGTAACATGTATCTGAGATGTTTCTATAAAAATAAAGGGGCACAGAAAAGGGATGTGACAGATGCCTACCTCAGGCTTTCCATCTATCCTTTCAAAAATCATTTGTCCTCCAGGTGCTTTGTTTTAATTTGTGTCATTTTGGCTAGAGGCGATCATTTTTTCAAGAGGATTTTCCTTACTGAAAACCTTCCTATAGATGGAGTTTTGAGTCAGCTAAAACCTACCTATCTATATAGATCTACACTCTTCAGATAATATAAAAATATCATTGCATTCGCTATTTTAACATAAAAATATTTAACTATATATAATTTCAGAAATATATATACAGGTATGCTTCAGTAATGCTGCATTTCTAACTTTTTCTTTTCAAAAAATTGTCATCTTGAAGCTTGTCTTTTTTATAAGGGTATAACTAGGTAACACAGGAAAAATATATGCTAGTAAACCCATTTTACCCACCATTAAAAGAAATGAGAAACATTGCAGGGTTTCCTTAAGATTCTCTGTAAAATTGCCTTAGCATAGCTTAACTTCTTACATACTCTCCAACTGTGAGACACTAACTAAAATCTGCAAATTCAATCATCATTATTGAGACTTATGTAAATTCTTCAAAGTATATGGTCAAATAATAACTTTTGAGTACCTTCTACTGACCTCCTCAGGTGAGAAATTCTGATTGCCATATTCTCTGTTTTCTTTAGATTTAAACTTTCTTTAAGACAAACTTCATTACCTTCTGAGAAGTTCTCAAATGTGTGCTTGTTATTATGAATTTAGTTCTAACTGAAATCATTACTTGATCAGAAGAAGCATTGTGGGACATTGAAAAATCTTGTGACTTTTTTTTTTTTAATTTAGCCATTTCTTCCAACATCTCTACTCAGACTAATATTTCCACTTTGTCTTTTTATCTTATTTAGACCCATGGCATTAATATTGCTGTGAAAAGAAACAGGCATGAAAATGATTCCTAAATTTAATTTTGTCCAAGTCTCCAATCAGTGGTTAGAAGTTCTATATACCTTGTTGCGAGAAGTTTTAGCTAGGATCATCCTCATAAATTCCTCATAGTTTCCCTTGTTGTGGGGTTCTGGCTCACCTCAGAATTGTCCCACCACCAATTTCAGTTCTATTTTCCAGTTCTCTCTCCTTCAGTCCTCCCTACTTTTTGTCCTTTGCATCCTGACACTATTAATGGTATTCTGCTATAGTTGCACACAGGAGCCTAGCATAACTGTCCTCTAAGAGGATTCGCCCTGCAGCTGATGGAAACATACAGAGACCCATAGCCAAACATTAGGTGGAGCTCAGGGAATCCAGTGGAAGAGGAGGAAAAAGGTTTGAAAGAGCCAGTAATCTCAAGGACACTAAAAGAAAACCTACAGAATCAACTAATCTGAGCCCACAGATACTCACACAATCTGAACTACCAAAAAAGAACATTCATGAGATGGACCTAGGCCTCCTACACATATGTAACAGATGTGCAGCTTGGTTTTCATGTGATTCCCCTCACCACTAAAGCAGGGGCTGTCTCTGATTCTGTTGCCTGCCATTGGATCCCTTTTCCCTAACTGGTCTGCCAGTCCAGCCTCAGTTGGAGAAAATGCACTTAGTTCTACCTCAACTTAATATGCCAAGGCAGGCTGGTATACATGGGAGGCCTCTCCTTCTCTGAAGAGAAAGGGAGGTAGAATGGAGAGGTGGGAGAGGTGAGAGGTAAGGACTGGGAGGAGAGAAGAGAGGGAAAGCTGTGATCCATTGGAATGTAAAGTAAATCAATAAATTAACTAGTAATATGAAAAAAAAATGATATCAGGAGATAGTTCAAATTCTGGTTATATCCCCTTACACATTCATGACTCACAAGGAATTTTTAATTCTCTCTTTAAAAGCAATCTTTAGTTTCCTCATTTGCATCTCCTGTTTATTTTAATATTAAGTACTTCTGTTAGGACATATGGCCAATCTACTCAAATATATATATTTTTTTATTTTTCTGATACATTCATGATTGGAATATTTAACATTTGTCTGTTTAAAATTATAAGAAAATATATGTGCTCTTTAGCAACAATTAAAACCTGTTATTTTTTCTACAAATTTCAAGGTAAAAATAGCTTGAGGGTAGATAATATTGTGAGGTACTCTAATAGATTTTAACTGCTTAAAATTTTATCAATATGAAATTTATGAATGTATTAAAAGTATAATTTTACTCATAACACTAAGAAACGTGTCATATTAATATAGTTAATCTTCCCGATATTTTCGTCAACCTCCGTGATTGTACCAGAGGATGCAATATTTTTAGTACCTCATACTGTAGGGGAAGATCCAGACCTGCTCTGATTGCTCTTGATGTTGATATTTGCTCTGCTAAGGTACTAGGGACTGAATACAAAGTTTTGAGCAGAAGAGACCAGGCCTTTCCCAAAGATCCATACCAACTACCTACGTTCTTAATATTGACCAACTACTGAGATCACGTGCTGCCCATACAACCCCACACAACCATCCCAGGCCTGATTTAAAGAAATGGCAACTTAGCACTCCAATAGACATTATTATACTTCAGTGTCACATCAGAAAACATCCTCTTGACTGACACTAACCATTGATGCTACTACCAGCAGGCAAAGTAAAAATCCTCTGAGTGCCAGCCAACTTTACTTCAACTATGCAAGGCAGCTTTGTTCATTTCTTCTTCATCCCTTCCACTCCATGTGAAAATTAAAATGACTCTCCTGAGTACTACTTTGGAACAATTAGTGTTGTATTCTAATTCTGATTAAATGTTTGCTTAATAGTTATATATGAAAATGTATATGTCTTTTATATTGAATTTGTGCAGGGCAGGAGTTTAGATTGGATTTTATGTAACAGTGAATTAAGGAAGGATACACTCAATGGTATCTCATTTCTGTGGATTGTGAATGTACTGACTCCCAGCTACATTTCCAAGGTATATTTGCATGATCTACTTCACCCTGTTATTCCAGCATTGTACCTTGTGCCATTTATCAATCTATCATAATGTTTACCATGGTATGAGTTTTGCCTGATGTGCTTAGAAAAGAATTTATTACTCATTATATATTAGGATCTACCTCAGGGAATTGTTCATGAATATCAATTATATTATGATTTTCAATGATCTAACAAGTTAAATAATTCACAAATAAAAGTATCATAGAGTAAGCAGTTTCAACTGATCTATAAAGAAAAACTTTCCTACCCCACTTTCAGCAATTCTTATATCTTCACTATCATTTCTCATTGTGCAGCCTGTATCCTCTTCCCAAACCAGGATACAGCAAGAGAGACTCTTCATTTCCCAGGGAGAAGAGGAGGTGAGCTCAAGGTTATTGCAAAAGTGAAAACTGCTAAGGTGATGAGCTCTGTATGCTACATTATTTCAGAGTCCTCTCATGAGTTGCCTTGAGACTAAACAGTTCTTTCTACAACCAAGTTCACTCTCTTTTTAATAAATGCTAAGTGTCCTTCCAGAATAGAATGCAATTATGTACTGGTGTGTCTTTTTATTTGGGTTTAGTACAACCATGCCTCTGGAAAATCTTATGCTTGAGGCAGAAATTATGTCATTTTCTTACATATTTATCTTCAGATGGCATGACTGTTAGTACTTTGCCCAAGATGGTTATGTGTAGTAATGTGCAGAAGACAGAATGGAAAATAAAGAAACTAGTCGGCAGAGTCAGGTAACTCAGAGATGAAAGGTTAATATAATGTATGAGAAAAAGACACCAAATGGCAATATTCTGTAGCAGCAAATCAGAATTATATACCACATGTTTGCTATATCAAAAGAATACATACATGCATGTATTTATTTGGGAAAGTTAATATGTAAGCACTGAAAAATGAAGATGCTCATTGCCAGCTGGGGTTGTATCTTGGTTGATAGTGTGCTTTCCCGGCATGGACACAGATCTGTGCTCTCTTCTATGCTTCACATCAGCCTGATACAGTGCTAAAGATTTTTAATTAAAGTCTTGGGAGGTCAAAGTAGGATGGTCAGGAAATCAAGACCGACCACCGTGAGTTCAAGGTAAACCTAGACTAGAAATTATATCTCTATAAATGCTTCTAATTCCACAGAATGTGAACTATGGGTGTGTGACCTCAACTTTCCCGTACTACAGTTTACTCATTGATGCTACCAGCTTCATCTGAATTTTACTTTTTTTTTAACTGTAAGCCGAGCTGGTTTCAAGCCAATGTTAAATCACAGATGAGGTATCACTGACTCTCTGATTGGTATTTCTAAGTAGATTAGTGTTTTTAGTTACCAAACAGGCACTGTTCTGTTTTCCAGCTCTTCAGTGAAATCAGAAACAGCTGTGTGAAGTCTTCATAAGGACTGGCTGTTATGTCACATCAATCTACACCTAGTTTAGCTCATTGCCATGAATTTCTCACAGTGAAAGAGACAGACTAAGGACACCACTGATTAAGGCAGGAACTTTTCAAACCAACTTCCTCCTAATAAAGATGTTTACATGGACTCAGACAGGGTTGTAGGTTAGCTTGTCTTTTCCCATCAGCCTCTTGTCAAGTCTCTTTAGTTGTTCTTGTTTGTGTTTTTTTTTCCCCATCACTCTCTTGAAGTCAGCACTTTGCTTTGTATCCATGACATTTTCATCCAAAGAATTTTATTCTGCATCTCAGGAACCTGTTAATTACTTTGTGTCACTGAAGAAGGCCAAAGAACTTGTTCAGTTAACTAGACCACCCCCTTCGCTGACTGATCAAATAGTACTGCTCATAATCACTGTCAGGTCCACAGTTTACAACCTGTTAATGCTTAGAACTTAAAAAATTAAGTTCTCACATCCTATTTTTCTTTTTATCTGGCTTTACATTTTTAAAATATGTAATATAATATAAAATATATAATACACTATGTATTATAAAATACAAAATAATTGCAAATTTTATTTATATGTAAGTACATAGTATTGACACACAGCACATACACATATATATGTGTGTGTGAGTGCATGTGTTGTATGTGTGTTTGTGTTTCTGTGTGTGTGCTTTTATTTGTGTAAATCAGAGAATAAGGCAGCAGCATATTAATTTGCTTGGATTTATTCTGTAGAATGGTCCTGGGAAAAGGTTCTTATATTTGTGGCAAAAGTCAGGACAGGTAAACTTTAACATTATGAAGCATGAACACTCATCAATAATGCATTCTTTGGTTTCCCTGAATCTGAACTTTTGAGAACTTTGGTATTTTCTTTCCATTGTACTGAATTCATGAGTTCAAACTATTTGCTGAATTTGATATGTATACCGTAGAAACAGAATATCAGACCCTTCTGAGGTTCTGAAGACTCTAAGTGTATCTCCTTTTTGCTATATTTTCCTTTTTAACAAATATTTTAATGGGTTAAATAAGTACCTTTTTCCCAAATGCAGGTGATGCAAATGAGTACGTGATTGTGTGTTTGAGCACGTGTAGTTAAGAGAGGGTTTCTGGAAACCACTGTCATCCTGTTGCTGAGAGACTTTCTTCAAAGCCTTTGTCAAAGCCTTGCTAGAAGGTAGCTGGCCTTTGAAATATATTATCAAAAGCTTGTTGAAAATTCACAGGCACTTGTAGGCACAGATAGTCTCCCTGCAATGTGAATAAAAGGAAATATACATTCTGTCAGTTTTTTAATTACTACGATTTACAAAGAACCACATCCATTTGTACAGAAATCACCATTACCTTGCCTCCATCAAGTACCAAATGTTATAGAGCAGGGCACCGTAGTAAAATAACTATTAGGTTAAAGTGTTCTGAATGGGAATAAGATATTCTAATAACCTAACTTCTTTGCATTTTTCACTGTATATTTTAGAGTAATGGACTCCTATTGAAAATAATAGTTACTATGTTACTTAAAACTGCTGTATTTTACTGATAGTTCCAATATCTGTGCATTTTGACAATAGGTAACTCAGAACTGTATACTTTGTCAACTGTCTTGAGCGGATTCATAAGAATAAGAAAACTGGTCATTGACAGATTTGTTGACAGAATTTTATACAGAGCCATGAAGAAGTTGGTGATAACGATGGTTGTATGCTGAGGGGTTTATGGAAAGCCAGATTCCCAATGCCCTATCTTTCCCACAGCTTTGGTCCTGTTCTACCCAAGACTTAGGTAGGCAGGTTCCATGAGGCTGGTATTTCTTCAGACAACAGTGTGCTCTCTGTGAAAACAAGGCTTCCACCTAGGAAACACACTTAGAAAAATGAATGGGAGCACAGTCACATCCATACACTATGTACATTATAATGCAAAATGGAGTTTGCACCAAGAGTTGATCAACTTATTTTTGAGAAGAAATGTTAGTTAATTTAATGAAAAGATCAGAGCCACAGAAGTTCAAGATTCAAAATTTCATCCTTTAGTTAGCTAATAATAAATGTTTACTGTGTCTGATGCAGTTCTTACCCAGGCTGACTGTATCAATATGCATATTGATATTTATCAGCCTGGGTAAGAACTGCAACAGACACAGTAAACATTTATTATTAGCTAACTAGACGGTAAAATTATTACAGTTTTATTGATTAGGCTGATTGAAATCTGATGGTACTTTATACTGTGTACTGTATCACTTGCTACAGTATTGTCTTCCCTTATTTTGTGTCTACCTTTAATCTCTTTCCCACTCTAACTTACCCCTTTTCAAGATATTGGATACAAAGATTTTGCTGTTATCTGTCCTTTCCACCATTACTGATGGACTGATTGGTTGATTTCTGCGCCCGTGCTTCACACATGCTCTGCAAATGCTTCACAATTGAGTCACACCCTCAACCCTCAGCACAGCAAGGGTACATTTCAAATCATGTGTACACAAAAATAAAACTTTTACTGACTAACTTATAGGTGGACTAGCTATGTTCCCCACATATATTTTTTTTTCATACTTGTATTTTCCATTTCATAGTTAGATACAAATGTTATTCTCAGTTAAACAAGGTTTATTCAGTTAAACATTCTGTTCTCTGGTAAAGGAAATATAAAATGGTTGAAAAGTGATGATACATCTCAACTGAACTCCTGAGGCTGATTTATAAGTAATTTTGTATGTATGTTGTAGTACAGCCATTTTTTTTCTTAACTTCTAAAAGAGATTACCAGTCATATCCATACTCCTCCTTTACCCATTCTGTCAGTTTATGGTCACAGTTTTGCATGAATCCTATGTAAACATTCACAACATCTTACTTATTTTTAAAATTTCTTGTAAACATATCTGCTAAATTACATACAGATCACGAGACTCCTAAGTAAAGAAATTACACCATTTAATTGGAAGGGAACATTGCAGAGCCCATTTCTCCTGTTTAGATGACATTTTCTCTTCTCTATAGAGCCTCCAAAGAAACACACATCATCTATCAATTTCACTGCAAACAAGGTTTATTCTTCTTAACATTTCATGGCATAAATAACACCAGGTGTCCATCACATGGTCATCCTTTGAGCATAAGCAATACATTCCAGAATATAGCCACATGTGAACCATAAGAAGGTATCCCATGCTGCACACTGTAACATGAGCAGACCTCGTGAATGGGAGACAAGCCATTTCTAGCCCTGCTGCTCTTTTGAGCACAGCTGTCAAGCACCGGGTCTCATCTGTTCCTGACTTGAGCATCTACATTCCAGATGGCTTAGCTTCAAGAGTGAACAGGAATGGCTTGCCACTACAGGGATGAGACATGTTTGTTTGAGATACAAACATTCACAGTGTTAATCTACTGAGACAAGAAGAGTGCTGCCTAGCAACTTAGTGTATCAAATTATAATCCACCTGCTTTGGGATTTCATCTGTGAAAGCTCACTTTTCTATGCAGATTCTTATCTTTAATTGTTCCAACATGAATTACCAAGCACTACTGTGCACATATTATTAGATGTTCACCACCTCATACTTTTTCTTTTCATACTATTATGAAATTGAATTGAATATTTGTTTTATGTAGCATGGTGTACACTATATAACCAAATTCATAAAAATCCTTAAACCTCAGTGCTGGAATTTCAGGCATACTTTCATGTTCCCTTTACTTATAGTATTTTAATTAATCATATTTCTTTTTTTTATTTTTACATTCTTTCCTACTCATCTCATTCTAGAATATAGATACCTTTTCTTTTTTTTTCCTGACAACTTTTCTTCATTCTACAGAGAGAAGGAAACCAACTATAGAAAAACAACAAACACAACAAAACACATTTCCTCAGAAACGTCTTCTAACACTGTGGACTTGGTTTCACACTTATTCAGAAGACATCCTAAACAATGTATTCATTATTTAGTTTTAATTATCTGGGATCATGAGAGGGACAGAGATCATATCAGTCCCCTCTTCTCCAGTGGTAATCACATGCTGGAAGGGAGGCTCTTGATAAAAACTGAACTGATTCATGACTTAATTTTTATTATCAATGATATTAAATTCCAGTCAGCTTTTCTTTTGAGTTTCCTGAGTAGTTAGTTTCCTTAATATAAAATGATTGAATTTGTAGATAAATTCACCAAGTACAATAATAAAAATAACCTGGTAGATTGGCAAAGATTTTTTTCTTAAAAACTTGTAGAGTGATGCTTATTTATTTGCCTTTAAATTGTGTTATAGAATTAAGATATTTATAGGACATGTATAGAATTAGGATATTTGCATTCTGTACTTTTTAATAAATACTTTATTTCTTAAATCATAAAATATTGACAAATACAAGAGCATGTGCCTATAGCCCTAGCTGCTTGGGAGGCTCAGACAGGAGGGTTGTCTGAATCTAAGAGTACAAGGCAATTGCATGAGACTCTATTCTCACCGCCTAGAAAGGTTAAATTCTTTTAATATACACAAAATCTTTCTATAACTTAAAATATAGTGTTATATTAGGAATCCATTATGTATCCCAAGCTGTCCTGTAAATTGTCACAATATTTGTGTGTATCTCTGTATCTGTGTTGTGTGTATGTGTGTGTGCATGAAAGAGAGAGAGAGATAAATTCAGAGACAGAGACAGAGATAGAGACTGTGCTTTTGGGGATTGCATACAGAACCCTAAACATGTTAGACAAAGGATGCAGCAATGGTCTCCATCCCATCCCCGAGGTTCCATAACTTAAAGTAACTAAACTAATTTGAAAACAGTGTATCATTTTAATGTCTCTGCTCAGTGTCAGTAAGGCAAGACATTATTTGTTACAGACTTTCTACTTTAAGTCAAGCTTGGTAGACTGATTTTTACTGAGAAAATACTTTGTGAAGAATATCAATTAAGGTACTGATAAAAATATTTTCTTTTGTATATATGCCTGGGAATGGTATAGCTGGATCATGAGGAGGTGCTATTCCTAGTTGTCTGAGAAAGCACCAGATTGATTTCCAAAGTGGTTGTACCAGATTATATTCCCACCAGCAGTGGAGGAGTGTTCCCCTTTCTCCATAACCTCTCCAGCATGTGTTGTTACTTGAGTTTTTTTTATTTTAGCCATTCTGATAGGTGTAAGGCGAAATCTTGGGGTCATTTTGATTTGCATCTCTCTGATGGCTAAGGATGTTGAGCATCTCTTTAAGTGTTTCTCCGTGAACAAGGACATTTGCTCACCCATTTTTGAGGCAGCTTTATTTGTAATAGCCAGAACCTGGAACCCAGATGTCCATCAATGTAGGAATGGATACAGAAATTATGGTACATTTACCCAATGGAATACTATTCAGCAATTAAAATCAAGGAAATCATGAAATTTGCAAGCAAATGGTGGGATCTAGAAAAGATCATCCTGAGTGAGGTATCCCAGAAGGAGAAAGACACACATGCTATATACTCACTTATATAGACCTATAAGATATAAATAAACATACTGAAATCTACATACCTAAAGAAAGAGGACCTGGGGCAAGATGATCAATCCTCACTTAGAAAGACAAATGGGATGGACATTGGAAGTAGTAGAAAACAAGTAACAGGACAGGAGCCTACCACAGATAGCCTCTGAAAGACTACCTACTAGTGTACCAAAGGAGATACTGAGACTTATAACCAAACCTTCGGCAGAGTGCAGGAAATCATATGAAAGAAGGGGGAGTTAATGTGACCTGGAGAGGACAGGAGCTCCAGAAGGACAAAATATATCTGGGCACAGCTGTCTTTTATGAGACTGTTTCTCTAACCAAGGACCATGTAAGGATATAACCTAGAACCCCTGCTCAGATGTAGCCCATGGTAGCTCAGTATCCATGTGTACCCTAGTAAGGGTAACAGGGACTATTTCTGACATGAACTCAATAGTTGGGTCTTTGACATTCTCCCTACCCCTGAGGTCCTCCCCTGTCAGTGGACTTGGAAAGGGGCAGGGAGAAGATGAGGGAGAGAGGGTAGGATTGGGAGGGAATGAGGGAGGGGGATACAGCTGGGATACAAAGTTAATAAACTGTAACTATTATTAAAACACATTAAAAAATTTTAAAATATTCTCAACATTTGTGCACAGAAAGGGACATACTATGCACAACACACACGTGTTCTGTGTGTATGCAGGTACACACAGACACATGCACACACACCAACACATATCCACATGCACACATATATGCATACGATGTTGACAGTGATTGGAGCAGAAATCTTAGGCCTAGAGTACCAATTTAGCACAGTTAGAGTATTGACCACTTTTTTAGAGTTTTGAATATATTCAGAGTTAATTCCTTTGTCATGTAATTTTATGACAAATTCTAAAATGAATAGGAAAAGAATAAAAAAATATTAAAGCCAAATAAATAAGTTTAGAGGGACTAAACAGAAGGAAAAAAAATCAAGAATTTTTTCTCAGTTCCCTGAGACTTCTGAAAGACTCTTTTTCTTCCTCTTCCTCATTTTCTTCTTCCTCCTCCTCCTTCTCTTCTTCTTTTTCTTCTCCTTCTTCTTCCTTTGCTCTTGTATTGCCCATAAATAACTGTGCCATGTATGTCTAAATGTGGTGGAGTGAAACTTATGGCACAATTTGTATTTATTTGGGATAAACTGCATTTGAGTTTGGATTTGATTTGCTTTTTTGGGAGGTAATAGTCTAATACTTACAGTAATTGTGTTTCCGTTACTACCTGGGCCATCCATAGACAGCTATGCTGCAAGTGTCTCACACTCATGTGCAAATAAAACATATCTGCAGTTGTCCTGTATTTTTTTAAAGAGTCTTAGTTGACAGGTTTATTGGACTTAACGACATATATATGTTATAAAATCTCTGATATACGCCACACATAATTAGATATCCTTAGGAAAATGTATCTTTCTACTACTAAAAAAATGTCTGGGAAATTTTGCTGTTACAAGGACAGCATTTAGACTCATATATGTGAAATATTTTAGTGAAAATAGAATGTAAAAAAAATAACAAAAAGGATAAAATATTCCAAAATCATTTAGAACCAGAAAGTAAAGAAATTTTAACTTTACATAGAGTTAGTTCTTTATGTAAAATAACTGAAACATAAGCAGAAAGACACATAGGATTGTACTCACTTTTAAGTGGATATTAACCATATAATATAGAATAAACATACTAAAATCTATAGAAAAAGCTAAACAACAAGGGGGAACCTAGGGAAGGTGCTTAATCCTCATTCAGAATGGCAAATAGGATAGACATCAGAAGTAGGAGAAGATGGGTTCCCTACTAAGGGGTGCAGGGGTTGTTTCTGACTTGACCTCAGGGGCCAGCTCTTCGATCACCTCCCCCTGGGGTCGTGCAGCCTTTCCAGACCACAGAGGATGATGATGTAGCCAGCCTTGATGAGACCAGATAAAGTAGGGTCAGATAGAAGAGGAGGAGGTCCTCCCTTATTGGGACTAGGGAAAGGGCATGGGGGAGAAAAGGGAGACTGGATGAAACAGGGAGGAGGGGGCTGCAGCAGGGATATGGAGTGAATAAATTGTAATAACTAAATATATAAATAAAATTAAATAAAAAATAACTGAAACATGAATTAAAAAAGAAAATCCAGGGTACCACCTGGAGGTCTATAGCATCAAGTTTATCAGTTTTTCTTTGCTGTGATATCATTTGTGTATTAGACAGTAAAGACATATTTTACTGAAGAGTAAGTATTACTTGAGTGGGAGAATTGAGCAAAGTCAGCTAGATTAGTGGTGGGTTATAAGATGTTCCCACAGGCTCATTTATTTGAACAGCTTCGGGCATAGCTTGGGATGGCTATTGACCCTTTAGGACCCAGAGCTTTGTTAGCAAAAGGTCATCACTGGTTTCATGGTCTTTGAAGGGTTTTTTGTTTTGTGTTGTTTTGTTTTGTTTTGTTTTGTTTACTTGTTCCCTCTTCCTGTTCTCTCTGTTTCCTCTGTGTGGAGGAAAGTGTTACCAGGCAACTTCCTTCTCTAGTCACAATGTCTCTGATTGTTACTTTAAAAGTAAGAAGAAAATATACACTTAAATATTAAGCAGAATTGTTTCAAGCATTGCAAAATAAAAATGGATTTTTGCCAGGTGATTCTATCCTCAGACACAGTCCTAAACAGGGCAGTCGCTAGATGCTAGTAAGTAGAGTGAGTACTTGCCATGGACGTTAATTTTTAAATTCAGAACCAGAAGGTGATGCTAGGATGAGGACAAAAAGAACACAATGCTGAGGCATTAAAACAATAAAGTGTTACAGCAGAGGGAGATGAAGTAAAAGAGAACAAAGTGAAGAAACCTGAAGCTGAAAGATTTTTTTGGACATATGTTTCTAGAGGATCAATCATTAAGGAGTGGTGAAAATCTGTCTTAGCTACTTTTCTACTGCTGGGACAAAACATCATGATAAAAGCAACAGATGAAAAGGAAGCATATAACTTCAAGCTCACCATTCCACAGGGTAGTGGAGACCAGGAGTATGACATGTAGAGCATGGCACACGACAGGCATGGCCCTGGAGCAGCAGCTGAGCTTACAACTGATCCATGAACACAAGGCAGAGAAATTGCCAACTGGAATGGCAGAGACTTTTTAAATAAAAAGTTAATCACAGTGACAAAGCTCCTCCAACAAAGTCACACAAAGTCCCCAACGAGGCCATACCTACTAATCCTTCCCCAAAGCTTCCATCACCTGAGAACCAAGCATTCAAACATATGAGCCTAAGTGGGGTACTTTCCATCAGAACCCTACAGAGCCTACCTCTAACAAACTATTGACTCTGTGCTCAGGATTAATGCAGTAATTACTAGCGTTTATTTTTCTCATCTGTGAAATAGCATAGTATTATAAAGTATTCCGTGATTGGTGAACACCAGAATTAAACCGGAGTTAGGCACTATTACTTGGTATTATTAAATGGATCACAATAGCCAAACATACATACTAGTTATTGGATATTCTGCTCTGTGTACTAGAAATGCAATGACAATTAAAATAAACCTGACCTGTCCTGAACAGAGTTCTGGATTCTGCAGGGAGAGAAAATATGCAGCCTATCGCCGACAGCAGGAACATGTAATGCTTGTTCTCTGGACAACTGAGTAATTAGTTTTAAATTTGGGCATAGGGCTTTGAAATGTCCTCTCAATGTAGTTGTATAAAGTGAATTGTAATGAGAGAGGATTTGCTCTGAGACTACGCAAAAAGAATATGAGTTTAAATTATAAACTTTAGAGGTATACCACGGCCTTCTTGTCAACATTGCAATCATACAAAAAAAAAAAAAAAAAAAGAAAGAAAGAAAAAGCAGAGAAATTCCTACTTAGTGTCTGTATTGTTCAAGTTTGCAGAAGACAGATTAAATGGAAAGTACTCTCAAGATGTGTTTGTTTAGAGGGTATATTCTAATTTTTTACCCCAAATCATTTGTAAATAATCAGTGCTCAAAATCAAGAGAAGAATAAAGAAATGGTTCAATTGGTTTTAGGAAATTACATTGAGACTTTCAGCAGAAACCTTAAAAATTTGTCCTCCATGAGGTCTTTCCTGCTATATCATTACTGCCAACACATCAAAGATCCCAGTTACACTCTGTTAGTGCAGCTCACAAAATCGGCTCACTATTTTTGGAAGCATCTCATTAAGTTGTTATCAGGGTGAGTAGCTTTGGAGGCAGACACCATCCTAACTGCCAATAACATGAAATATTTTCTGAATGAGTACTATCCTGAAATTTTCTTAATTTCTGTTATCTTGCTTCTCCTCTACATCTAAATAGAGAAAAAAATGATTTTCTGGGTAGTTAAACATTTGTCAGCTCAGTTTTGTTTTTTTTTTTTTTTTTATTCTGCCTTGAATACTTTACTCTGTTTCCAGTGGTGAGTTTCCTCTCTAATTTTCATTAGAAAAGTACCTGCCCTGCACCAAACCTCAGTTGTTTCCTATTGTTCCTTACATGTTTTAATTTCATGTGAAGGTCCTCCTTACTTCACTTTACACCTTGCCTCACTATGCTAAGCTGCACTTGGCGATAGCAGGCCATCATACTGATATCACCGAGTTTCTTCATACATGCTCATTTCAGTCTAGTGTTACTATCTAGTCACTAAGATCTTGCTGCCACAAAAATCTCAGAGATTGAGGAGTTTTCTATTGTACAGACACAGTTTGTCATAGTTTTAACTATTAAATGCTTATGTGTAAATAGTTGTAATAAAGCCACTACTCATGAGTAGTATGGTATTCAATCAGGAGCAATGAGGCTATCAATATAGAAGGTCTATGGCTAGATAAGATGGCAGCATCCAGGAGTAGCTGATATAGAGCTATCCACAGGTAATTGGGTTAACAATATTTTTGCAAATGAATGTTTTCCTCCCCCACCCAGCTCCTGAAAGAACAACTCTGAGGCTTAAGTATATTTACAAAAGCCTAGACAAATAAGCTAGACATGTTCCTTGATTTTCTTTTTTTTTCCATAATTTTATTTTTCTCATTAGTTACATTTTGTTAATTCTGTATCCCAGCTGTATCCCTCATTCCCTCCCCAATGCCACTCTCCCTCCCTCATCTCCTCCCTGCCCCTTTCCAAGTCCACTAATAGGGGAGGACCTCCTCCCCTTTCATATGACTCGCTTTTGTCAGGTATTTTCCGGACTGGCTGCAAAGTCCTCCTCTGTGGGGTAACATTACTGCTCCTCCCTTGGGAGGTGGGGAGGTCAAAGAGCCAGTCATTGAGTTCTTGTTAGAAATAGTCCTTGTTCCCCTTACTATGGGAAACCAATAGATTACTGAGCTATCACGGGTCACATCCGAGCAGAGGTTCTAGGTTTTATCCTCTCATGGACTTTGGTTGAGTGTCCATCTCAGAAAAGACCCTGTGCCCAGATATGTTTGGTCCTTGTGGAGCTCCTATCCTTTCCACATCAAACTCCCCTTCTTTCATATGATTCCCTGCACTCTGCCGAAGGTTTGGTTGTGAGTCTTAGTATCTATTTTGGAGCACTGCTAGGTAGAGTCTTTCAGATGCTTTCTGCGGTAGACTCCTGTCATACGTTCAATGCATATCCCATTTGTCTTTCTAAATGAGGATAGATCATCATACCCCATGTCTGCTTTTTTGATTATCTTCTTTAGGTGTATAGATTTCATTATGTTTATCCTATCTTTTAGGTCTATATAAGCGAGTATATTCCATGTTTGTCTTTTTCCTTCTGGGATACTTCACTCAGAATGATCTTTTCTAGATCCCACCTCAAGACCCAGCTATACCACTGCTAGGCATATACCCAAAATTTGCTCAAGTACACAGCATGACATTTGCTCAACCATGTTTGTAGCAGCTTTATTTGTAATAGCCAGAACCTGGAAACAACCCAGATGTCCATCAACGGAGGAATGGATACAGAAATTGTGGTATTTCTACACAATGGAATACTACTCAGCAATCAAAAAGGAGGAAATCATGAAATTTGCAGGCAAATGGTGGGATCTAGAAAAGATCATTCTGATTTTCTTATTAGTAATTTCCTGTTTACTCTATTTTTATTTCTTCCACAAAGCTGATAACTCTGCTCAGTTTCATGCATTCATCTTCTTCAGAATCACGGGGCAAATCTATGCCTCTGTCTCCCAGAGTTTCTCTCTCCTGAACTCCCTCCTCCTTATTTCCTGCCTCAGCTAACCTACTATTAGTTTTTTATTGAGAAGTGATGCTTCTGCACAGAAACAAGAGATTCCTACTATATATCTTTGTCTTCTTTGATGTTCAAGGTTCATAAACATTTTTTACACACAAATTATTAAAAAACCTTGTACATCAGTGGGGTATAGCTTGTTTGAAGATAAATTATGTGATAATCCTTAAGCCCTAGATTTGATCCTCAGTGTGGCAAACAAAACACAAATAATAAAAATTAATATTGTATAATCTTATCTATACGTCTTTTCAAAGATATCAGTGACAAGCTAATGTTGTGTACTTGTTGGGGTTCCTCTCCCAAGATAACATAGGATACATTTATAAACATTCTAAATTATAAAGACCAACAATTTATGGCACTTTTAAACTGTTTCCAGTATATAAAAAAAATCCTTACTACCTATAATTCATTAAAGTAGTGATTGTGTCGTCGATATATTGCCTTTAAAAATAAATGGGACCTCTGCCTTATTGATGATATGGTAATATCAAATGCCTATCACCCATTGTCACAAAGGATTCATGGCTTTTCTCAATGGCTTTATTCTTTTCACAGACTTTATACACTGCACATACTATCTTCAGTCCAAAGAAGGGGGTTTGACATTATTTTTCTTGTGACAAACATTCAGTCAATAATTTCTCTTTGGAAATATGTGTGGCAAGCTATTGTCCATCATAAACGTTGCCTAGTTCCTTCAAAATTACTATTGAATATTCTCAAAGAGCAATGACAAGTGACAATGCATCGTAGCAGTCCACAGAGACGCAGAGTAAGCTAAACCACATTGAACATTCCACATCCCTAAACCCTCGTGAGGTGCAATGAAGACTGATTGCCACGCTGCACACAGATTGGCAGTTTTGCTGAGATATTTGCCAGAATTATTAAAGATTTTAATTGTCCAAACTACATCTCTCTGGCAGTTGGTTTACATTCAATTTGCTTTAGGTTTTCAAAATTACAACTCATAGCTATAAATAATTAATTATTGTGTTTTAATTTACTTAGCTTTTGCTACGCATAGTTCTCAATGATTTATAAGCTTTGTATAGCAGGTTTGGGGATTCCAGTCATAAGCCACAGCCCTTGTGTTCACTAAGCTGTGGGATAATGATGAATACTAACTCTGAGGCATGGCCAAGCAGGGCCTAAAATATTGAAGGAAAATTCCCAGATTATGAAATATTTAAGACCTTGTTATGAATAGTGTCTTTCAGTATAAATAGATTTATTTGTGTGTTTTCACCATATAGACATAGTTGTCTATATAGACCTGGATTAATTCAACAGTTTATACACACACATATATATATATATAATTTACATTTTAATATATCTATATAAAATAGTATAGAAATATAATGCACATCTGAGAAAGAATTTTTCAAAAAAAAACCACACACATAGCCTCTATTTTCTTAATGAGAGCAGAATGCAGAGAACATATAAAAATAGGAAACTACACCTTCCTATGAATACTGCACCGAAGTGGTAAGAGTTTAGAAATTCTCACCAAGTAAAATCTAAGTTTGCGGGAAAATGATTTTAGCCTTAGTTCATCATAACGCCATCTACGGCAACCAGGGTGTCCTGATGGCATCTGTGCAGGGGGACAACATTCTAAACCTCAGCATGGTGGGATTAACTGATTGTGGAACAGTGAGCAATGCCATGTGGGCTTGGAGTGAGAGACAGGGCTGAACAAAGTGTCTAGGTTGTCTTGGAAACTCTTGCAAATTCATGGGGCAGTCTCACCTGCTGCTCTCACCATGGCGTGGACTTTCCAACTGCAGCTCTCATTAAATACTCACCATGTGCTGGAGGAAGGGGAACACTTAAAAAGGGATGTCCCTGGGTTAAAGATGAAGGTGAACTGAATATAGTTTTGTGCCTCATGGAATAGACACATTGAATACAGTGTGCTTTGATAAAATAGAAAAATAAAAATTCTGGTTATGAGTACTGGTGCTGTCTACACTAAAGGAAGAAAAGATTATTGCAAGCCTTAACTTAACATGGCTCCATAATCTAGCTGGAAAAAAATAAGTCTAAAATACATATGCTAAGAATGTGCTAAAATTAATTTTGTCAAATCACTTATTTGAATATTGCCCGAGACACAAAGACAAAATCCAATGGTGTGCTTTCTTTGAAAGTAGCATGTTGAATATACAGTGTGGATATGTATGCCTGGATCATACTCTTTTTTTTCACAATTAAAAAGTATATTTAACAATTTCTTCCTAAATTTTTAATATAATATATGTTTGATTTTGAAAATATATTCTGGAGAAAAATAAGATATTGTTGAAACACAAATAAAACTTCTCTCCAATGTCATTCATTGTATCTTCCATTAAAAACATTGCAGTGTATTTTAACAAGGTATTTCTTTTTTATTTAACTTTATTTTTATAATTTATTCACTTTACATCAAGATTGTAGCCCCCTGTCTTGTCTCCTCCTGGTCCCACACTTCCTTCCTATACCCCTATTTGCCTTCCCAATTTCTCAGAAAGGGAAAGCTCCTCTCCACCACCATCTGACCCCAGCCTATCAAGTCTCATCAGGACTGCTTGCATCCTTTTTTTCTGTGTGGCCTGGCAATGTCCCCCACCAGAGGAAGTGGTCAAAGAACAGGCAACAGAGTCCATGTTAAAGATAGCCCTTTCTCTCCTTACTAAGGAACCTACATGGAAAAAAAGCTACCTATGGGCTACATCTGAGCAAGAGGTCTAGGTCTTCATGCATAGTCCTTGGTTGGTGCATCAGTCTCTGCTGGCCCTCATGGGATCACATTTATTGGCTCTGTTTTTCATCTTAAGGCGCTCCTGTTCATGTTGGGGCCTTCTATTCCCCTGCTCTTACCTACTACTCCCTAGGCTCTGTCCAAAGTTTGGCTATGAGTTTTAGCATCTGCTTTGAACCCCTGTTGGGTGAAGTCTTCAGAGGACATTTGTGGTAGGCGCCTGTCCTGTTCTCTCTATTCAGCTACTTCCAATGTTTATTCTCTTTGCTCTTCTGAATGAGATTTAAGCATCCTTCGTAGGGTCCTCCTTGTTAAGTTTCTTTAGGGCTGTAGAGTCTAGTATGGTTAACAGGAATTGTGCAGCTAATATCTGCTTATAAGTCAGTATATTCCATGGGTGTTTTTTTCTGGTTTTGGGTTACCTCACTCAGGATGACCTTTTCTAGTTCAATTTACCTGCAAATTTCGTGATTTCCTTGTTTTTAAAAGCTGAGTAGCATTCCATTGTGTAAATGTACCACAATATCTGTATTCATACCTCAGTTGAGGGACATCCAGGTTGTTTCCAGATTCTGGCTATTATGAATAAGGTAGCTATAAATGTACCTAAGCAAAGGCCCTTGTTGTATGGTAGTGCATATTTCAGGTATATGCCTAGGAGTGGTATAGTTGGATCTTAAGGTAGCACTATTCCCAATTGTTTGAGAAAGCACCAGACTGTTTTCCAAAGAGGTTATAGTCTGTCCTCTCTCCAGGAATGGAGGGGTCCTCCCCTTTCTCCACATCTTCACTTGCATGTGCTGTCACTTGCATTTTTAATTTAAGCCATTCTGAGTTGTGTAAGATGGAATCTCAAAGTCCTTTTGATTTGCATTTCCCTGATGATTAAAGATGTTGAGCATTTTTTAAAATGTTTCTCTGTTCTCCTTCTTCTGATGTCCATCTCTTTGCCTTTCTGGATAGAAATTGAGCATTTTGGCAAGTCCTCCCTCTTGATTACTTTCTTTACGTGTACAGATTTTAGTAGGTTTTTCCTATATTTTATGTCTATATGAGTGAGTATATACCATGTGTGTCTTTCTGCTTCTGGGATAGCTCTCTCAGGATGATCTTTTCCAGATCCCACCATTTACCTTCAAATTTCATGATTTCCTTTTTTTTATTGTTGAGTAATATTCCATTGTGTAGATGTATCACAATTTCTGTATCCATTCGTCCACTAAGGGGCATCTGGGCTGTTTCCAGCTTCTGGCTATTACAAATAAGGCTGCTACAAACATGGTTGAGCAAGAAAGGCAAGGAGGATGGACATCAAAACAAGGAGAAAAAAGGGAACAAGTCAGGAGCCTGACACAGAGGACTGCTGAAAGGCTCTTCCCTGCAGACTATCAATGCAGATGCTGAGAATTATGGGCAACCTTTGGGCAGAGTGCAGGGAATCTTAGGAAAGAAGTGGGAAACAGTAAGATCTGGAGAGGACAGGAACTCCACAAGGAGAGCAACAGAACCAAAAAATTTGAGCACAGGGGTCTTTTCTGAGACTGATACTCTAAACAAGGACTATGCATGGAGATAACCTAAGACCCCTGCACAGATGTAGCCCATGGCAGTTCAGTATCCAAGTGGGTTCCATTGTAATAGGAACAGGGATTGTCTCTGACATGAACTGATTGGCCTGCTCTTTAATTACCTCCCCCTGAGGGGGAAGCAGCATACCAGACCACAGAAGAAGAGAATGCAGCCACTCCTGATGAAACCTAATTGACTAGGATCAGAAGGAAGGAAAAGAAGACCTCCCCTATCAGTGGACTTGGGGAGGGGCATGCATGCAGTGGTTGGAGGAAGGGAGGGATTTGGACAGGAGGAGGAAGGGAATTGCAGGGGGGATACAAAGTCAATAAAGACTAATTAAGAAAGAATTAAAAAAAAACATGCTTCTCTGCCATTCATATTCTACTGTTGAGAATTCTCTGTTGAGTTCTGTATGCTACTTTGATTGGATTATTTGGTTTGTTTAATTTATTGAGATCTTCATACATTCTGGATATTATCCCTCTGTCAGATATAGGGTAAGTGATGAGTTTTTTCCAACTCTGTAGGCTATCGTTTGGTTCTGTTGACAGTATCCTTTGCTTTACAGAAGATTTTCAGTTTTATAAGGTCCCATTTATTAATTGTTGATCTTAGAGACTAAGCTGTTGGTATTATGTTCTGGAAGTTGTCTCCTGTGCCAATGAGATCAAGGCTCTTCCCCACATTTTCTATAGAATAATTTCATAAAGGGTTAGATAATATAAGTATAAACTCTAGATTTTGTATATCAAATTAGCCATATGAGCTGGAAAGAGCATTGCCCAAGACAAAAATCATCAGCCATAAACATATCACACACATTATCTTTAAGAGTGGTCATTCTCTCCATATTCCTTAAATAAAACTACAGATTTGGTAATCCTAAACAAGTATAAAGAAGAGTAAATGACAGGAATTGTGTTTGTATCCTAGGAAGATTTCTGTAGCTTTAGGAAAAGAAGAAAATAACAAGAAGTAAAAAAGTACTTATATTGAAAAGCTTTTTAACTAAGGGCACTGTTACTCTCTTCATGAACTTAAGTGATGGTCAGGTTATCAGACTCCTCCCAGATGTCAGAATCAAAGACTAGCTTTCTGATTTGAAGTGAGAAAATTGAAGGCATCTCACTCTCGGACACTCTAAAGCTGCAAGTCATATGTCCCCAAAGGCGTTAATTGTGAAGACGCAAAAAGACATTGTGAACTTCGGTGTGTGCTTGGTAGAACACATATGGCATAGTTTAACGCAATACCTGCATAGGGAGTTACTGCAACATTGGTGGAAATAAATATCAGGTGATATTATTAGCCTTTTCTCTGTTGCTGTGATAAAACACTCCACAGAAGGAGACTGGAGCAGAAAGGGTTAGTGTTGGCTTATAGTTCCAGAGAGATACAGTCTGTCATGATAGGAAAGGAGTGAGAACAGGACTGATGCTAGCCAGACAGTGAGGATGCAAAGAGATAATAGGCCGTGGGTACAGGCTGTAACACCTCTAGGCCCTCAGTCCTGGATTCATGCAGCAACGCTTCCCCTGCTAAAGGTTCCACAACCTCCCTGAACAGCATCAGAAGCTGGGAACCAGGTGTTGAAACACATGAGCTCATGAGGATCATTTAATATTCTATTGCACTTGAATAGTAGAAAACACCACATACAAGGTTTTAAACATTTTCTGCTTCCTAGACTAATTGTGATGTGATTAAGGCATATATTTCCAAAATTTAAGACAGGGGATATATTGAAAACTACAGAGACTTTTTCAAATGCTTTCAACTAACAGGTGTACAAATTGTTAGACCTACATTTACCATTTTTTGTCAACGCTATGAGCCCAAGGCAAATCCTATGTTACTGGTAAATTCTTTGGAATTCTCACAGCGTTCAGAATTGGCTCCTCGAACATGTGTGGCATGCTACATGGTAATAGGTACACAATTGTATATATGTGAAAGGGAAGAGGAAACAATATTATTGTATTTTCAAGATTCTGAGACTGGGAAGAGTGATGAAGAAGGTTATAACTAACTGACAAATCAATGCATGGCCATGTTCCAAGGGTGTCATTTGACAAGTGTCCTGCAAGGTAATATTTCTAGTTGATGTTTCTTTGTAGGTGAAACTACAGACTTTCCTGCGCTTATTAAATGTGTGTTATCAGAATGAAAACAACGGAACTAGTACTCTCTCTCTCTCTCTCTCTCTCTCTCTCTCACACACACACACACACACACACACACACACACAGAAAATCACAGAATTGCTATACCCTCCTTATGAAACAGAAACACAGCCACTTATAAAACTTATGTGTAAGGTAACTGGACTACCTTGAGATTATTACTCCTAACATCATATTTTCTTGAATAATTATTTTTCATTGTTAAGTTACCATACTCATTGACTTTATAGTTAAAAATATTCACTGTCTATTTTGTTAAACAGAAATTATTGTTCTTGTATGTTTAATTTGTCTTGTAATTATGGAAAATTGCCTTAAACATACTTAAACATTGGGCAGTGGAAAAATAAGTGTTATGGCTTATGGGGTGTTTCAAGTGAATATAAAGTTTTAGTAACATTAATTTCATGCCATGTTGGGTATCCTAGGTAAAGAGGCATTTCAGTCTCTGACAGAGGAGGATTGTTCTTAGAGTGAAGAAAGGTGAAGCACACACATAGTAGGTAATATTGGAATACCAAAATATTACAAAACCCAGAATTCAGATTCTACTTCAGGAAATTCAACTTGGAAAATCTAACATTTTCTTCTACATGCTGAGGACCATCCAGAAAGACTGGCCTGGATACAAAAACTGTGATTCCTGTCACTGGAAGGGTATGAATATGGGGTGCTGAACTTTGAGCAAAGAGAAAGCTGGCCAGTTGACACTAGGTACTGACAATGCTATGGTCCTCTACTGTAAACCAAGGGAGAGGTCAGCATGCTAATTGGGCTTTGTCAGCCTCAGAAGAATGAAGGACACTGACATGTAGGATTCACAGAAAGGAAACACCATTCTCAAGACTCCAGAATTATTAATTTTTGTGGAAAACAATTAAGACAAAGGAAAAAAATCTTCAGAGAGCTGAAGTCCATAGTCAGATCATGTCACTTTCTGAATAGAGTCAATGCTAATCACAAATGCCTCTCAATGACTAAGTACTGCCTCCTGTGTAGGACAATGACGTCAAAAAGGTTTTCAACTATTTGTCAAAATTTCACTTTTGCCATCAACTTTGTAGAAAAAACAAAAACAAAAACAAAAAACCCAACAAAACAAACAAAAAAATAAAACAGGAATAAAATTCAACCATTTTAAAAATGGGAACATCTGATATGGAGGCACATACAATGCTCTTAAAAACTTTTAATACTTGGATGCTAAAATAGCTTCACTCAAAATTTCAAATAAATGTAGCGGGAAGTTAAAATTAAAGGATATTTTTAAGGAGCAATGCCCATCTGTTTAACATGATTACTGAATTTAAGCTCAATAGTATAGTAGACATACACACAAAAGGAATTACTGGACTGTACAGAGAGCAAAGATCGCCTCCATACTAAAAGGTTTTGAAAATACAGTAACATTAACATGGTGAAATATTGGTGTACTTTAACTGGAATATTACAAATAGAGGAGACAGAACACATATAATACTTTTCAGAAATAAGAAAAATGTGGGTAGGAACTAGATTCTTAACCCAAACTGCCCCAAGACACAGCATGGTTCTGAAATCAAGTAAACTTCTGAAATTAAGTCCACTGTAATCAAGTCAGACGACTACGAATCATTCTAACATAGATGAGATGAGCAACAGAAGAAAGCTGAATACTTTCAACATAAAACAGGAAAAAATGCCGATGCAGAAGTGTATATCCAGTAAACATGCAACTTAAACACAAACCTAATATAACATTTTCTAATACCTACCACACCCTAATTAGGAGAATATCAACAGCTGCATTTATCTTATTTCTTTGAGTTAAATGACACTTCACAGCACATCATGGCCCCGATTCCTATAAAATAATTTTTATGTATTGGTCTGCCATTGCACAGGACTATCAAAAGTCGGAGACAGAACTCAGTGTACAGTGTACAAGTTTCACCTATGGTTATGAATGTGCATTCCAAGGGCAGTAAATGATGTAGTTAGCCTCTGTGGCAGGGAGTGATATTATGTAAGATTATCAAAAGGACATGAAAAACTTTACAATGAATGGAAGATGCTTAAGACAAACAAGGAGAATAGCAACATTTATGAAGAGAATAAATATTCAGGATCAATTCCGTATGTCTCTCTCTGATCCTAATGACTTCTTACATTCAGCACCACTGTTGCTGATTTACAAGGGTGGACTCTAATTCACATAAAGAGTGTGTGTCTGTATGCCTGCCTAGGGCAGAGCACAACCAGTGCTGGCTTCACATTGGCGCACATTGAATTGATCACAAAACACTGACTCATTCATAACACCTACCAAAATTCTTTGATTTCCAAGGAGTCTGGAAAACAAGGGTTTTAATATTTTTAATAGATTTAAATTTCAATTTAGTGTTAGAACAAGCAAAACACACTACAAAGGTGCCATTTGAAAACTTACCAGCATGATCACATATTAACTATGTCAACATCAAAATGTTCAAGTAGTTAACACATATCTTCAACAGAATACAAAATAGAAAAATCTAATTGTGGCTGGAAATCTGTTGGTGAGGGAAGAATGCTTCCCTAGTCTCTGAATTTTCAAGCCAGTGAAAGAGCCTACAATAAATTACTATAGGTACACTGTAAGCAATAGTAGAAAACAAAGGTTGAGGGTTAAAAAAAAAGTCCAGTTCGGAATAGGTAATATCAATTATCAATTTCTCACAAAAAAAGAATATTTCCAAACTAGATCTCATGACAGCCAACATCACTGTAATCCCATCATTTGATAAACTGAGGCAGGAGGCTAAGGGGTCAGATGCCAGACAGGGATGCACAGCACAATTTTATTTTTTTAACCTAAGACAAGCAAGCAAATAAAAACAAGAACTAAAATAAAAAGAGAGAGTCAGAGCAGGGAGAGAGTAATACTATCCAGGTAAGGCAATTCACTTTTAGCAGAGTCCTGGGCTGTCATTCTTAACTTAACCACAATGGAAAATGAAGAACTAGAGAATCAGTTCACCTCTTACAAGCCATAACTGACAAATAAAATAAGGAAGTTGTAGAAACTGAGGAAGGCTACTCTTAACCTAAAATGTAACAAGCATGCATTATGCCTCACAAATTACCATATTATGGATTACTTAACATGTTAATTACAATTTAGGACATTTAAGAAGTAACAGGTGCTTCACTCCAGAAACACAGACCACAAGAAAGTTTTGGGAAAATGTTAGCCATTAACACACCAAAATACACACTTCTTGATTCACTGTCCACTCAGTTCAGCAAGTAAGTATATGGGAAAATTTGTACAAGGCATTGGACATCTTTATATCTCTTTGCTCAAACTCCATAGAGACAAGATATTTAGTTATCATTAATTCAGTGAACAGTGATGTTCAGTTTGTCTGAATAAGTCAATTGTAATGCAAATTTAGACCTCTGGATGGCAACACCTTATAGACTCAAATAAACAACCATCAAACACAAAACAAGTTGTATTAGGTGGACCAAATGAGTCTTATTTAGTCCTAAAACAGTGCTGACATTCAGCTGAACTGTGTGTTTATCCCAATAAAATTGTGTACTGTTATCGAATAAATATTTACATATAAATTGCTTTGCAGAATATATTATCAGTCCAGAAGGTAAGAAAGACTTTGAATTAATTTTAATCCTATTTGAGCTATGGAGCTCTTAAGTTTACTACTGAAATAAAGCCTTCTGAGAACTTTCAATTCTGTAAATATACTTCTCTTTTCTTGGGCTTTAAATAATTAAACAGCTTCATCACCAAATATCACATTCATCTTGAATATCTATACACATGTATGTTCTTCATGCCCAGGATATATGTTGCCATGAAATCCAAAGGCTCTCATTGAGTGGCATTATGCTGATTTCCTCTTGTGCTGCTAAATGTTGTTTTCCAGTTTCAATTGTGGAAGTTAGGAAAAGCTGGCATCCCGAACACACAAGAATGCTACAGCTGATGGGAAAGAAAATAGTTCATTTTTTTTAAATAAAAATTACAGTTGCTCTAAGAGCAACAAGCAATAAATGGGACGTCATGAAAGTAAAAAGCTTCTGTAAAGCAAAGGACACCATCATCAAAACTAAACGACTACAGATTTGGAAAGAATCTTCACCAACCCTTTATCTGACAGAGGGCTATTATCCAGTATATATAAAGAACTAAAGAAGCTGAAAAGCAGCAAACCAAGTAATCCAATTAAAAAAATTGGGAACAGAGCTAAACAGAGAACTCTCTGTAGAAGAATATCCAATGGCAGAGAAACCCTAAAAGAAATGCTCAACATCATTAGCCATTAGGGAAATGCAAATCAAAACGACCCTGAGATTTCACCTTACACCCATCAGAATGGCCAAGATGAAAATCTCAAGTGACAACACATGCTGAAGAGGTTGTAGAGAAAGGGGAACCCTCCTCCACTGCTGGTGGGAATGTAAACTTGTACAACCACTCTGGAAAGCAATCTGGCACTTTCTCAGACAGCTAGGAATAGCTCTTCCTCGTGATCCAGCTATACCACTCCTAGGCATATATCCAAAAGGGGCTCAGGTACACAATAAGGACATTTGCTCAACATGTTTGTAGCAGCTTTATTTGTAATAGCCAGAAGCTAGAAACAGCCCAGATGCCCCTCAACTGAAGAATGAATGCAGAAATTGTGGAACATCTACACAATTGAGTATTACTCTGCAATGAAAAATAAAGAAATCATGAAATTTGCAGGTAAATGGTGGGACCTGGAAAGTATCATCCTGAGTGGGCTGTCCCAGAAGCAGAAAGACACATATGGGATATACTCATTCATATAGACAAATAACATAGGATAAACCCACTAAAACCTGTACATCTAAAGAAACTAATCAAGAGAGAGGACCCTGACTAAAATGCTCAATCCCTATCATTAAAGTCAAAGAGGAAGGACATCAGAAGAAGAAGAAAAGAGGAAACAACCTAGGAACCTGCCACAGAGGGCCTCTGAAAGGCTCTGCCCTGCAGACTATCAAAGCAGACACTGAGACTTATGGTCAACTGTTGGGCAATGTGCATGGCATCTTATGTAAGAAGTAGGAAATAGTAAGATCTGGAGAGAACAGGAACCCCACAAGGAGAGCAACAGAACCAGAAAATTTGAACACAGGGGTCTTCCCAGAGACTCATACTCCAACCAAGTACCAGGCATGGAGATAACCTAGAACCCCTGCACAGATGTAGTCCATAGCAGCTTAGTGTCCAAGTGGGTTACATAGTAATGGGAACAGGGACTGCCTCTGACATAATCTGATTGGCCTGTTCTTTGATCACCTCCCCCTGAGGGGAGAGCAGACTTAGCAGGCCACAGAAGATGACAATGCAGCCATTCCTGATGTGATCTGATAGACTAAGATCAGAAGGAAGGAGAGGAGGACCTCCCCATCAGTGGACTTGGGGAGGGGCATTCATGAAGAAAGGGGAAGGAGGATGGGACTTGGAGGGGAGGAGGGAGGGCCTTATGGGGGGATACAAAGTGAATAAACTGTAATTAATAAAAAGAAATAAATTAAAACTTGTCTCCATATATCTCTGTAAAGCTTATTATGAACTTAAAAGTAGTGTTATGCTCCTTTTAAAAACACTAAGGTTTGCTTTATATAGTTACAGGACTCCTTTAGAGTAAAGCAGGAACAAATTGATTTTTAGAGATCTAACAGAGTAAAAGTGGTAATCAATATTTGCATGGTTCTAGAAGAAGAAAACAGGAAACAACCTAGGAACCTACCACAGAGGGCCTCTGAAAGCCTCTGCCCTTCAAACTATCAAAGCAGATGCTGAGCCTGATGGGCAACTGTTGGGCAGAGTGAACGGAATTTTAGGTAAGAACTGGGAAATAGTAAGAGCTGGAGAGGACAGGGTCTCCACAAGGAGAGCAACAGAACAAGAAAATTTGAACATAGGGAACTTCCCAGTGACTCATACTCCAACCAAGGACTATTCATGGAGATAACCCAGAACCCCTGCACAGATGTAGCCCAGGGCAGTTCAGAGTCCAATTGGGTTACACAGTAATGTGAAGAGGGACTGCCTCTGACATAATCTGATTGGCCTGCTCTTTGATCACCTCCCTCTGGGGGGGGGGTGCAGCCTTACCAGGCCACAGTACAGGACAATACAGCCACTTTTGATGTGAACTGACAGACTAAGAACAGAAAGGAGAGGAGAACCTCCCCTATTAGTGGACTTGGGGAGTGGCATGCAAGCAGAGGGAGGAGGGAGGGTGGGATTGGGATGGGAGGAGGGAGGGGCTTATAGGGGGATGCAGAATGAATAAAGTGTAATTGATGAAAAATTTAAGAAAAAAAGGGAAAAAAATAATTTAAGAACCTTAAATGACTTTCAAAATTGGAGGAAAACATGGAGTTAGTCAATTGGCATGGAGCACGTCTCGCCCCTGGGGGCAATGGTCTCCTGAACCTACTCAGACCTTGGACACCACCACTGCTAGTTCTAGAACTGACGCAGGATGTTCCAACGAGGGGTTAAGGCTTCTCATAATATTTCCTATAAGCCCACACCTGTTTGTCTATATCCCCCATTTTTATTCATTATTAGCCAGATAGAGCCAAGTAATTGTGGTAATGATACTTGCTTTTTTGCCCAATGCTGGAATGCTAGTAAAGTTAGGTATGCCCTGGTTACTCGCATGCCTCACTGGGTGCCTATGCCCATTGATGCCCCTCACGCTATGACTCTCTTCAGACAGAAAAGGGATCTTGGAACTACAGCCACCATTGTTACTACCATCTCATTGATGGCTGTTGGAGCTACCACCAGGGCATTAGCCATGAGTCATACTGGGCAGACTGGTCAAACCCTGAATAATCATTTAGCCAATGTAGCTCATGCCTTAGTTGTACATAAAGGAATTAATGCTCAACTAAAAGGAAGCTTGATGGTGTTCAATCAGAGGATTGGCCTCTTGCAGGAGCAAATTGATACCCTATGGCAAATCGCTCAACCTGGCTGTCAATGAAAGTATGCTGGACTTTGTGTCACTAGCATACAACATGAGAATTTTTCCTGCGCTGCAAATCTGTCTAAACAATTGTCGAGCTATATTTTAGGTAATTGGACTGGAGAATTCGATACTACGATGGAGCAGCTGAGAGTGGCCATTGTCACAGTAAATTCTACCGGAGTGGACGCAGGACTAGCCAGAGGATTATCAACATGGATTGCTGCAGCCATGAATCATCTGAAGGAATGGGCGGGCATGGGAGAGTCAGCAGGCCTTCTGGTATTGGTCTCCTTGGTTTGCCTGTGGTATATATGCAAGATTAGAGTCTCACAACAGTGTGATGCAGCCATGATCATTCAGGCCTTTACAGCCATTGAAGCAGGACATTCTCCCCAAGCATGGCTGGATACCATAAAAAGCTAAAATGATACGCTCAGGATGCGAGGCTAAGCACTGCACTCAGGGTCAGCCGCTTTGGACCCAGAGAAGAGCATGTCTGATTGCATGCGGGTTGATGCCCCAGGTCCCGCCTCTGAGAAAAAGGTATCGGACGGGTCTGATGCTCTTTGGGTGGATGACACCTAAATGAACATCTGTACAAAGTCCCAATTTATTTCTAATATCAGAGATCAGACCTCTACTCTTGCCTGATGCGTCTAAAACAAAAAGGGGGAACTGTAGAGAGCTGCGGAATGCTATGCCTTAAAGATGAAGCTGGTTTCCGCCTTCCACCTTCCCGATGGTGAGTGCTCTCTGTCACGAACAACTCCACATTTGGCTAAGGCCGAGGATCTGGCTTGCTTCCATGTAGGTGGACCTATCTGCATTGCCCCCGTGGCACGCCTGGGTTGGCTACCCAGAGGTTATTTAAGCTGTGGGCTGGCTTTCCCCGGGGTCCGAGGATTGTTCAATGTTCCTGAATAAACTGCATTGAAAAAAAAAAAAAAAAAATATTTGCATGGTTCTATGCTGTTTTCAAAGCACCTCATACACACCACCTTATTTGATGCAGCAATTCTATGATAAAGGGAGACAGTCAATATTATCGATAACATTATGAGGAAAAGAAATTCCAAAACTTATTGCTTCAACAAAGCTTCCTTTGCTGTTATTGTTAATTTTTGTATGCTTTATTAACACAGTGATTAAAAAGAGATATCTGAACACACACTTTATTTATTTATTTATCTATCTATCTTTTTTTTTGGTCTTCATGTTGGGTTCAGGTAAGTTGCAGCTACTTTTTATTACATTTTTATTTTTTATATTAATTACAGTTTATTTACATTTTATCCCAGCTGTAGCCCCATTCCTCAATCCCTTCCAATCTCACCCTCCCTCCCTCATCTCCTCCCTACCCCTCTTTAAGTCTACTGATATGGGAGGTCCTCCTCCCTTTCCATTTGACCTTAGCTTATCAGGTCTCTTCAGGACTGGCTGCAATATCCTCCTTTGTGGCCTAGTAAGGCTGCTCCTCCCTCAGGTGTAGGGAGGTCAAAGAGCCATCCACTAATATATGTCAGAGACAGTCCCTGTTCCCCTTACTGTACCCACTTGGATACTGAGCTGCCATGGCTCCATCTGAGCAGGAGTTCTAGGTTATATCCATACATGGTCTTTGTTTGGAGAATCAATCTTAGAAAGACCCCTGTTTTCAGATATATTTGGTGTTTGTGGAGCACCTGTCCTCTCCAGATATTACTAACACTCCCTTCTTTTTTTTTCTTTTTATTTTTTTAATTTTATTTTTTTTCTTATCAGTTACATTTAATTAACTCTGTATCCCAACTGTATCCTGCTCCCTCATTCCATCCCAATCCCACCCTCCCTCCCTCATCTCCACCCAACCCCTTTCCAAGTCCACTGATAGGGGAGGTCCTCCTCCCCATTCATCCGATTCTGTTTTATCAGGTATCTTCAGGACTGGCTGCAAAGTCCTCCTCTGTGTCCTAACAAGACTGCTCCTCCCAAGGAGGGTGGGGAGGTCAAAGAGCCTGCCATTGAGTTCCTGTTAGAAATAGTCCTTGTTCCCCTTACTATAGGAAACCATGATACTGAGCTACCACGGGCTACATCCGAGCAGAGGTTCTAGGTTATATCCATTCATGGTCCTTGGTTGAATGTCAGTCTCAGAAAAGACCCAGTGCCCAGATATATTTGGTCCTTGTGGAGCTCCTATCCTTTCCCCATCATACTAACTCCCCTTCTTTCATATAATTCCCTGTACTCTGCTGAAGGTTTGGTCATGAGTCTTAGTATCTGCTTTTATACACTGCTAGTTAGAGTCTTTCAGATGCCTTCAGTAGACTCCTGTCATACATTCAATGCACATCCCATCTGTCTTTCTAAATGAGGATTGGTCATCTTAACCCATGTCTGCTCTCTTGTTTATCTTTTTTAGGTGTATAGATTTCATTATGTTTATCATATCTTATAGGTCGATATAAGCGAGTATATACAGTATTTGTCTTTCTCTTTCTGGGATATTTCTCTCAGAATGATCTTTTCTTTTTTATGATTCCCTGCATTCTGCTCAAGGTTGAACATATGTTTTAAATCATAGCCAAATTCATAGGTGCAGACACAAACTGCCCCCTTGAAACCTGATGAATGCTGTTTTACCTACACATAGAGAGTGGGACATTTCTGAAGACTCATAACTCCAGAATCACCCAGGACGATTTTTCTCAAGGTACAAACTGGACAGGGATTGAAGTTATGCTCTCAGCCCCCCAATATATGTATACTCATTACTCAAAAGGAAAGTCATCACTGATTATCTTCA
Organism: Meriones unguiculatus; assembly: GCF_030254825.1. Lineage (NCBI taxonomy): Eukaryota > Metazoa > Chordata > Mammalia > Rodentia > Muridae > Meriones > Meriones unguiculatus. The sequence continues at coordinate 151,887,792 of NC_083349.1, read as the reverse complement.
GAACCAAGTGCTACAATGACAAAATATTAGTTGTGTGATAAAGCATGTGTATTTATTAATGATACATTAGTCCTATAAAATAAACTTTTCCATACCTAGCTTCTTTCCATTCCTTTTAATTAAACGAAATAATATATTCATAAAACCTACATCCTTGGTGTTTATTACAGATAAAGCTTACTTCAGCATTTTCAAACACTTAACACTTTGATAAATTTGGAAGGAGCTGGAATGATGCATAAAATCATTGAAGCATTATTTTGAAAGAAAAGTTTAAATGTGAGAAGGAAGATCAAATGTGTCCTGAGATGAAAAGAAACTTTGATAAAATGGAATAATTGAAATCATGAAAAAGAGAAAACTATTCTCAGTATTCCAAAGGGAAGTGTCGGTAGCAGCAGCAGTGTTTATTCTGGGATATGGCATTTGAAATGAAGTGACCATGTGTATATTTTTAATTTGAAGTGCTAAATAGATGATGTCGTCTTTTAAAATTTCAGCGTAACAGGTACACATTTGGTTTTAACTTAATACATTAGCTTATCAAGAAGAAAAACACCTAATTTCAGCCCAGTTGTTTCCTGATGATAACATGAGAAATGGAGAATACACTCAAAACCTACAAGTGTGACACAATTTACTAGAAGCATATTTACAATGATACATGATTTTTTTTTTAATGGAAGCCTGAAATACACACTTAAAAAAACATCTTCAACAACTGGTGCTGGTCAAACTGGCTGGCTGAAAGTAGAAGGATACAGAGAGAACGTACCTATCCCCGAGCACAAAACTCGACTTCAAGTGGATAAAAGACACAAAACCAGAACCACTGAATTTTGTTGAAAAAAAAATGGAGAATAGTCTAAAACTCATTGACAAAGGAGAATACTTTCTGAACAGAGCACAGTTAAAACACGTACTGAGATCATAAATAAATAGGGCCTCATGAAACCGAAAAGGTTATGTGTGGCGAAAGCCACAATTGCTTGGACAAAGTGACAGGCTAAAGTATGAGAGAGGACATTAACCAACTATACATCTGAAAGAGGGTAAATATCCAAAGCAAAGAAAGAGATAAAAAGAAGGACAGCAAGAAAACAAATAACTCAAATTTTACAAATGTTCCACAGATCTCAACAGACAATTCTTAAAGGAAGAAATTAAAATGGTTTAGAAGCACTTTAATAAATGCTCAACATCCTTAGTAATTAGAGAAATGCAAATCAAAACCACTTTGAGATTCCATCTTACACTTGTCAAAAACACCAAGATCAATAAAATGAATAAATAACACCTTATCCTGTCCAGAATATGAGGAAAGGAGAACACTAAATTATGCCTTTGGGAGCGCAAGCTTGTATAGCCACTATATAAGTCATTGTGACAGTTCCTTCTGAAACTGGAAACTAATCAACCCCAAGATTAAATTATACCATTCTTAGACATATGCCTAAAAGATGTTTCATCCTACTATGGAGACACTTGGTAAAGCATGTTCATTGCTAATCTCTTCATAATGACAGATATTAAAACAAGCTAGCTGTCTGTTGAAAGATGAATGGATGAAAATCCATCCGTTCATTACAGTTACATAATGGAATATTACTTAGCTGTTAAAAAAGAAAATTCAGAGGTAAATGGATGGAACTAGAAAAAAAATACCTGAGTGTGGTAAGCCAGGCCTAGGAAGAAAATAAGGTTTGTTTTTGCTTATGTATGGTGTTAGCTGTTAATTCATACATATATATATATGTATGTATATTAGACTGGAACCGGAGAATTAATTGAGGATGGGAGAAAGAAAGGAGTAAAGGGGGGAATATAGATAGAAACACTTAAAACCAAGAGTTATTTGAGGGTTCATATAGAAACTGGATAAGAAGATGTTTCCTAAAATACATGAATCTATGGAGGTGATCTAAATGAAATTGCCAAATAACAAGGGAGAAAGAACTGAAATTGGACATCTCTGGTCAACAAATCATACTCCCAGTACTGGAAATGGATTACATCTAGTTGAGTTGTTTGTCAGAGTGGTCCCATAGTAACCCCAAAACAACACAGGCTATTATAAACATTATTAGTTCTTCTACACAAGCTGATGTAAGGCTCTATTACTGAAGACACACCAACATAATTTATTGAACACGGAATAGTCAAGGGTGTGTCTATTTAGAGCCTTCATTCCTGGGTGTCAGCATCTTTGATACAAGAAAGTACTCCTGCATGTTACCAGATGAGAAGGCGAAATATCAACTGAGCTACAAATGCTCTGATCCTAAGTGGGAGCCTGCCTGCAAGACTCGATGCAAGGATGGCACAAAATTTGAGAGAAGGTCCAACCATTATCTGATTGAACTTAAGACCCTCTCAATGAGATGGAACCTATACCTGACCCAGCTTATGATGCCAAGAACATTAGACTAGATAGGCATAGGCCTTAAGTGAAAACAAAATCCAATGCTCTGCAAAATGAATATACTGATAAAATGACTCCTCATAACATTCTGCTATACTCACAGATCAGAGTTCTGCTCTGACATCATCACAGAAGCTTCTTTCTGCTTTTTGGGAACAAATGCAGGGACCCACAGCCAGACAGTATTCATAGAGTAAAAAGAACTTGAAGTGTACAATCCTAAATAGGATGTCTCTCTCAGATCCATCCTTTCAGTACTCAGGGATCTCACTGGAAGTAGAAACAGAGAACATAATGATAAGAGGGAATGGAGGACACAAAGACACAAGGCCTGTAAACGCAGCAAGACTGATGTATATGTGAACTCACAACGATGGTGGTAGCATTCACATTCAGTTCTGGCCCTAGGTTCCTTTAAAGAAGTCCTGCCTGATTTCCCTCAGTGATGGACTACCATGGTAAGCTTAAATAAACCTATTCTCCCTGGGTGATGGTGTTTTGTCCACAGCAATATAAACCCAATGAAAACACCTTTAGAGACAGCCATTTCTAATTAACATAACTCCCTTCTCGTAGACTTGTTAATATTTTAAACGAAATTGAAGCTCATTTCTTCCCTCTCACACGTATTCTCAAATAGCTCTACCAACCTGTTGAATTTATATCATGCAAAGGTATTTAATTTTACATTTCTCAATATCGTTGCTTCTAAGGACAGTTATTGCTCTCTTCTGAATAATCACCATCTAATTCTTTAATAAATACTTTCCCTTACTCATGCATGTCTAAAGGCGCTTTCTTTGTGTAACTGATACAATAGTTGTCACACCAAACCTGAGTATTTATGCTGCCATAGATGCAGTGAGTGATTTTGCTTTTGTTGATGTTATCTGAAATCACTTACCTTCCATTCATTCAAATGTTGGATTGTAAACAAAATAAGAACCAAAGCAGCTTTTTTTATTTTATTTTATTTTATTTTTTGTTCTTCTCAATGCAGTTTATTCAGGAACCTTGAACAATCTTCTGACCCTGGGGAAAGCCTTTATGCCATGTGAATGGAGATGTAAATCTCTGGGGAATACAGGGAGTTGTAGAGAGTCATCAAGGGCTTTTTAGTTGGCTTACTTTCTTCAGTTCATGATGGTTCAGAAAATTCCAGTTTGTGCCAAGTACCCATTTTTATTAGCTGTTGGACTCTGACCTAAATTTCTTTTTTAAAAAATAATTTTTATTTTTTATATTAATCACAGGTTATTTACTTTGTATCCCAGCCATAGTCCCCTCCCTTTGTCCCACCCCATCCCACCCTCCCTCCCTCATCTCTTCCCTGCCTCTTTCCAAGTCCACTGATAAGGGAGGTCCTCCTTCCTTTCCATCTGACACTAGCTTATCAGGTATCTTCAGGACTGGCTGCAATGTCTTCTTCTGTGGCTTAGCAAGTTTGCTCCTATCTTGGGGGGTGGGGGAGGTCAAAGAGCCAACAACTGAGTTCATGTCAGAAATAGTCCCTGTTCCTCTTACTAGGGTACACACAAGGATATTGAGCTACCATGGGCTACATTCAAGCAGGGCTTCTAGGTTACATCCATACATGCTCCATACTTGGAGAAACAGTCTCATAAAAGACCCCTATGCCCAGATATATTTGGTCCTTGTGAAGCTTCTGTCCTCTCCAGGTCATACTAACTCTCCCTCTTTCATATGATTCCCTGCACTCTGCCCAAGGTTTGGTTATGAGTCTAAGTATCTGCTTTGATACACTGCTATATAGAGTCTTTCAGAGACCCTTTCAGATGTTCCTGTCCTGTTACTTATTTTCTCCTACTTCCAATGTCCATCCAATTTGTCTTTTAAGTGAGGATTGATTAGCTTACCCTGGGTCCTCTTTTCTTGTTTATCTTCTTTAGTTGTACAGATTTTAGTATGTTTATCCTATCTTATAGGTCTAGTGCCCACTTATACGTGAGTATATACCATGTGTGTGTTTCTGCTCCTGGGATAGCTCACTCAGGATGATCTTTTCTAGATCCCATCATTTGCCTGCAAATTTCATAATTTCCTTGTTTTTGATTGCTGAGTGGTATTCCATTGTGTAAACTACCACAATTTTTGTATCCATTCCTCCGTTGAGGGACATCTGGGTTGTTTCCAGTTTCTGGCTATTACAAATAAATCTGCTATGAACATGGTTGAGCAAATGTCCTTGTTGTGTACTTGAGCATCTTTTGGATACATGCCTAGGGGTGGTATAGCTGGATCTTGTGGAAGCACTATTCCTAATTGTGTTAGAAAGCCCCAGATTTATTTCCCAAGTGGTTGTACAAGTTTACATTCTCACCAGCAATGGAAACAACAGCCTACAGAGTAGGAAAGGATCTTCACCAATCCTATATCTTAGAGAGGGCTGATATCCAGAATATATAAAAAACTAAAGAAGTTAAAAGAAAACAAATCAAGTAATCCAAATAAAAAATGGGGTATGGAGCTAAACAAAGAATTCTCTGTAGAAGAATCTAGAATGGCAGAGAAATACTTAAAGAGATTCTCAATTTCCTTAACCATCAGAGAGATGCAAATCAAAATGACTTTGAGATTTTACCTTACACCCATCAGAATGGCTAAGATCAAAAACTCAAGTGACAACACATGCTGGAAAGGTTGTAGAGAAAGTCGAACCCTCCTGACCTAAATTTCTAAGAGCTCCCACCCTTTGCCCTGTCCCCTAAACTGTGTAACTGTTGTGAAATGATTAACTGCTTCCTCTGGCTTCCATAAACATGGTTGTTGCTGTGGACAGTAGGAATGGCAGTCCCTCACATAGCTAGGGGGAGTGGAGCAATTTCTCACATAGCTGTAAGTTCTGCAGACCTGGAGTTCACCTTTAACCCTTCACTTCTTGAATGCACTAGTCTTGCTGCTACTTGATGTACCAGGACAGATTGTTACCCCTGGGGGAACCTCCCCTTCTCTGAGGAATAGGAAAGGAGTGATGCAGGGAGGGAGAGTATGAGGGAGGAACTGGGAGGAGAGGAGAAAGGGGCTCTGATCAGGCTATAAAGGGAAGAAATAAATTAATAAATAAAATACCTTTCTCCCATTCACACTGTTGATTTGGCTGGGAAATGACTGCTCTGCTAGCAAAGTTAATAAATTAGACCCATTATAATAATTCATATTGAGTCTGTGTTTTTTTCCATGTAGTATTAAACTCTGTAACAAGTGTGTGGTTGATCTTAATTTGTAATTTAAAACCATTCAATGCAATATGCCTTCCTAGAATATGTATTTTGACTACCTGAAAAGTATAGTTTTCTTTTAACATTAAAGTACTAACTGATAGCTGTAACTAGATGCAAAGAATGACAGTCATTTGCAAGTAGAGATTTACTGCATGCCATGGATACTGACTTACAAAAGTTATCTTCAGTTGCTAAAGTTTCCCCCTAGTTAGTGTGAGATATGGTCTCTTTACAGGACATGCCAACTAATGACTTCACTGGGGACTGAAGACAACTAAGGTATTCCCCCTAGTGACTGACTAGAAAACTGGAGGGTCCAATAGTTTATCATTATACATACACAGTGTCCTGTCAATCGCTCATCAGAAAAGAGGGACATCAGCCTAGATTTCATCCATTCAGAGCTTTACTGATCAGAAAGCTCATGATTCCTAGCATAAAGATCCTAATAGAAATGTTAAAAAAATACCCAGACATCAGGAATAATGAAAACAATGTAACAAAGTTATAGATAGAGCATGGCTAAGACATGGAGGAAGAGAGCCTCATGCCTACTTCAGATGAAGAGTATAAATGGTCCCCTGAAACACAATCTGGTTAACATAGCACATGATAGGAGAAAAGAGAAAAATAATATTCATATTAATGAATAAAGTTCAAGAAATAAAGAAAGAACAACAGATGAGGTAGTTTTTTTTTTTTTTTTTAAGGAGACAAAATTATTGCAAGGAAACCAAACACCATTCTGAAGCACAGTCAATGCAGTGTGCACAGTGGGAGGAAAAATGCAGGTGAGAATGGAAGCAGAAATTCAAGGAAACACAAGGGAATTTTGTATGTGTGTCTTCTGGGCTTTCTTTACAAAGAACATTGTGCAGGGTTTATCTTGGAGAATGAATTTCTCAAAACTGATGTGCAACTATATAAACAGAAATCTGGATATATTTAACCAGCTTAACTGGTTTGAATATGTTAGCATAAACAAAAGCGGATTTGCAGCTGAGAAGGGCCTTAAGTGTATCATGGACTCATTTATCATAATTTTGTGGTTTTCTAAACAATAACACAAGATTGTAAAACAATTCTGTGTAAAAAAAGCAATGATTATTGTTTATGAGTAAGGTCATAATGTTTGAAAGTCAGTCATCACTACATGTGTGTGACTATGTTTTATGTCAGGGGAAGAGGCACCAAACGAAAAGCTGTGAGAAGCACACACTTTGTCAAATAGGTAATATTTTAGCAAATCTGGGGAGCCAAAGGGAACTTAAGGAAAGCTGGATGGATGCCATGGAAACAAGGCTTTCTAAAGGTCACATGACTGAGACACATGTGAAGTCACAAAGACTGAGGCAGCATACACAGGGCCTACATTGCTCTTGGCCGGTCTTAGAGCTCAGAACAGAAGTGAACATACAAACAAACCATTTTCACCAGTAGGCACCATGTCCAGGAGTACCAGGAGCAGATGACAAACACAAAATAGATTTAGCAGCATTTTTGTATGTTCTTATTTTATAATGTTGAGTCAGGGGCTTCCCTCCCCTTTATTTCCTGACTTTAAAGGTGCTTTGCACATCTATTTGGTTTCTCGTTTCTATTTTTATGGGATTCCTGCATGTGTGAACCTGCATGTCTGAATCTATATGCCTTTCCCTTTGACTCTTTTTCTTCTGTTTCATCATATTTCAATTTCTTTGGTTTTGCTTTATCTTATTTCACTTTATTTTTATTCCTTAGATACCTGTTTGTTTTCGGAGATGAGACAAAATGGTTGTGGACCTGGATAGCAGGAGAGGTTCTGGAGAAACTAGAAGGATTAGGACAAGGAGAAACAATCAAACTACATTGTATTAAACACAGTAATCTCAGGAAAATAATATTGTATTAAAACTTAAGATCATTTACTATTAACTGTGTAACTATTATCTAAATATTATAAGCAAGTTGGTATAAAAATGTAGACCTAATCCAACTAGGCCCTCTGATAAGGACTTCAAAATTCTGAAGCCAAAGTATCCCTTGGGCAGTATTTTAAAGAGGATGCTTGATTAAAGAAAAAAAGGTTTGAAGCATTTCAAGAGTGCTGGGAAAATCCAGTTCCTTGCTGAGGAGTGACTGTCAGTCACTCAAAAACAGGGCAGTTTGCACTTGAAAGTCAATGAGGTTATTTACCCCATTTGAAAGCCTTTTGTGGGGAATCACTTGAATCACTTCATTGGGCTGACTCTAAAGCATGGTGACTATGTTGAAGTAGAGGGAGCATGTAAGAGTGAGGTTCACCAGAGTCTTCACAGAAAACGTACTCACCACTATCTGCCACGTTGAGCCAACTTTATCCAACTGAATTGCAAATGGTTGGCTTTTCCTTATTGCACATAGTTTGAAGACCTGCATCTTTAATAGCAAGTGTGCTGGCTGCAGATTAGTGGACAGATCTGAGGACTGGTTTCATCTCTGTCAAATGTTATCACCTCCTTTTTAGTAGGTTTTTTGTGAAAGATTTCAAAGTATTAAAATTATTTCTTAAAGAGTAGCTATTATCTCGTCCTCCCCTAACTTTTTTGGTCTCCATCAAAAAACTGTGCTTAACAGCTTGTTTGCTTGTAAAATTACATCATGCATTTGAGCTCAAAAACGGGATTACGCAGATTTGGAAGGTGATGGTGACTGGTCTGCTCCTAATCTGCAGGATCAGTGCAGAAACTCTATAAAGTATTATGATTACAGTAAAGCTGAGGATGCTACCTTACCCTAGTTAGCAACTCAAAGCCTGTATCATCTTAAATGCCAAACTCTGAGTGTGTAAATGACTATACAGCATCACAGAGAATGTGCTTACTGCAAATGACTTTAAAAAAAAAAGTGTGTTACACTTAAACCAAGCCGGTCGTTTCTGTAGTGTTGGGTAAAATGTTAAACATAACATTGGAAGCTCTGAGGAGGAAACGCAGATGATGGAAGAGATCACTTGCTCTTATTTAATTCTCCACACACATTTTCCTTGTTACCAAAAGCTCTGCATATTGCTGCTTTCTCCATCTGAGCTGTGTTTCCATGTGCTAGAACTGTTTAAACATATTCCCTTGGTAGTAGATGCTACCAGGAATTACTTATTAATTAAATTTTATTCACTTTGTATTGGGTAAGTAGCCCCCACTCATCTCTTTCCAGTCCCACCCTCACTCGCTCTTCCCCCCCTTCCCTAGACCCCTGATAGGGGAGGACCCCCTCCACTTCTATCTGACCCTAGCCTATCAGGTCTCATCAAGTCTGACTGCATCATCTTCTTCTGTTGTCTGGCAAGGCTGATCCCTCCAGGGGAAGGTGTTCAAATGCCAGCCACTGAGTTCATGTCAGAGGCAAGCTCCTTCTCCCCTTACTAGGGAACCACCCACTTGGAAAGTGAGAAGCCTATGGGCTTCCTCTGAGCAGGGGGTCTAGGTCCTCTCCATGCATGGACCTTTGTTGGAGTATCAGTCTCTGTAGGTCCTCCTGGGTCCAGGTGTTTTGGCTCTGTTGTTCTCCTTTTGGAGTACCCGTCCCCTCCATGTCTTTCTATCTCCTAATACTTTCAAGAATTCTTAAACCATTAGACTGTATCTTGCCCACTCCTCATCCCTATAATACACAGTATTTGCTATCAAGTTGATTGAAGAAATATTTTGCAAATTAGTCAATGTCTTCTCTTTTGTCTACTTTATCATAAACTATGCTTTTAGGTGAGTTCTGTGGTTCTGGCTTTCTCCAAAATTATCTTCTTGAATCTCAAGCATTCACTTTAATAAATGATCTGAAACAGTGTATTTCTCAAGGAGGTTCAATGTCTGAAGTCTCCCTGACTAGGTATGCCTATTGTTTTTCAAATTATTGTACATCATCTACTTTTTAACCTATTCATTTATCTACATTATATGTTCATCACTAGCTAACCTATCTAGTTTGTAGCACTTACGGTTTTTAATACGCAGAACCAACCAAATCCCATGGATGCCATTTTGAAGCAGCTCTTAGAATAAAAAGAGAGAGAACTGTTATTCTCTTGTGCTTATTTTCACTCTTTTTTAAAAATTCTTTTTTTATTATTATTATTTTATCAGTTACATTTTATTAACTCTGTATCCCAGCCTTGTCCCGATCCCTCATTCCCTCCCAGTCCCTCCCTCCCTCCCTCATCTGCACAGTGCCCCTTTCCAAGTCCACTGATAGGGGGGACCTCCTCCCCATTCATCTGATCCTGTTTTATCAGGTATCTTCAGGACTGGCTGCAAAGCCCTCCTCTGTGGCCTAACAGGACTGCTTCTCCCTTTGTGGGTGGGGAGACCAAAGAGCCAGTCATTGAGTTCCTGTTAGAAATAGTCCTTGTTCCCCTCACTTTGGGAAACCAATTAGTTACTGAGCTACCACAGGCTACATCTGAGTAGAGGTTCTAGGTTATATCCATACATGGTCCTTGGTTGAATGTCAGTCTCAGAAAAGACCCTGTGCCCAGATATATTTGGTCCTTGTGGAGCTCCTATCCTTTCCCCATCAGACTAACTCCCCTTCTTTCTTATGATTTCCTGTACTCTGCCAAAGGTTTGGTCATGAGTCTTTGCTTTGAAAACACTGCTAGTTAGAGTCTTTCAGATGCACTCAGTAGACTCCTGTCATACGTTCAATGCCCATCCCATCTGTCTTTCTAAATGAGGATTGATCATCTTATCCCATGTCCGCTCAATTGATTATCTTTTTTTAGGTGTATAGATTTCATGATGTTTATCATATCTTATAGGTCTATATAAGTGAGTATATCCCATGTTTGTCTTTCTCCTTCTGGGATATTTCACTCACCCATCAGAATGGCCAAGATGAAAAACTCAAGTGATAACACATGCTGGAGAGGTTGTGGAGAAAGGGGAACCCTCCTCCACTGCTGGTGGGAATGTAAACTGGTACAACCACTCTGGAAAGCTATCTGGCATTTTCTAAGACAATTAGGAATAGTGCTTCCTCAAGACCCAGCTATACCACTGCTAGGTATATACCCAAAGTTCGTTCAAGTACACAAAAGGGATACTTGCTCAACCATGTTTGTAGCAGCTTTATTTGTAATAGCCAGAACCTGGAAACAACCCAGATGTCCATCAATGGAGGAATGGGTACAGAAATTGTGGTATTTTTACACAATGGAATACTACTCAGCAATCAAAAAGGAGGAAATCATGAAATTTGCAGGCAAATGGCGGGATCTAGAAAAATTCTTTATTAATTACACTTTATTCACTTTGTATGCCCCCTGTGGTTTCCTCCCTCCTCCTGTCCCAATCTCTCCCTTACTCCACTCTGCATGCATGCCCCTCCCCAAGTCCACTGATAGAGAAGGTCTTCTTTTCCTTCTTTCTGATCTTAGTCAATTAGGTCTCATCAGGAGTGGCTGATGAGTGGCTTCTTCTGTGGCCTGGTAATGCTGCTTCCCACTCAGGGGGAGGTGATTAAAGAACAGACCAATCAGTTCATGTCAGAGACAGTCCCTGTTCCTATTACAATGGAACCCACTGGGATACTGAACTGCCATGGGCTACATCTGTGCAGGGGTCTTAGGTTATCTCCATGCATAGTCTTTGGTTGGAGTATCAGTCTCAGGAAAGACCCCTGTGCTCAGATTTTTTGGTTCTGTTGTTCTCCTTGTAGAGTTACTGTGCTCTCCAGATCTTACTGTTTCCCACTTCTTTCATAAGATTCCCTGCACTCTGCGCAAAGGTTGCCCATAAGTCTCAGCATTTACTCTTATGCTCATTGTAAAACAAGTCTAATTACATTAGAGTCTATCAACAAAACATCATCATAAATATATCATCTCTTGCAATTCACTCTTCTCCCATGTGTTTCCTAACAAACTCTCAGAAGAGGTGACTGCATTTCCTTCCTTGCTTGATATTGGGCAAAAAGCTTTACTCTCTCACAAGGGTCTTTGAAAGGGCCATCCACACCCATAACAGCTAATTTTTCCCTTTAAAGGAATCTTATTATCTACTTGTCTTTGATTCCATGATGTGTGTGATTATTACTATGGAACATTCTTAATTGATTGGTAATATATTAATCTTTAAAATCATTGACCTCTGAAATATGTTAATTTGATAAATAGACAAGTGTGGTATGTTTGCAATTGCACTTTATTCTCAGCAAAAAGATTCTTGATGACATGAGGCAGAGGAAGGGAACTGCTGAGCTAATTGAGAATTATATACGAGAGAAGACTCTTAGTACTTCTACTCTAATCTAACAAAATTCTCCTGGTGTATTCAAGTAGTTTTGTTTTACTTCAAACAACATTTTCTGTATTTTTTTTGTCCAGAAAACTGATTAAATGTTTCACTAGGTAGAAATGAAAGTCCCCATGAGTGTAATCTAATTATGACTTCTAAAACAGTACTACCTCGGGTCACAAAAAACAAAAGTGGGGAAAATATAACAGGTTTATGCTTTTTTTTATTTCATACACATATCTGGATCAGAATCTTTTATTGTCTTCTTTTCAAGGGGAAGGAGAATTTCAAATGCTTTAAACATTTAGTTTGAACAAATTTATTTTAGGTCCATCACCTTATAAATTTTATTTTATGCAGCAAAATTATATTATTATAATACTATAAGTAACCATTAAATAACAGTTAATCAATCAGTCTATCTATCTATCTATCTATCTATCTATCTATCTATCTATCTATCTGTTTACCCTCTTTCATTCATGGTATACAAATAATTAGTTTTCTAAATTTTGAAACATTTTAGAAACATGGAAATTTTGGACTGTAGGGAAGATGCTCAATCCTCATTCATTAGGGCAAACACAATAGACATCGGAAGCAGAAGACAGGGAACATGACAGGAGCCTACCACAGAGGGACTCTGAAAGACTCTATTGATAAAGGTATCAAAGGAGAGGTTTAGACTCATAGCCAAACTGTGGGCAGAATGCATGCAATTTTATAAAAGAAGGGGAAGAAAGAAAGACCTAGAGGGGACAGAAGCTCCAAAATGAGAGTAACAGATGCAAAAAATAAAAAAATAAAACTGGGCCCTGGGGGTCCTGCAGAGACTGTTACCCCAACTAAGGACCATGCATGGAGAGGACCTAGACATCAGGCTCAGAGAAAGTTCATAGTATGCTCAGTTTCCAGGATGGATCCCTTGTAAAGGGCTGTCTCTGACATGAATTCAGTGGCAGGCTCTCTGATTACCTCTCCCTGGGGGTGCAGCCTTGCCAGACCACAGAGGAAGAGAATGCTGCCAGTCCTGATGAAACCTGATAGGCTAGTTCAGATAGAAGGGGAGGAGGACCACTCCTATCAGTGAACTAAGGGAGAGGCCTAGGAGGAGAAGAGGGGGAGAGGGTGGAATTGGGAGGAGTCTAGGGAAGGTGCCACAGCTGGGGCTCAAAGTGAATAAATTTTAATAATAATGATAAATTTTAAGAAAATGAAATGAGCTAAAAATCCAAAATATTACAGATTGATTTTTTTTTATTTTTACTTTGAAGCAGTAACAAGATATTAATGAAATGAGTCTATGCTGCATTTACATAAAGGGATGTTTTGTGTAAGCAAGAACCCTATTCTTGTTCTTATTTAAGACACAGATATCAGAAATCAAGTTGCTGTCTGAGAAGATCTGTGGCTACATGCAATCATAAGAGAAATATTTGCATTACTAACAAAATTATATACACACACACACAGATATATAATATGTACACACATGCTTTTCCCTAGTTTTGTTTCTGTTACTGTGATAAAATACTTTGACAAAAAGCTTCATTTGCAGAATACAGAGGTTTGTTTCAAAGTGCAATTCCATATCAGAGTCATCATGATGAGAAGTCCAGAAACTTCCAACAGATTGTCACATCATACTCACTGAGGAGAACATAGAGAAGTCATTACACAAATAATCACTTGCTTATACTCTTGTGCTCCGGTAGATTTCTCTTTTTAGTACAGTTCAGGATCTCCCTGCCTAAGAAATGGTGCCCCCTACAATGCCCTGAGTTTTCCCATAACAGTTAACATAACACAGACTTACCTACACACCAACTCAATGCAGGCACTTCATCATTAAGAGGACCTTCCATATTAGTGGACTTGAGGAGGGGCATGAGAGGAGAGGAGGGAGGGAGGGGGGATTGGGAGAGGATGAAGGTGAGGCTGCAGCTGGGATACAAAGTGAATAAACTATAATTAATATAAAAAATGAAAAATATTAAAAAGAACTAAAAAGAATAATATCTCAATGAGATGTATAGGATAGATAGGGAGAATAATGCAGATAAATAGAATAAAATAAGATAAAAATAGAAAGTAAACTGTAGTTATGAGAAAGAGAGCATGATGGGTAAATAGATAATTATTGTCTAAAATGTGAGAAAGTTAGCAGTGCTTGATCCTGAGAGCTGTAGTTTGAAGTAGCCTCTAAAGTTCATCTGCATAAAAATATATAATCATCATTGTGTGTCCACAGTTTAGTAATGTGTAGCAAATGAAAGAACCTGGACTAAAGCTTCAGAGAGCACTATGAATGCATTTCAACAATATAACTGAGTTAAAGATAACATTTCATAAAGGTAACTGTGTTAAGGAAGTTGAATCTAAAAGAATAACATTGAATAACACCATGTACGTAATATATTGAATTCACCAAAATTAATCTATGTAACTAGACATCATGATAGTTGTTTATTCTGGAGCATAGGTGATCAAATTGGAAGAAAATACAAAAGCTTCTAGAATAGTCCTCTTTGTGTCTTATGCATAACACAGGTTTTGAGTGGTGTTCATTTCATTATATTGAAACACTTACACATATATTCATATAATATTTAAAGTAAAATTAGATTTTTTATTGATGTACATACACATATTATTGTTTGTAAAAATTTATATGAATATAATGTTCACTTTTAAAGAAAGCTGAATGTGTTTGATCATCTTGTGACATTGTGTTACCATGCAGAAATTATCAGTGACCTCTTTACTGTAAAACAAAAACAAAAAACATGAAGAGTTTCTATTTTTATATAAATATTGAATTAAAATTATACAAAAATGCCATGAGGAAATGACTGTCTTAAGTGCACTTTTGTCTTATGTTGTATTGAAAGGTAATTTAAACTGATGACAATCCATACTATACTCATTGTCTAATTGCATCATCTTCATTGATTAAATAAACCAGGCAAATGTAAATCTGATTTTGCTTGATGCCAATGAATGCTGCATAAATGTCTAAATTGCATTTCTTCAAAGGAAGTAGCAATGGATATATTCATTTGGAAATGAGGTTCGTGGCTTTCCAATTACAGTTCTGTTAATTTCCCTTTTTACTATTTTCCTGTAACTTCATTGGTCAGACAGATAAACTATTTCCTGTATTTGAATCTTTTCCCTGTTTGATCAGAGCCTCTGAAACAAGCACTCATCTAATTTTAACATACATTACAACTATCTTGTTACTTATCTTTCTTGTGTTCTAAGGGTCTTGGACATCCTTTCTCTTATATTCTTTATCTCTAATAAAAGTGACAAGAAGGTTCCCATTTGGGAAGCATTTGACAATAGATAATAATATAATTTCTTTATTTTGGATTTGTTTAATATTTTATTGAATTTTTACAATTTATTATTATTGCTATTATTTATTACAATTTATTCAATGTGTATCCTGGCTGTGGTCCCCTCCCTCATCTTTTGGCAATCCCACGCTCCTTCACTCTTCTCCTTCCATGCCCCTCCCCTAGTCCACTGATAGGAGAAGTCCTCCTCTCTCTGACCTAGCCTATCGGGTCTCATCAGGACTGGTTGCATTGTCTTCCTCTATGGCCTGGTAGGGCTGCACCCTCCAGGAAGAAGTGTTCAGAGAGCCTGCCACCGATCTCATTCCAGAGAAAGCTCTGCTCCACTTACTAGGGACCCAACTTGGAGACTGAGTCTATGGACTACATCTGAGCCAGGGTTTTAGGTCCTCTGCATGCATTGTCCTTGGTTGGGATATCATTCTCTTCAGGGCCCCCAGGGCTGAAATGAAAGAAGGGGAGATAGAAAGCCCTGAAGGGGACATGAGCTCCAAAAGGAGACCAACAGAGCCAATAGTATATTCTCATATCCGGTAAATAAACAGACTTCTGGATGAAACTACTAGAATTTTATTCAAAATTTTTCCTGAAAAACTACCTACTTGAGAAGAGGATTTGTCTCCTGTTCTGTATTACTACACATTGACATTAAAAGAAGCTTTAGCAAAACTTAGATGACTTATACTGTGCTAACAAGTGTCTTAAAAACACATTAACAATTTGAACTGACATTTTCATAAAAACATATTAAAAACAATTTTAAAATGCAACTATAAGCAACTCTCTGTAAACCATTACTTGTTTATCATATAATTTAAAAACATCTATTTTTTTAATTATTTTAAATTAAAGACATTCAATTTTTAGGGGCTGCTCAAGTGCCTATTATTTTCTATAATTTCATTATTTGCCTTAGAATTTAAATGACTGGTTTCTCCAGACACAGGCTTGTCAAGTGTTGTTACTGCCAAAGGCAAAATTTGTGACTTTTTCTCTATAAGATGAAGCTGAAGCTGCCTCTGAAACCAAAGTTTCAATGGGGCATATCATGATTATCAGGCCACATGGTAAATCAACTAACCCTGCCGCCAAGACTTAGAGGACATCCAAACCACTCTGCAGATATTTCTGCCATTCTCTTTTGATGTATTCTTAGGATGTCTTTGCCCAGGGAGATTTTGGACAGGAAGAGGATATGATAGAGTTGGTGGTCATAACCTGGTGCCACGTTCCTTATCATCTGTTAGTAGCTGACAAAGTCAGCATTCCTTGATGATACGCTGTAAACACAATCGTTTTCTGCCCATGATGCATTGCCAGAGGCCAGTCAGCTCCAGAAATGAGGTTTCCTGATGACTGATCCAACTGAAATGGGAGAAACAGCATTTCCTTAAATGTAATTTGCTGAACAAGGAGCACATGTCCAAATTTTGTAGAGCGCTCATTTATCCCCAAGGAAGCAGTCATAAAAGTCCCAAATGCTTTTATTCTCATTCTCTTCATAACTGTAAATTAAAAAAAAAAATAGTGGTTGTTTTTAAAAAAAATCTACTCTAATTCATAGTAAGAATAAGAGAGTGTTTGACACTTTTCACCAACAGAAAGCTGGTATAGAAGTTCTCATCTCACACATAAACAGAGTAGCCCTGAGATAATATTTAGAGACATATAGAAATCATTCAATGACAAAAAAATGAATAGAATAGCTTGTAATTTTAGTGTATTCTTTAGGGTTTAATCTTTTTTTTTTCCTGATAAACCCAAGGACTATTGTTTGGGGGATGTGTATAGACAGCCAACAACCTATATTCACAAAAACATCAAAGAAACCTTAAAAACACATGGGAGGTGTTATTTTGAAATGAAGAGCCTTCTGTGTAATTTGTTATTTCGTACTCCAGAAAGAGCACCATGTATGAATTTAGGAAATGCCTTGGAGGTGAACTCTTGATATCTTGATCTCAGGTCTTGTGTGCACTTTTCTTCATTTTGAGCTGGAAAGTTCACTTTTATCATCTGTAGAGTTTGAACTCCTACAATTGGTCTCTCTCTATAATCCATTTAACTGTGGATCCTTAATGTATTTCCTCTAAGTGAAGTGGCAAATTATCTGCTGAGCCATCATCCATCAATTAATTTGAATAGACATAGGTCACAGCACTACCAGTCACAATACTTCACGTTATCCTCAAAAGGTTCTGTGGGGATTAAGGCTAAATGTTATATTCTTATGTTAGGAGTGGTTATAGCAGTTTTTTTTTCTCAAATCTTTCAACTTTGTTACAAACCCAAACTGAACCCATGATAGTTAAAAGAAGAACATAGCAAGTCTCTGTTCAATTTCTTTGTTTTTGTTATAGGTTCTATGTCCTATGACATATACGGTAGAACTTACGACAACAAAAGTCAGGGATATCCTTCTTCTACCAAAACACCACCAAAACAACCATCAATAGCAGATAGATAGATAGATAGATAGATAGATAGATAGATAGATGATATAGACAGAGAGATAGATACATAGATACATTGAATGATAGATACATACATAGATGGATAAATAGATTAATGATAGTAAGATTATATATACATAAAATATATGTAGGTAGATAGATGATAGATAGATAGATAGATAGATAGATAGATAGATAGATAGATAGATTATAGATAGAAAAAATAATGGTAAACAAAAATCAAGAAGACTAAGCAAAGTGGGGTGAATACCCCTGACTTACAATGCTTGAGCCTTCATTATAAAGTTATTATGATGTAGTATTTTCTAATGAAGAATTTACTGACTATTGAGCTATGTTCCTGGCCACTCACATTCACAAACTTAAACATGGGCTTACTTGCATTTGAAGAATATGCTCATTTATGATAAAAAGTTTAATTAACTGGATCCATTGGCCTCACGTTAGCATACTACTTGATCAGCTAATGATTGTCCACATTATACCATGTTGATTTATGAACATCAAGTGTTAGCTGAGTTACTATAAAGTTTTCCCTCATTTTCTTCTCTAGATGTCCCCGCCTGAAGTAAATCCTGCTTGTTTACCTCACAGATGTCATGCTGGATCGATTTTATTTCTTTCTAGGATGTGTAATGATAGTTCAGGAGAAAATTAAACAAAACATATACTACCAAAAATTAAATTGGCCTTTGCTCTGCAAAGAAAACTAGTGTATCTGTATGCAAAAGAAAAATTTGCAAATATCACCACTGGAGTTCTGAGCTTTTAATATACTTCCCATTACCTGGGTGCAATATTGCTGGAGATGCTAGATTGACAGGTTAATTATACACGATGTAAAAATGTATGTTCAGATAGAAAATCAAAGGAGCATTCATTCACTTGGCACACTACCAGAAAGCAGCTGACAACTTCTATTGGGAACTGTTTGAGGATACGAATCATATAATGCCTGACATTGAAAATCTCAGGACAAGTGTGCTGTGAGGCTGCCAGGAAATTACTGATTCACATCCAAACACAAGTGTATGGAGAAGGAAAGAGAAAAAAAAAAAACTTAATTCCCTTCAAAGCAAATGCATTCTCCCATCAATGTTCTGCACAGCACCCTTCTGCTGGAATGAGATCACCTTCACGTTACCTCACCACACTGATGTCTTGACATAACTTGAAAGTTCTATTATTTCCTTTGTCATTTTGCATGGAGACATTCAAATGAAGCGACAAGGAATTTCTTGATCTACTGTATTCATGGCCAGTGATAAAAATTATACGAAGAAATCCACCTTGCTGGGAATGCAGTCTGGACTTCTAAAGGCAGGAACAAGGGATGCCTGTTTAAATAAAACTATTTTAAACACATAAAATTTCCACAAGATATTATTTCAATGATGGATGATGATTTTCTTGAGCGTTATGTTGTCCTTCACATTTTGGCATTTATTAGTCTGGCTAGAAATTGCCCTGCTCTTTCATGTTATCTTGGCTTATTAATAAGTTGTTAAGACATCCAAATTGTATTTCAGAATGCAGGAATCTCTATGTTCTTTGCCAAAAGAATCTCTCTCTCTCTCTCTCTCTCTCTCTCTCTCTCTCTCTCTCTCTCTCTCTCTCTCTCCTGTGATTCCATATGTTCTGTGCAGAGCATTCACTTGGCTCCAGCTATCAGTTCTGAAAATCGCCTCAATTCAGTCATGAAATCATCCCTGTAGGTCAGGAGCTTACTGCGTGCTTTGGGGCCTCACCAAATAAGTGGATCCATGGCATTTAAACCTATGGAATTAATATAAGATTGCCTTCAAGTCTAGCCAAATCACACATGGCACAAACTAATATTCTCTAACATTACATCCTCGACAGGAATGTAGTTTGAATGTTCATCTTTTTAATTATATTGCCAATCTCTCATGGATATAATGAATTGGGTTTCTCTTTCATTCTTTCTTCCTTTTTTCTTTCTTTTGGGAGTGGGTAGAACCAAAAATGAAACAAACAAACAAAAAAAGAGGTTAAGAGCACTGGCTGCTTTCAGAAGTCCTGAGTTCAATTCTCAGCAACCACCGGGTGGCTCACAACCATGTATAGTGAGATGTGGGGCCCTCTCCTGCATACATGTAGGCAGAACTCTGTATGCATAATAAATAAATAAATATAAAAAGAAAAGAAAACTAATAAAAATGTTATACTTGATGTCTGTTGCTGTGACCAAATACCTGGGAGGAACATTACAAAAACAGGAAAGCTTTATTTGGCCTTGTGGATAAAGTACATGGGTGCTTGGCCCCATCTCTTCCGACTTTTGACAAAGCAGACCAATGTAGAAATGAGCATATGTTAGATCAATGCTGTTTATTTTATGTCTTTCAGGAAGCAGAGGGCAGGGAAGTGAGAAAAGAAGCAAAGAAACAAGGACCAGTTGAGAAAGGTTGTGTGTGGGGGGTAGGTGGGGAGTTAGGGACAAAACATAGCCACCAAGGAATCACTCTTTGCAACCAAACCCCATGTCCCAAGTGTCCATTGTCTCAATAGCACATCACTATCTGAATCCACTACCCATGTCAGAGCATTTGTGACCCAATCACTTCCCTTAAGTATAACCTCTGACTGTTTCTGCTAAGGGTACTCTTTCCAGGTAACTTGACAGGATTTAGAGTTAGTTAGGAGACACACATAGGTCCATGTTTTTGAGACTGTTTCTAGAGAAGCATGTAAAAGGAAGACACACCTTGAGTGTGGGTAGCAGAGTCTTATGGACTCAGGTCCCAGCTCATTAAAAAGAGAAAAAGAGGAACTCAGCTTAGTAATAACATTCATTTCAGCTTCTCAAGTTGGATGTAGTGTTACCAACTGTTTTAAACACCTTTGCAATGCAGGATGGGCTTTCCTTCAAATCATGAACAAAAACAAACAAAAATAACTGCTATTTCTTAAATTGTTAAAAAAAATAGCAATGATGAATTCAGTCTGAAGATCAAACCTTCAACAGGAGTACTTGAGACTGTGATCCAAACTATACCCTCTTCTAACCAAGGCCATCAATGACTCACTTACTGAGAATTTGTATGATAAGGCCTTTTTTTTTTCTAAGCAATTTACATGTATTAATATGTTCCTCTTAACAGTTGTATGGGCAGTCCTCTTATTTTCATTTTTCTAGATGAAGAAATAGGTTCAGTCAAGTTGAACTGATTTTTTTCAAATAAATCATTACATATTTGGCCAAAGTGTGTATATTAGAAAGCACTTCAAGTAATAGCTCCTTAGCCCTTCCTTCCAGTGCCCCCAACAGGCAGAACTGAGCAGATGGTCTGGGTTTGTCATGTCACTCTGTATTTGAAATCTACTATTATTTTCGTAAAAAGGATTAATGAATTGGTCTGAGAGTCAGCAGTGAGGGCTGTAGAGTGGTTAAGAGTATCCAATACTCCTGTGGAGGGTTCAGACTTGGTTTCTAGCACCTAAGTTGGGATGTTCTCAACTACCTGCACCTCGGAGTCCTCTTCTGGCCTATATGGGCACATGCACACAGGCGCACACATGTGCACACAGACACATGCATGCACATAATTACATCTTCAAAAGCCAGATTTAGTTGACACAAAGTTATTGTTTTCTCCTTTTAAGTCAGAAAATGTTTCCTTCAGTATGTTTGCTCCTTTTTAACCTCTGTGACAATGTATCAATGGATAAGGGTGACAATAGTCAATTGAAATTATTTCTCAACATCCAGGGGTCTGGGAAATCTAACACAGTTGCACCAACAGATTTCACATCTACTGAGGATCTCCACTTTCTAGATTCATAGATAACATTTTCTGGCTGTGTCTTTACCTTATGCAAAGGACAGGTTTCTCTTCATCCTCTTATTTGAAGGTGGTAGTTCCATTCCTGAAATTCCTGTTCTCTAGACTTAAACATCTCTCAAAATCTGTACCTACTAATAGAACCATCTCCTGGGTGAGGATTTCAAATCACCAATATGAGTAAGACATGAACACTTAACATTGGAAAAGATAGAGTTAGCATTTTACAGACAACACAGTAGAAAGGAAATAGGTGGGTTGGGACTAGCTATCCTTTTTTTTTTTTTTTTTAATTTTTTATTTAACTTTTTTTTTATCAGTTACATTTTATTAACTCTGTATCCCAGCCATGTCCTGATCCCTCATTCCCTCCCAGTCCCTCCCTCCCTCCCTCCCTCATCTCCACCGTGCCCCTTTCCAAGTCCACTGATGGGGGGGACCTCCTCCCCATTCATCTGATCCTGTTTTATCAGGTATCTTCAGGACTGGCTGCAAAGCCCTCCTCTGTGGCCTAACAGAACTGCTCCTCCCTTCGGGGGTGGGGAGACCAAAGAGCCAGTCATTGAGTTCCTGTTAGAAATAGTCCTTGTTCCCCTCACTTTGGGAAACCAATTGGTTACTGAGCTACCACAGGCTACATCTGAGTGGAGGTTCTAGGTTATATCCATACATGGTCCTTGGTTGAATGTCAGTCTCAGAA
This sequence comes from Meriones unguiculatus, assembly GCF_030254825.1. Lineage (NCBI taxonomy): Eukaryota > Metazoa > Chordata > Mammalia > Rodentia > Muridae > Meriones > Meriones unguiculatus. The sequence continues at coordinate 151,865,535 of NC_083349.1, read as the reverse complement.
AAGACCCTGTGCCCAGATATATTTGGTCCTTGTGGAGCTCCTATCCTTTCCCCATCAGACTAACTCCCCTTCTTTCTTATGATTCCCTGTACTCTGCCAAAGGTTTGGTCATGAGTCTTTGCTTTGAAAACACTGCTAGTTAGAGTCTTTCAGATGCGCTCAGTAGACTCCTGTCATACGTTCAATGCACATCCCATCTGTCTTTCTAAACGAGGATTGATCATCTTACCCCATGTCCGCTCAATTGATTATCTTTTTTAGGTGTATAGATTTCATTATGTTTATCATATCTTATAGGTCTATATAAGTGAGTATATCCCATGTTTGTCTTTCTCCTTCTGGGATATTTCACTCAGAATGATCTTTTCTAGATCCCACCATTTGCCTGCAAATTTCATGATTTCCTCCTTTTTGATTGCTGAGTAGTATTCCATTGTATAAAAATACCACAATTTCTGTACCCATTCCACCGTTGATGGACATCTGGGTTGTTTCCAGGTTCTGGCTATTACAAATAGAGCTGCTATAAACATGGTTGAGCAAGTGTCCTTTTTGTGTACTTGAACAAACTTTGGGTATATACCTAGCAGTGGTATAGCTGGGTCTGGAGGAAGCACTATTCCTATTTGTCTTAGAAAGCGCCAGATAGCTTTCCAGAGTGGTTGTACCAGTTTACATTCCCACCAGCAGTGGAGCAGGGTTCCCCTTTCTCCACAACCTCTCCAGCATATGTTATCGCTTGAGTTTTTCATCTTGGCCATTCTGATGGGTGTAAGGTGATATCTCAGGGACGTTTTGATTTGCATTTCCCTGATGGCTAATGAGGATGAGCATTTCTTTAAGTGTTTTTCTGCCATTCGATATTCCTCTGTCGAAAATTCTCTGTTTAGCTCTGTTCCCCATTTTTTAATTGGATTACTTGGATTGCTGCATTTCAGCTTCTTTAGTTCTTTGTATATACTGGATATTAGTCCTCTGTCAGATAAAGGGTTAGTGAAGATTCTTTCCCAATCTGTAGGCAGTCGTTTTGTTTTGATGACGGTATCCTTTGCTTTACAGAAACTTTTCAGTTTCATGAGGTCCCATTTATTGATTGTTGCTCTTAGAGCCTGTGCTGTTGGTGTTCTGTTCAGGAAGTTGTCTCCTGTGCCAATGAGGATTTGCTGAAGGAGGCAGAGGCATTTGACAAAGTCCAACACCCATTCATGTTTAAAGTCTTGGAGAGATCAGGGATACAAGGCACATACCTAAACATAGTAAAGGCAATATATAGCAAGCCTATAGCTAACATCAAACTCAATGGAGAGAAACTTAAATCAATCCCACTGAAATCAGGGACAAGACAAGGCTGTCCATTGTCCCCATATCTCTTCAACATAGTACTTGAAGTCCTAGCCAGAGCAATAAGACAACTAAAGGAGATCAAGGGGATACAAATCGGAAAGGAAGAGGTCAAAGTGTCACTATTTGCAGATGATATGATAGTATACATGAGCGACCCCAAAAATTCAACCAGAGAACTCCTTCAGCTGATAAACACCTTCAGCAAAGTGGCAGGATACAAAATCAACTCAAAAAAATCAGAAGCCCTCCTGTATACCAAAGACAAAAGGGCCGAGAAAGAAATTAGGGAAACAACACCCTTCACAATAGCCACTAATAACATAAAGTACCTTGGTGTGACCCTAACCAAGCAAGTGAAAGACCTGTTTGAGAAAAACTTCAAGTCTCTGAAGAAAGAAATTGAAGAAGATATCAGAAGATGGAAAGATCTCCCGTGCTCATGGATTGGTAGGATTAACATTGTGAAAATGGCCATACTGCCAAAAGCAATCTACAGATTCAATGCAATTCCCATCAAAATACCAACTCAATTCTTTACAGACCTTGAAAAAAAGATTCTCAGCTTCATATGGAGAAACAAAAAACCCAGAATCTCCAAAACGATCCTGTACAACAACAGATCATCTGGAGGTATCTCCATTCCTGATCTCAAGCTGTACTACAGGGCAACAGTAATAAAAACTGCATGGTACTGGCATAGAAACAGAAAGGAGGATCAATGGAACCGCATAGAAGACCCAGAAATAAATCCACACACCTATGAATACTCAATATTCGACAAAGAAGCCAATTCCATTCAATGGAAAAAAGACAGCATCTTCAACAAATGGTGCTGGACCAACTGGATGTCTACATGCAGAAAAATGAAAATAGATCCATATTTATCACCCTGCACAAAACTAAAGTCAAAGTGGATCAAGGACCTCAACATAAAACCAGATACCCTAAATCAATTGGAAAAAAAAGTGGGGACTAGCTATCCTTATCTCAAAGAAATCATAACCTCATTAGGAAGATATGGCACAGCACAGAGATCCAGAACCACAAGATTCCATTGCCCTGAGTTATTAACTGTCTGTCAGTGCTAGAGCTAAACATGAACTTTGAAGATCAGCAAGCTGTAATAAATTGAAAAAATAAATATTTCTGGGAAATACGACATAATGCAATACCAGATTCATACCTGATGAAAAGCTTTTCTTCTACATCTGAAAAATTATTGTGTTGGCCTTCTTATGTTAGTGATCCATAAAATATGGACAGGTTTCAGAACTGGGCTGAAAATGTCATGTTTTGCATTAATCTTTTGATAACAATACTAGCAATACAAGGCAGTATATATTTAAAAACAAATTATCACTTTTATATTAAATGACTAAAGTCATGGATTCTGTAATATCCAATAGAACATTGAACTATTTTAAAATTGCATTAGAAATAATTTATTATGAGATAAATTAGTTTTATTCACATATTTGATGAACGAGGTAGCCTAACTTTATCTTGAAGTACATACTCAGAAGTCTCTTTCTTGTTACCTATTCTTTTGCATAGTCCTATATTTGCTAACAGTCAGTGGGTTTGACCATCTCCTGGTGAAATCAAAAATGATTAGGGAAATACTAATTATCTCAGTTTGCTCTGGTACATGCTACTTTATTTTTATAGCCAGGGTTCATTAAGTAACCCACAAGGACTGAAAAATCTCTTAAAAGGCACATTTTGTACCACATTATCATATCTTAGAGAGATGAACCAATAACATTAAAATGGAAGGAAACATAATTTTTCTCTAGCTTCCCTTCTCAGGACAAAGCCTGTTTTGTGTATTTGTGGAGATCTGTTCTAGACACATGAACAACTCTGCATGGAGAAGACTGAGAACTCAAGTAAGCGTGTGAGTGATACCCATTGAAAAGATATACCCTAGTCATTCTTCAGATAGTCATGTTCCAATCCATCTTAAAGCCAGAACCACATACGATATGAGAAGCCAACATTTCTTTATTTAAGAAACTAAAGTTATTTTTGCTATGTAAAAATTAATATATGTAAAATAGAATTTTTTTAACTAAATATACTGGTTTTCAAAGCCACGTACAATGAAATCATCAGGTGTTCAGCAAGCTACCTCCTTGAATTTTTCCGTTACGTAATATGTTCCATAAAAAGAAAACTGACATGATCTGTGTGCTATTATTAATGAAGACTCTCAATCAGTATTGCAAAGTTACTAAGTCAAAATTTTCACATACACGAAGACCTAAAAGAAAATAGACAATTCATATAGGCTTGGTTACTTAATAGCATATCTAGGTCAAAACAGAACATTCACTCAGAGAAGTGATGATAGTATTTACTTAACAGATATATTTAAAATGTTTATTATAATTAAAATTTTGAAAAATATAACAAAGATCTAAATTACCAATGACATTTATTTTATTTTTTATTTTTTTATTTTTTTATTTTATTAGTTTTTTTTATCAGTTACATTTTATTAACTCTGTATCCCAGCCGTGTCCTGATCCCTCATTCCCTCCCAGTCCCTCCCTCCCTCCTTCATCTCCACTGTACCCCTTTCCAAGTCCACTGATAGGGGGGACCTCCTCCCCATTCATCTGATCCTGTTTTATCAGGTATCTTCAGGACTGGCTGCAAAGCCCTCCTCTGTGGCCTAACAGGACTGCTCCTCCCTTCGGGGGTGGGGAGACCAAAGAACCAGTCATTGAGTTCCTGTTAGAAATAGTCCTTGTTCCCCACAGATGGGATGTGCATTGAACGTATGACAGGAGTCTATTGAGCGCATCTGAAAGACTCTAACTAGCAGAGTTTTCAAAGCAAAGACTCATGACCAAACCTTTGGCAGAGTACAGGGAATCATAAGAAAGAAGGGGAGTTAGTCTGTTGGGAAAAGGATAGGAGCTCCACAAGGACCAAATATATCTGGGCACAGGGTCCTTTCTGAGACTGACATTCAACCAAGGACCATGTATGGTTATAACCTAGAACCTCTACTCAGATGTAGCCTGTGGTAGCTCAGTAACCAATTGGTTTCCCAAAGTGAGGGGAACAAGGACTATTTCTGACATTTATTTTATAATAGCAGTGGATCAACTGCCACTCTTGTGTCTGAGTGTTTCTTCAGACTTGGGGGCAAGGGGAACACTGCATATTTTTTGTTCACTTCTCCAGAAAAGAATACTGGTGCATCTTGCACTTATTTTATATGTAATTTATTTTTCACCTCACATAGTAACACCAAGAACAGATTATAGCAAACATAAATAGCCATTCTTCAAAACAGTGAGCTCTCAAGTACCAGTTAACACCAAGAAGTAGCTAATTACAGGCCCTAAAGTGTAGTGATAGTTAACTCAGTTCTCTTAAATCCCTCTAGTGTCAGAATTGAAATTACTTTGTATTACAAAATTACAATAAGTAATGTGTTAGGGAGTTTATTCTAATTAAAAATCTATTTGTGTTTCCAAAGTGGTCACCCTTATTATTACTTGTTGGCTTTTTCTTTATTTCTTTTTTCTTTGCATTGCTGAATATAATTACTTTTTAGTCAGTTTTGGTGACTGCAACCTTTTCATCTATTCCACTGGGTTTCGCTTCATTACAGTCCCTCATGTTGCCTCTCTTAGGCTCTGCTGCTTTTCTCCCTTTCTGTAGAAGTTCACAAAGGTCACTGCCATCCACACACTGATTCTGCTCCCTCAGAGATTTCCAGAACAACCTTATTTCTGAGTTTTGCCCCCTAAGTTCTGCCTGTATTAAATTGCACATGGTATGTTAAAGTGTACAATTTACTTATTATTAAAACTAAGCATATATTATATTCTTTGGATTTTTCAGGAAATAAAATAACAGGTATATTATTAGTAACAAATGTGCATCTTTTTCTGTAAAACAATTGCTTAGAGGTATCAGAAATTAAAATTTACAAAGTATAAAATTTAAAATGTATGTACGCAAAGTGAAAGTTGCCCCATCTATTTGTAAGGTCAAAAATCTGTTTTTAAGTCAAGTGCTTAGTCCTCAGTGATTATTTTAATTAAATAAAAAACATTATCAGTGTCATTTTGGAGGAGGACAGGAGAGAGGTTGAGGGCATAGAGTCTGTCTTCATTTGGAATCTTTAACAGAGACGTAGGCTGAGTTGGGTTCTTCAGTTCTGATGAGGCAGTGTTCCTTCTCTTATCTTCTCTAAGAATGCTTCCAGGACTACACAGAAAATAGGTCAGTGCTGAGGTAGCTGCTAAGGCATGCCCTCATGGCACTGTGAGGATGAAGGAATGTATGTCCCTGCTCCTATCTAGCAGGCACAGTCTTCTTCCAGCTTCAGTAGTGCTTATCACCTCCCCACTTTCTCATGAGAATGCAATTGTTGCTTCTCTAGAAGAAACTTTCACCTGTTTCTGAATACTTTCTTAGGAGAGAAGTCTGACCTTACACTCCACCAGAAGGGTTTGCAGTTGACCTTCATGTGAACAATGAATTTGTTTCTGTCTGAGCAGAAGACCAAAGTTTGTCTCTTCACACAGTACTAAGAATTGATTACATTGCTAAGGAAGCTGGAAGGACAGATTTTTATGTTAAGTATTTGAGTAAAAGACCTAGCATGTCATCATCTCAGAGGACGTTTGCTTCTTGAAGCTGATCTGGACGTCAGGAAACATCCTGAACTGTTCATTTTATTTACAAAGAGGCTGTATTCCTCAGGATTCCACATGGTAATCCCAGTTCTCCCAGCTCTGCTCCTCACGTGTTCCCTTGACGTTACTGTCTACTGTAAGTGTTTAACTAATTCTAGATTAGTCATCACATTTCTTCTCTAGTTAGCACTGTATCTCACTCTCATTAACACGCTTTGCATGTCAAAGAAATAAGAATCATTCTGAACACCTAGACTATTGACACAGTCGTGTAACCCAGAATTCCTCTTGATGTCCCGAACAATAACCAAATGACTAAAAATGAGCAAATACATAAATTAAAATAATTTTATGATGTCAATATCTTTCCTTTCTATTTCACTGCTCCTCTGGGTTATAATACATGTAGCATTCTGGATAACTGACATCAATTCTTTTCTGTTGAACTTAAAACCTTATATATTTATATTTAATGAAATGAAATCATGTAATCATCACTTGTTCATGATGATCCTAGATTATTTGATGTGGAAACCTAAATAAAACTAACGGATCAAGGATTTTCTGACAATATCTGAGGTTCCAAAGGAGAGAACAATTAATTAATGGAGACTTCATTGGAGGTTTTCAAAGGATAATGGAATGCATGATGGGGTTTATTAGAAGCAATGTAAAGATGCCCATGATGAGTGTAAACTTAATGTGTGACTTGCTAATATATTTGAATATTTTTATGCTTTGGAGAAATTTGGGGAAATGCCACTTAAAAATCAATAATATGAAATTCATAGAGTAAAAGATAAAAAGATCAGAACAAGATTAATATGAGTAGAAGTGTCAAGGAAACAAAGAAGATGATTTGAAAGAGAATGAGAAGGCACCAGCTGCTGGCAACTACTTCCATGGGAATCAGGTTCTAAAATTGCCTTCTTAGTTCCCTGAGAGCATGGCCTCTTCATTAGACCAGAAGTCATAATCGGTGTTGTAAAATGTGTCTCACAAGCATCAGAATTTTATATATTTGAATTATCATGTAACATCCCAATCCAGACATTCAGTATTAAATCCATTCAGCAGATACGGAGAGACAATGTGGGTAAGCCACCGGCTTTGGACTTGTATAGTATAGAAAAGAAAGTCATAGGTTATAGCTATGCTATTTTCCCTTTAATTCCTAAACATGAATGATAAAACACCTGGAAAACAATAGCTGCAAGTGCCAAACTTACAGAGGAAGAAAATTCCAGACAGAAAAGACTCCTATCAAAGAAAAGAATGACACATCTGCCTGGGGTTGCATGGATGATACAAAAAATGAGACCAACATATCAATAAACAAAAGCAAATATGTTCTATGAACAGAAAGAAAGAATCTTCAGCAGAAAAGGTCCTTGTAGCCAATGTAGTTGATCAGTTTCTATGTGAGGAAATAAATTTGAAGAAGGCCCCTTTTTTGGAAGAATATAAAAGATAACAGAAGATTTAATGATTCACGACTATTATTCCCATCAGAAAAATTATAGATAAAAACCTGTGTGTCCTACAGAAGTCTGTACGTATCCTAATTTTCATTCAACATATACTATTCCTCACACATTAAAGTACCATGGAAGGACATAGCATGGTTCTGTTGATTAGTTAAATTCTTCAGGGACAGAAACGAATTAAGGAATATCAATGGAGGACAGCATTGCAGTGCTTACCAAATATACTCAGTGTGTTCAATTCGTAAGCATCCTGAACATACACACACACGCACACACCATCATCTAAGCATGAAAGTGTGTGTTATATTGGTATCTTACAGAAGCATTTTTTTCTTTATGTCAAATATATCAACTAATGTAGACAGCATATAATAAGAGCAGGGGATGGAGAAAGAGAAGGAAACATGGCGGTGGTAATGGCTGTGTCTCTCCTGTCTTTGGCATCATGACACAGCAGCTCTGTCATGTGTTAGATGATACTGTAAAGGAGCCTATTCCACTTTAGAATATGCACAACACTTCAAGGTTACCCAAAAGACATTTCATTTCTTTAACTTCAGTTTTAGAGGTTAATGAGTAAGATTAAAAACATACACACACAAAAAATGGTGATTATTACCACTTCCTTGCCTGAGGACATCCAAACTCAAGAAGAATAAAATTAAGTTTGCTGCTCTATTTTTTTTTTTTTTTTTTTTTGTATATGTCACTTAAATTCTTCTCAGGAAAAAAGAAAACATCAAGGAGCTAATTTCTTTGCAGCTCATTCATGTTTAAACACTCTGCCAACCATTTGCTTCATATTTCATTTAAGGTGGAGTTGAATTGCTAAAAGAAAATCACTTCAGCTTGGTTTCATGCTAATTAGAATCATTATATTTCCTTCTCTTTTTCCTTTTAGCTAAAGTGATCAGAGGTATCGCATGCATACCAAGTCTGTCACACACGGCATTGCAGCTTGTTTTTGAACAACAGCGTGCTCTCACTTTAGAAAAGAACATCTTGTTAACGGGCTTTGCCAATCCTGTTTTCAGATGCCATTAAGTTCACATGGTTAATGACAACATGGAGAACTGCAGAGCATATCTGGATTAAAAAAGCAAATCAGGAATGGGTCATTATTTCTCCACATCCATGCTTCTAGCTTCATTTTTACCCATTTACCATAAAGACAAATTGACAATGCATTAATTTAAACGTTCAATTTAAAATGAGCCTTGGAGTTAATGCATTTAAATTGGTAAAAGCAAAGATAACAGCAGGCTAAAAGCTTTATGTAAATTGAAATGCTATCAGCCCAATTTAAATAATTTTGGTTCTCACATGCTTTGTCTTTGTCACACTACAATAACACTTGTCCATCTTACCTTGAAGATTTGGAAAGTTTTAATAGCTCTCCTTGATATCACTGGAAAGGGGGATTTGGGAATTTCACAGAATTCAACAAACATTTTTATTTAATAATGTTTTACATAAAAACAAACTGATAATCTTCTTGAATCAGAAATCTAAATCTTGGTGTGGAGTCTTCAGTTGGAGGTGAGGAAGGTAAGATGACATTTAAGGACAGATCACAGTGGAAACCATTATTGCGAACTAACACAATGTAATAAAAATATAAAAAGCAATTTGTAATGTACTTGTTTCAGGAAATAACTTTTATGAACATTTTAGATACAATAAATTATTCTGTGTTAGTGATGTAAAATATATAATGTTCCCCTCCCGGTCCCACCCTTACCCCCTTTCTGCATGCATGCCACTCCCCAAGTCCAAAGAAAAAAGTAGCAGCTGTAATAGAGGTTAGAGTTTAACGCATTGCCTCTATGGTTAATCTAACAAATATAGGCAATCACACAAAAAATGTAAGAGTAGCTAATAGAGGGTTGAGGGACTGGGAAAGCTGAAAGGTTACTTGAAAGAGTTTATTTATATCTAAGCAAATCATTATTTTGACCATCAAGAATATGAGAGAAGTCTGACACATTAAAGCAACATATGTCAGGAAACTGTTGACAACAAAAATAGCACTGTAACAACAAACAATATCTACAGTTTTTATTCTGTCACATTTTGGTCCTCAATTAACCTATATTTTGATTAATGTCTACTAATATTTTTGTTGTAATATTAGGAGTTTTATTAATCATACAGGACATCTTTGAGACTTTTCTTTGTATTTCATCAATCATTCCTTGGATAACAATAAAAAGCCCTCTACACAAATTCTGTTTAAGTTCCTATCTTACTGTTCTAAGGGCATGTATATTATGATATGAAATGAAATGTTCCCCATAGGCATATTTGTTTGAACACTTCATCCTCAATTGGTAGCGCTTTTCTGAATGCATTTCTAAGAAGCAGAGCACTTAAGAAAGAGGTCTGTTGCTAGAGGTGGGATAAATTTTTTAATAGCCAGCTTCACCTCCTATACCGGATTTGCTTCCTACTCCAAGGATATGTGGAGTACCAGACATGTGCCTCTGTCACCAGGAGACCCCCTAGCCTTCTGTGGCATTATGGGATATGCTAGTTTAAACCATAAGCCCAAACAAATGCCTCCTCCCTTAATTGGCTTCTTATAGGTTATTTGGTCAAGGAAATGAGAAAGGTGACTGTAGTTTGTCTTTTACTACTTTGTGGGTTCTTCTCTCTCTCTTCTCCACCCCTTATCTTCCACTGTTTCAAACCCTTATCACTAGATGTGAGAGGAAAAAAAATAATATAGAAGAAAGGAATAAGATTCCTGAGTATCTTCAGGACTGGCTGCAAAGTCCTCCTCTGTGGCCTAGCAAGACTGCTCATCCCTTGGGGGTGGGGAGGTCAAAGAGCCTGCCTTTGAGTTCCTGTCAGAAATAGTCTCTGTTCCCCTTACTATGGGAAACCATTTGGTTACTGGGCTACCACAGGCTTCATCCGAGCAGAGGTTCTAGGTTATATCCATACATGGTCCCAATCAGTGGACTTGGAAAGGGGCATGGAGGAGATGAGGGAGGGAGAGAGGGAGGATTTGGGAGGGAATGAGGGAGCAGGATATAACTGGATACAGAATTAATGTAAATAATAATAATAATAATAATAATAATAATAATAATCAGAAAAAAAAAAGATCCCTGAGTAAATTCAGGGTCATAAAGGGGGTGATGTTTTCATCAGACTACTTCCTGCTGATTAGGGGATGTTGAGTTTCTTGGAGTAAATTTGATCTTCACTGTCAGGTTATCTCATTTTTTTTTTTTTGTTGTATCTTTTTATGCACACAACTACTTAACAAATCATATCAACAGCAACCAACAACCAACAACCAACAATCCCTGCTTCTCTGGACGCTAACATTTATATATTTTCTGAAAGGTCCCCAGAATTACAAATGTCATACAATCCCAGAAACTTTTATTTTTCCTGTATTTATTCACTTTACATCTTCATTGTCATCTCCTCCCTCCTCTCCTTCCAATCCTAGCTCCCCTTCCTCTTCTCCCTATCCTCCCTCCCCTACTCCTCAGAAAAGGGGAACCTTCCTCCTCACCTACCCACCCATGCACACCAAGTCACATCAGGACTGCAGCTGGCAAAATCATGTCATTGCTAGCGGACAAGGCAAATCATAGCAACTGTTGTGGACAATCTGAAGCAGTACCATATCCCACACCTAGGACTAAATGAAAACACATTCTTATAATATTTCTGTTTTTTTTTAACCAAAATTCCTACAGGTGACTATTACAATAATGTTATTTCCCACACATTTCCTCTATCCCAACATATGGTGTTATTACCCTTTCCTATGACTTCAGGAACATCCGTATCATTCACTCTTATACAATATTGCACTCTAACTTTAGCTCTGAATTACTTATCTAAGAGAAAAATAATCTCTTTAAATAGGAGCTCTATTTACTTTCCAAGAAAAAGGTTTTGGAATTGCTAGAAAATAACAGTTGGATTGACAGGGAAGACCACAAATCAATGTGCTCTCAAGCTGACACTGAGTTTTATCCACAGCTCAAATCACATTATTTTCTTCTATATTTGAGCCACAGACCCTGTCATTGAAAAAAACTCTGGGGCACAGTGAGAAACCTAAAGGGCAGAATTAATTTTTCCTAGAGTAAGAAAATCAACTAATGATTTATCAGAGAGATTGAAGACTGATGTATACTATATGTGAATGAACTATAAGGCTGAATATTTTGTGGATGGACCAGTTGAACAAGATCATATGCTCTGTGGTTTCATGACAGGGTAATCTTGTGAAGAAAAGCTGATGCTGAAAGAACACTTATTAGTGAATTATAGATAAGTGTGAGGAGAACATATTATATAAGGAATAGCAGGGCCTAATGCATGGTAGAATACTTTTCCATTCTATTTGTAGTCACAGTTATATGAATTTATATGTATATTAAAATACACTGGAATAAATTACCAGACAATATTAATTTCATTGTATGATAATATATGTACTTTAAAATAATAGTATGTTTTGAGGATAGATGCATCAATTTGTCTCAGCTTCAGTTTTGCTGAGACTACTCCAACCCCCACAAAAAAGAATAGATGTATCAATGAATCGATTTCAATAAAAATGAAATATGAATTACATAAAAGGTGTTTTACAATGTCTCCCATAAAATTTAGAAAATTTTAAATTGTCAAAAGTTTAACATCGGGGGAGCCAAGATGGCAGCACCAGGAGAGCACCGCGTTTGAGAAGCAGGACAGCACTCTCCAGGCAGAGACCAAGAGACTGAACTCTGGGCCCTGAAACTACATCAATCATGTTTCCCAAGTGAGGGGAGGCTCCCACGGCGTGGGAATCGGTCGGGTCCACTCACAGCTACCCAGCCAGAACACGGAAGAAATCCCAGGTAACACGGGCTTTGTGTCTCTGGGCTGGAGACACAAGCGTGCATGTCCCAATCACTTTTCCAGGCTGATCCGTGGGCACAAGGGTGCCTGAGACTGGGAGTCCCAGTCGCGGGGGGATCCCATGGGGAAGCAAGGTTGCCAGTCTGATCTCAGGTCACCCAGTTTTTCCCCGGAAGGTCTCTGCCACCATTACAGCTGAACTCCTGCCTCTCACTGAGAGCTGCGCACTCAGCTCAGCACTACAGACAAGCTGCGCGCCCCAGTACAACAGGGACTGGGAACCCCTGTCCAGAGAGGACCCCACAGAGAAGGAAGAAACCATGCTGCTGGGGTCACCTAGGGAAAGTCTAGCAGACTGCAGATCGCAAACAGGTGATTATGGCCAGCCATCACAGATCTGAGCCCAAACAGGGAGCTCAGAGTGATGGGAAACTCAGCTCCCGCAGACTAGCAGGTGGGCACACGCTCCACCAGCCCAGCCCAGAGGCCTGCTTTGTACCAACTACTCCTCACAGACAGAACTGTGTGCCCCAAGACACCAGAGCAGTACTCACCCGCCACAGATTACCTCTTGGGTTCTGGGGCACAGAGCCCCAAACTCAGACCTACAAAAGACCTGGAACCCTGAGATTAAACCCCAGATACTGCTTCAAGGGGCAACCAGTTATACCTAACAAAACCGACCAAACCACAGGACACACAGTTTACAGCAGTTGATCACTAAATTTACAGCAAGAAACCCAGAAGGAGGGCAGCTGTCTCCAGGACTTCTCCCAGTGAGAGGAGAGCCCTCTTGACTAATCAGGACCACAGTTACCCCCCAGGTCTCTATGCCTGAGGTGAGCTGTAGCAACTCCTGAAAAACACCAGACATCCAGTGACTATACCCAAAAAGCTGGGAAGGCTTCCTTGAGGAAAACCATCTTCCAGCCAAAGGGATTCTCTCCACTACAACAGTCCAGGAACAACCAGAAACTAAATTCAAACAATTAAGATAGCCCAATGGGTAGAGGACAGCATAAAAGTTCAACCAACAAAAGCCAGAGCATTATGGCATCTCCAGAACCCAGTTATCCAGGGGCAAATAGCCCTAGACACCCCAGCATAAATGAAATTCAAGGAGACGACCTACCATCTATGCTCAAGAAGATGATAACAGAGGAAACAAATAAAATACGAAAAGAAATAGAAGAAGCTGCAGCCAAACAGTTTGTGACCTTTAGAGAGGAAATGCTTAAATCACTGAAAGAAATAAAAGAAACAGTGGATTGTTCAAACAAACAGCTGAAGGAATTGACGGAAAAACATGAAAATACAGTCAGACAGGGGAAGGAAACCAACAAAATATCTCAAGACATGAAGATAGAATTAGAAAAATTAAAAAAAAACACAAATGGAAGAAATTGTGGAGAGAAAGAACTTAGGGAAGAAAGCAGGAACTGCAGAGGTTATATAACGAATAGGCTACAAAAAATGGAAGAAAGAATCTCAGGTGTGGAAGATACAATGGAAGAAATAGATGTATCTGTCAAAGAAAATGTTAAATCTAAAAAATTCCTGACACAGACTGTCCAAGAAATTCAAGACATCATAAAAAGACAAAAGCTAAGAATAATAGGAATAGAGGAAAAAGAAGATTCCCTGCACCAAGGCCCAGAAAATATTTTCAACAAAATCAATGAAGAAAATTTCCCCAACTTAAAGGAGAGGCCAATAAGAATACAAGAGGCCTATAGAACACCCAATAAATTAGACCAGAAAACAAAATCCTCCTGCCACATAATAATCAAAACTGTAAGTATGCAGAACAAAGAAAAAATACTAAAAGCTGCAAGAGAAAAAGGCCAAGTAACATATAATGGTAAACCCATTAGAATCACACCTGACTTTTCAACAGAAAAGCCAGAAGGGCCTGGACAGATATCATGCAGACCCTAGAGAATACAGATGTCAGCCCAGGCTACTATACCCTGCCAAACTCTCAGTCCTCATAGATGGAGAAAACAAGATATTCAATGACAAAACAGATTTCAACAATACCTACAAACAAATCCAGCATTACAGAAGACACTGGAAGGGAAAATACAACCCAAGAAAACTAACTACAATCAAGAAAACATAGGAAATAAATAACCCCACTACAGTAAAAGAAAAAGCAAGCAAGCACACAACCATATGACCACAGCCAACATCAAATTCAAAGGATCTAACAGCCACTGGTCATTAATCTCTCTCAATATCAATGGACTTAGTTCTCCAATAAAAAGACACAGACTAACAGAATGGATGTGTAAACAAAACCCAGCAATCTGTTGTATAAAAGAAACACACCTAAGTCACAAAGATAGACATTACCTGAGGGTAAAGGGATGGAAGACAGTTTTTCAAGCAAATGGACGCAAGAAGCAAGCAGGATTAGCCATTCTAATATCTGATAAAATAGTCTTTCAACCAAAATTAATCAAAAGAGATGGGAAAGGACACTTCATACTCATCAAGGGAAAATTCCACCAAGAAGACATCACAATCCTGAACATCTATACCCCAAATACAAGGACACCCAAATTTGTGAAAGAAACATTGATAAAACTTAAACCACACATAGATCCCCACACACTAATAGTGGGAGATTTCAACACCCCATTCTCAACAAAAGACAGGTCAACAAAACAGAAATTAAACAAAGAAACAATATCTCTAACAGAGGTCATGAATCAAATGGACCTAAGAGACATTTACAGAACCTTACACCCAAACACAAAAGAATTTAGCTTCTTCTCAGCACCTCATGGAACCTTCTCCAAAATAGACCATCTAGTTGGTCACAAAGCAAGCCTCAACAGATACAAGAAGATTGAAATAATCCCTTGTGACCATGTATGGATATAACCTAGAACCTCCACTCAGATGTAGCCTGTGGTAGCTCAGTAACCAATTGGTTTCCCAAAGTGAGGGGAACAAGGACTATTTCTAACAGGAACTCAATGACTGGCTCTTTGGTCTCCCCGAAGGGAGGAGCAGTCCTGTTAGGCCACAGAGGAGGGCTTTGCAGCCAGTCCTGAAGATACCTGATAAAACAGGATCAGATGAATGGGGAGGAGGTCCCCCCCTATCAGTGGACTTGGAAAGGGGCACGGTGGAGATGAGAGAGGGAGAAAGGGAGGGACTGGGAGGGAATGAGGGATCGGGACACGGCTGGGATACAGAGTTAATAAAATGTAACTGATAAAAAAATAAAATAAAATAAGTAAAAAAAAGAAATAATCCCTTGTATCCTGTCTGATCACCATGGAATAAAGCTGGACCTCAGTAACAACAGAATTAGCAAAAAGCCTACACATACATGGAAACTGAACAACTTGCTACTAGAAGACAGCTGGGTGAGGGAAGAAATAAAGAAAGAAATTAAAATCTTCCTAGAACTCAATGAAAATAAAGACACAACATACCCAAACTTGTGGGACACAATGAAGGCAGTGCTAAGAGGAAAATTCATAGCACTAAGTGCCTTCAAGAAGAAATTTGAGACAGCGCATTCAAGCAACTTAATGGCTCACTTAAAAACCCTAGAAAAAGAAGAAGCAGACACACCAAGAAGGAGCAGACGGCTGGAAATAATCAAACTCAGGGCTGAAATCAATCAATTAGAAACAAATAAAACAATTCAAAGAATCAATGAAACCAAGAGCTGGTTCTTTGAGAAAATCAACAAGATAGACAAACCCTTAGCCAAGCTAACTAAAAGGCAGCGAGACACCATGCAAATCAACAAAATCAGAAATGAAAAGGGGGACATAACTACAAACACTGAGGAAATCCAAGCAATCATTAGGACTTACTTCAAAAGTATATATGCAACAAAATTTGAAAATTTAAATGAAATGGACAATTTTCTTGATTGATTCCACTTACCAAAGCTAAATCAGGACCAGGTAAATCAATTAAATAGTCCTATATCCCCCAAGGAAATAGAAGCAGTCATCGAAAGTCTCCCATCCAAAAAAAGCCCAGGACCTGATGGTTTCAGCGCAGAATTCTACCAAACATTCAAAAAAGAGCTAACTCCAATTCTCTTCAAACTATTCCACAAAATAGAAACAGAAGCAACATTACCAAACTCATTCTATGAAGCCACAGTCACCTTGGTACCTAAACCTCACAAAGACCCAACAAAAAAAGAGAACTTCAGGCCAATCTCCCTTATGAACATTGATGCAAAAATACTCAACAAAATACTCGCAAACCGAATACAAGAACACATCAAAGATATCATCCACCATGACCAAGTAGGCTTCATCCCAGGTATGCAGGGGTGGTTCAATATATGGAAATCCATCAATGTGATCCACCATATTAACAAATTGAAAGAAAAAAACCACATGATAATCTCTCTAGATGCTGAAAAAGCATTTGACAAAATCCAACATCCATTCATGTTTAAAGTATTGGAGAGATCAGGGATCCCAGGCACATATCTAAACATAGTAAAGGCGATATACAGCAAACCTATAGCCAACATCAAACTGAATGGAGAGAAACTTAAAGCAATCCCACTGAAATCAGGGACAAGACAAGGCTGCCCACTCTCTCCATATCTCTTCAACATAGTTCTGGAAGTCCTTGCTAGAGCAATAGACAGTTGAAGGAGATCAAGGGGATACAAATTGGCAAGGAAGAAGTCAAATTATCACTATTTGCAGATGGTATGATAGTATACATGAGTGACCCCAAAAACTCTACCAGGGAACTCCTACAGCTGATAAACACCTTCAGGAAAGTGGCCGGATACAAAATTAACTCAAAAAAATCAGTAGCCCTCCTGTACACAAAAGACAAAAGGGCTGAGAAAGAAATTAGGGAAACAACACCCTTCACAATAGCCACAAATGACATACGGTACATCAGAGAAACCCTAACCAAGGAAGTCAAAGACTTGTATGAAAAAAACTTCAAGTCTCTGAAGAAATAAATAGAAGAAGATATGAGAAGATGGAAAGAGCTCCCATGCTCATGGCTTGGCAGGATTAACATAGTAAAAATGGCCATCTTAACAAAAGCAATCTATATATTCAATGCAATTCCCATCAGATTAACAACACAATTCTTTACAGACCTGGAAAGAAAAATTCTCAACTTCATATGGAATAACAAGAAACCCAGAATTGCTAAAACAATCCTCTACAATAAAAGGTCTTCTGGAGGTATCTCCATCCCTGGTCTTAGAGTTGTACTATAGAGCAACAGTTTTAATAACTGCTTGGTACTGGCATAGAAACAGAATAGTGGATCAATGGAACCAGACAGAGGACCCAGAAATAAACCCACACACTTATGGACACCTGATCTTTGACAAAGACGCCAAAACCATACAATGGAAAAATGATAGCATCTTCAACAAATGGTGCTGGTCTAACTGGATGTCTACATGTAGAAAAATGAAAATAGATCCATACTTATCACTCTGCACAAAACTGAAGTCCAAGTGGATCAAAGACCTCAACATAAAACCAGACACATTAAATCGGCTTGAAAAAAAAGGGGGGAATACCCTAGAACTCATTGGTACAGGAGAAAACTTCCTGTACAGAATACCAACAGCACAGGCTCTAAGAGCAACAATCAATAAATGGGACCTGTTGAAACTGAAAAGCTTCTGCAAAGAAAAGGACACCGTCATCAAAACAAAGCAACCGCCTACAGATTGGGAAAGAATCTTCACCAACCCTTTATCTGACAGAGGACTCATATCCAGTATATATAAAGAACTAAAGAAGCTGAAAAACAGCAAACCAAGTAATCCACTTATAAAACGGGGAACAGAGCTAAACAGAGAATTCTCTGAAGAGGAATACCAAATGGCAGAGAAGCAGTTAAAGAAATGCTCAGCCTCACTAGCCATTAGGGAAATGCAAATCAAAACAACCCTGAGATTTTACCTTACACCCATGAGAATGGCTAAGATAAAAAACTCAAGTGATAACACATGCTGGAGAGGTTGTGGAGAATGGGGAACCCTTCTCCATCCACTGCTGGTGGGAATGTAAACTTATACAACCACTCTGCAAATCAATCTGGCATTTTCTCAGACAACTAGGAATAGTGCTTCCCAAAAATCCAGCCATACCACTCCTAGGCATATATCCAAAAGAGGCTCAAGTACACAAAAAGGACATTTGCTCAACCATGTTTGTAGCAGCTTTATTTCTAATAGCCAGAAGCTGGAAACAATCCAGATGCCCCTCAACTGAAGAATGGATGCAGAAATTGTGGTGCATCTACACAATGGAATATTACTCAGCAATGAAAAATAAGGAAATCATGAAATTTGCAGGTAAATTGTGGGATCTGGAAAGGATCATCCTGAGTGAGTTGTCCCAGAAGCAAAAAGACACACATGGTATATACTCACTCATATAGACATACAACATAGGACAAACCCACTAAAACCTGTGCATATAAAGAAACTAAGCAAGAGAGAGGACCCTAACTAAAATGTCTAATCCCCATCCGGAAAGGCAAAGAGGATGGACATCAGAAGAAGAAGAAAACAGGAATCAACCTAGGAAACTACCAGAGAGGGCCTCTGAAAGCCTCTGCCCTACAGACTATCAAAGCAGATGCTGAGCCTTTTGGGCAACTGTTGGGCAGTGTGAATGGAATTTTATGTAAGAACTTGGAAATAGTAAGAGCTGGAGAGGACGGGGTCTCCACAAGGAGAGCAACAGAACAAGAAAATTTGAACACAGGGAACTTCCCAGAGACTCATACTCCAACCAAGGACTATTCATAGAGATAACCCAGAACCCTTGCACAGATGTAGCCCAGGGAAGTTCAGAGTCCAACTGGGTTACATATGTGAAGAGGGACTGCCTCTGACATAATCTGATTGGCCTGCTCTTTGATCACCTCCCCCTGGGGGGGGAGCAGCCTTACCAGGCCATAGTAGAGGACAATGCAGCCACTTTTGATGTGGACTGATCGACTAAGATCAGAAAGGAGAGGAGAACCTCCCCTATCAGTGGACTTGTGGAGTGGCATGCGTGCACAGGGAGGAGGGAGGGTGGAATTGGGAGGGGAGGAGGGAGCGGCTCATGGGGGGGGATTCAGAATGAATAAAGTGTAATTGATGAAAAATTTAAAACAAAGGGAAAAATAATTTAAGAACCTTAAATGACTTTATAAAGTGGAGGAAAATATGGAGTTAGTCAATTTACATGGAGCATGTCTTGCCCCTGGGGGGCAATGTTCTTCTGAACCTACTTAGACCTCGGACACCACCACTGCTAGTTCTAGAACTGATGCAGGATGTTCCAATGAGGGGGTTAAGGCTTCTCATAATATTTCCTATAAGCCCAGACCTGTTTGTTTATATCCCCCATTTTTATTCATTATTAGCCAGATAGAGCCAAGTAATTGTGCTAATTATACTTGCTTTTTTGCCCAATGCTGGAATGCTAGTGAATTTAGGTATGTCCTGGTTACTTGCATACCTCACTGGGTGCCTGTGCCCATTGATGCCCCTTACGCTATGACTCTCTTCAGACAGAAAAGGGATCTTGGAACTACCGCCACCATTGTTACTGCAATCTCATTGTTGGCTGTTGGAGCTACCACCACAGCATTAGCCATGAGTCATACTGTGCAGACTGCTCAGACCCTGAATAATCTTTTAGCCAATGTAGCTCATGCCTTAGATATACAAAAAGGAATTAATGCTCAACTAAAAGGAGGCTAGATGGTGTTCAATCAGAAGATTGACCCCGTGCATAGGATACCCTATGGCAAATCTCTCAACTTGGCTGTCAATGAAAGTATGCTGGACTTTGAGTCACTAGCATACAACATGAGAATCTTTCTTGTGCTGCAAATCTGTCTAAACAATTGTCTAGCTATATTTTAGGTAATTGGACTGGAGAATTCGATACTACGATGGAGCACCTGAGAGTGGCCATTGTCACGGTAAATTCTACCAGAGTGAACGCAGGACTAGCCACATGATTATCATCATGGATTGCTGCAGCCATGAATCATCTGAAGGAATGAGCAGACATGGGAGTGTTAGCAGGCCTTCTGGTGTTGGTCTCCTTGGTTTGCCTGTGGTGTACATGCAAGATTAGAGTCTCACAACAGCGTAATGCAGCCATGACCATTCAGGCCTTTACAGCCATTGAAGCAGGACCATCTCCCCAAGCATGGTTGGCTACCATAAAAAGCTAAAATGTTATGCTCAGGATGCGAGGCTAAGCACTGCACTCAGGGTCAGCTGTTTTCGACCCATAGAAGAGCAAGCCTGATTGCATACTGGTTGATGCCCCAGATTCCGCCTTTGAGAAAAAGGTATCAGACGGGTCTGATGCTCTTTGGGTGGATGACACCTAAACGAACATTGGTACAAATCCCAATTTATTTCTAATATCAGAGATCAGACCTCTACTCTTGCCTGATGCATCAAAACAAAAAGGGGGAACTGTAGAGAGCTGCGGAATGCTGTGCCTTAAAGATGGAGCTGGTTTCTGCCTTCCACCTTCCCGATGGTGAGTGCTCTCTGTCACGAACAACTCCACATATGGCTAACGCCGAGGATCTGGCCTGCTTCCATGTATGTGGACCTATCTGCATTGCCCACGTGGCACGCTGGGGTTGGCTACCCAGAGGCTATTTAAGCTGTGGGCTGGCTTTCCCAAGGGTCCGATGATTGTTCAAGGTTCCTGAATAAACTGCATTGAAAAATAAAAAAGAAAGAAATAGAACAAAGTTTAACATCTAAGAAAAAGAGCCCCAAGTTATTGGATTGCATGCAATAACATGGTCATGGTTATCACTTAATATTACTCATCTCCATATCCAGCATATTAGAGTCTGAGGAGGAAAGTGAATCATTAAATTCACTGGAAATATGAGAGAAATCTACAAGTACTTTTAGTTTACTCATGAAATAAAAAATGTGACTTTAAAATATATCTTCTTGAAATTGAAATGATTTACCTCTACTCACTCATTTTCCAAAGTACTAACAAAGAAAATAAACAATATATTATAGCAGTCAACACCTATGCCATATGGCTATACATGTGACTGTACTATTAAAAAGTTTTTCAAGGAAAGCAGAGAAGGAGTACATCAAAAATTCTTGCAGTCAACAGTTCATTTAGGCAATTGGGGATTGTAGAGACTATGTGCCTCTGATCTTTCATTATCATTTAAAATGTTAATATGATGCTATGTGCTTGTGTCTGTGCACATGTACATATACATTATATGTGTGTGTGTGTGTGTGTGTGTGTGTGTGTGTGTGTGTGTGTTTTGATCCAGCTTTTTTCAGCTAGATATCCTCCTGAAGTTATCTTGTGTTTGATGGGACTCAGGCATATACATCACTCAAGACTCAAAAAATTACTTTTTTCTCTTTTCTAATATTTTAAGATTTTCTATTGAGATAGATTTTAAGAACTGAGAACTCTATCATATATAGGACATTCATTTTTAAAAGCATAGATTCAAATTTAATTCTTAACTTGAATTTTGAAACACTCAACCATTGTCTGTGAAATAATCAAGAATGAGCTCACTGAATCATGCTCATAGACTATTTCAAGAAGGGCAAGAAAGCAGCACAGGGACACTTGTCCCTTCTTAGTAATGGCTTCAGAAAAGCTTTAGGCAGCACCTCAGACCTAAATTCAGATCTCCTCTAACATGTGCTTTGCCTGTCCTATTTAAAGACACACAGGGGCAGGGGAGATTAGGAAAACATCACTATGAATATATTTTAGAACATAGACTGTCAGTGAGTTTTCTTTGTCTATATCCAAATACATGAGATCACTAAATTAAAAACACAAGACAGTCATTTTGCTTCACAGTTTTGGTCTTCTAGTCTGTATTTGGAACAACCCATTGCTTTGAGCTACAGAAGAGTGTGCAGGAAGACAACAGTGCTGTTTTGAAGCAAAATGATAATATAATAGCAGTTATAGTTCCATACCATACACACACACACACACACACACACACACACACACACACACATATATGACATATCTGTACATATTTATGTGTGTTTATATGTTTTAACATCATTTATATACAAATATATGTAACTTATAAAATATTATAACACCATGTTTCTCCTTTTTTAATTATTTTTTTCACAATTAACTTCAGATTTATTGTATTTCTTGGTGCTCACACATGAACACATATAAGCATACTAAATAATTTAACAATGTTAGTAACTTAAAAGATAAAACTTAATTAACCACCTTAACATCAAAATCCTCATTACAAACCTATGCCTTTTATTGGTATTTAGTTTTTAATTTATTCTTTATTAATTATATTTTATTCACTTTGTATTCCAGCTGTAGCCTCCTCCTCTTCCCCTCCTAATTGCACCCTTTCTCTCTCTTCTCCTCCAATGCTCCTCCCCCAGTCCACTAATAGGGAAGTTCGCCCTTTCTTTCCACCTAACTCTAGCCTATCAGGTCTCACTAGGACTGTCTGCATAGTCTTCCTCTGTGGCCTAGTAAGGCTGCTCTCCACTCAGGGGAGGTGATCAAAGAGCCAACCACTAAGTTCATGTCAGAGATAGCCTCTGTTCTCTTTACTAGGGCACTGAACTACGAAGGCTACATCTGAGCAGGGACTCTGGGTTATATCCATAAATGGTCTTGTGTTGGAGTATCAGTCGCAGAAAATACCCCTGTGGACAGATTTATTTTTCTTCTTTTGCTCTCTTTCTGTTGCTCCTGTCCCTTCCAGTTCTTTCTATCTCCCCCTTCTTTCATAAGGTTCCCTGCACTCTGCTCTAAGTTTGGCTAAGAGTCTCAGCATCAGCCTTAATACCATACTGGGTAGAGTCTTTCAGAGGCCTTCTGTGGTAGTTATGTCCTGTTCCCTGTTTTCTCTTTCTACCAATGTCTGTCCTGTTTGCCTTTCTGAATGTGGATTGATCATCTTACCCAGTGTCCTCCTTCTTGCTTAGCTCGCTTGTTTAGGTGTACAGATTTTAGAATATCCTATATCATATTTCTAATATCCACTTATAAGTGAGTATATACTATGTGTATCCTTTTGCTTCTTGGATACCTCACTCAGGATGATCTTTTCTAGATCCTACCATTTGCCTGCAACTTTCATTATTTCCTTGTTTTAATTGCTGAGTAGTATTCCATTGTGTAAATGTACCACCATTTGTGCATCCATTCCTCGGTTGAGAGACATCTGGGTTATTTCCAGATTCTGGCTATTACAAATACAGCTGCTACAAACATGGTTGAGAAAATGTCCTTGTTGTATACATGAACACTCAAGTTTGGATATATACCTGAGAGTGGTGTAGGTAGATCTTGAGGTAGCACTATTCCTAGTTTTCTGAGAAAGCACCAGATTGATTTCCAAGTGTTGGTACTGTTTACATTCCCATCAGCAATGCTGATGTTATAAGCAAAATGATAATATCATGGCTGGTACAGCTACATACCATACACACACACACACACACACACACACACGTACAAATTTATGTGTGTTTATAATACATGAGTTTATATCATTTATATTCATATATACAGAATGTATAAAATATCATATCATGTTTCTTTTTAAAGCATCTTAGAGTTAGTTATCTCTCCCATCTCCTTCCTCTGCCCTATCCTTCCTTCCTTCTCTCCACTTAACCCTTTTTTTCTTTTCCCAATTCATATAATTTGTGTTCTGTTATCTCCCTTTAGCAGCAATATCCCCCTTTTATTCTCCCGTATTATATAAATCTAAAGCTGAATGAACAAATATAACAGAGACTGACCACAGAATACATAACACAAGAACATGTGGTTTGTCTTTCTGGACTTCAGGTACCTGACTCATCTTAAAGAGATACAAAGTTGAGAGTGGGTAGATGTGCAGAGGTTAGGGCAAAGAGTGATTGACCATGATAAAAATACTTTATACCCTGAATCCTCCTTCTTGCTTAGCTTCTTTAGATGAACAGATTTTATTATGCTTATCCTATATTCTATGTCTAATATCCACTTATAAGTGAATATATATCATATGTGTCTTTCTGCCGCTGGGATACCTCATTCAGGAAGATTTTTTTTCTAGATCCCACCATTTGCCTGCACATTTCATTATTTCCTTGTTTTTTAATTGCTGAGTAGTATTCTACTGTAGAAATGTACCATAATTTCTGTATCCATTCCTCAATTGATGAGCATCTGGGTTGTTTCCAGATTCTGGCTATTACCAATAAATCTGCTATGAATATGGTTCAGCAAATGTTCATGTTGTATACTTCAGCATCTTTTGGATATATGCCTAGGAGTGGTATATCTGGATCTTGGGTAAGATGCTCAATCCACATTCAGAAAGACAAATAGGATAGACATTGGAAGAGAGTAAAAAGAAGGAACACGTCAGGAGACTACCACAGAGGACCTCTGAAAGACTACCCAGCAGGGTATTGAAGCAGATGATGAGACTCATAGCCAAATTTTGGGCAGAGTGCAGGGAACCTTATGAAATAAGGGGAAATTAGAAAGACCTGGAGGGGACTGGAGTTCTACAAGGAGAGAAACAGAGCCAAAAATTCAGGGCACAGGGGTCTTTTCTGAGACTGATACTCCAACCAAAGACAGGGTATGGTGACAACCTAGAAACACTGCACAGATGTAGTCCATGGCAGCTCACTGTCCAAGGAGGTTCCCTAATAAGGGTAACAGGAACTGTCTGTGACATGAACTCAGTGGCTGGCTCTTTGATTACCTCTCCATAAGTGATTACCAGGACACAGAGGAAGACAATGCAGACAGTCCTTATGAAACCTAATAGGGTAAGGTCAGATGGAAGGGAAGAAGGACCTCCCTTATTCTTGGACTGGGGAAAGGACATGGAAGTAGAAGAGGGAGAGCAGAATTTGGAGGGGATGAGGAAGGGGGCTACAGCTGGGATATAAAATGAATAAATTATAATAAATAAAAAAAATTCATTATATGTAAAATTGTTAAATCATTAATAAAATGTTTATTTGGAAATGGAGATAAAGGAGATCTTTGAAGTGAGGACTGTGAGTTGCCATTATAAAACAAGTTCATCCTGTGAAGGCACTGGGCTCAATCTCCAGGAATAATAAAACACAACAATCAAAAAATTTAAATAATAGTCAAATAAGACAATATTTGTTATCAAGATAGTTTCTTACTTCAAAAGTATAGAAGCCAGGCAGTCATGATGAGACCAGGAATGGTATGGTCGGACAGTTGGGAAGGAGAATTTCCTCTATCACTAGACTTGGGAAGAGGGATAGAGGAGGAAGCAGGTGAGAGGCTGGGACTGGGAGCAGATAAGGAAGGAGGCTACAACTGGCTACCAAGGGAATAAACTGTAAATAATAATAATAAGAAGTAGAATAAAGTACAGAATCCTTGAACCACAGGAGAAATATTCAAATAATTTGAAGAGAAGGTGGAAATATACATTTCTGCAGAGTTCCTGGACTTCTAAAAATATAGATAATGACACCGATTATTTTTCCTCTCAAACAGGGCACATTCCATAAACCTTGAGAGAGACATGACTGTCAAAGTTTGGAATATATGAAGTGTTAAGCTGGAATTTTTCTCTGACTCCTATAGCTTTAAGGGTGCTTGAAATTAACAATGATATACTGTGTATTTTTGGTGAATGATTTGATCATGAAACTCAGCATTGTTGTGTGCAAATTAATTCAAACTGACACCTAGGAAGCAATAGATCTCTTTTGTGAAACATGCTCTAGTATTTTTCAAGGTGCCAGGAAAGTTAAAGAAGATAAAGGTATTTCTAGCACAGTAGCATGCATGCAAATATCAGCAGCACAGCAGCAATTTATGGACTATGCTGGTATGATAAGGGATGTGGTGTGTCTATTTTTAACACACTGATTTACTGTAATGGATTTTAAGTGATCTTTGAATCTATGGCCCATAAAAGAAAATGAAATGAAGAGAACAACTTTTAGAAACAAAGCACAACGTATGGTAACTCCAAAGGAACAACCCCACAGACATGACCTGAGAAAAGCTACATTGGTGCTGCTATGTGGTTCAGTTAGTTAATAACTACTCTGCTCACTGAACTATACATCTTGAGTACCCTCACTCTGTAGGTGAGGGTTCTTGAGAAATCAGATAACTGGCTTTGCTGATACAATTAGCTAAAGACAGAGGTACAATCTGCACAAAATACCTCACTGGATTAAATGTCATTGCTGTAAAGCATGCCACCGCCACCTGGCCTTCAAGGATTCACGGCTGCTTCTTACCTCTAAAAGGAGCACTTGAAAAGCAAAGCAGAAATTGCATTTAAGAGTAGATTACAGGTTTACATTCCCACCAGCAATGGAGGAGGTTCCCCTTTCACCACATCCTCTCCAGCATGTGTTCTCACTTGAGTTTTTGATCTTAGCCATTCTGCTGGGTCTAAGGTGAAATCTGAGAGTTGTTTTGATTTGCATTTCTTTAAGTGTTTCTCTAACATTCTATATTCTTCTACAGATAATTCTCTGTCTAGTTCTGCACTCCGATTTTTAATTGCATTACTTGATTTGTTGCTTTTGACTTCTTGAGTTCTTTATATATTCTGGATATCAGCCCTCTGTCAGATATAGGGTTGGTGAAGATCCTTTCTAAATCTGTAGGCAGTCGTTTTGTTCTGACAACAGTGTCCTTTGCTTTACAGGAGCTTTTCAGTTTCATGAGGTTCCGTTTATTGATTGTTGATCTTAGAGCCTGTGCTGTTTGTGTTCTATTCAGGAAGTTGTCTCCTGTGCCAATGAGTTCTAGGCTCTTCCCCACTTTTTGTTCCAAGCGATTTAGTGTGTCTGGTTTTATGTTGAGGTCTTTGACACACCTGAAATTTAGTTTTGTACAGGGTGGTAAATATAGATCCATTTGCATTTTTCTACATATAGACATCCTGCTAGACCGGCACCATTTGTTGAAGATGCTTTCTTTTTTTCCATTGCATGGTTTTGGCTTCTTTGTAAAAAATCAAGTATCCTTAGGTTTGTCGGTTTCTTTCTGGGTCTTCTATTGGAAATCAATGTGGCACTTTTCAGACAATTACAGATAGTGCTTCCTCAAGATCCAGCTTTCTCACTCCTAAGCTTATATCCAAAAGATGCTCCAGTACACAACAAGGACATTTGTTCAACTATGTTTATAGCAGCTTTATTAATAATAGCTAGAATGTGGGAACAACCCAGGTGTCTCTCAGTTGAGGAATGGACACAGAAAATGCAGTACATTTACACAATGGAATACTATTCAGCAATTTAAAACAAGAAAATAATAAAATTTACAGGCAAATGGTGGAAAAGATCTTCCTGAATGCGGTATCCCTGAAGCAGAGAAGCACACATGGTACATACTCACTTATAAATGGATATTAGACATATAATATAGGATAAACGTACTAAAATCTGTTCACCTAAAGAAGCTAAGTGAGAAGGAGAACCCTGCGTAAGACAATCAATCCTCACTCAGAAAGACAAATGGGATATACATTGGAAGAAGCAGAAACCAGGTAACAGGACAGGAGCCTAACCCAGAAGGACTATGAAAGACTCCATCCAGCAGTGTATCAAAGCAGATGTTCAGACTCATTACTAAACTTTGTGCGGAGTGCAAGGAACTTTATGAAAAAGGGAGAGATAGTAAGACCTGTAGAGGACAGGAGTTCCACAAGGAGAACAACAGAACCAAAAATCTGGACACAGGGGTCTTTTCTGAGACTGATACTCCAATGAAAGGCCATTCATAGATATAACTTAGAACCCCTGCTCAGATGTACTCCACAGCAGGTCAGTAATCAAGAGGATCCCTAGTAAGTGGAAAAGGGACTGTCTCTGACATAAAGTCAGTGGCTTGCTCTTTGATCACCTCCCCCTAAGGGGGGAATAGCCTCCTGAGTCCACAGAGGAGAACAATGCAGCTAGTCCTGAGGAGACCTGATAAGCTAGGTTTAGATGGACGAGAAGTAGGACCTCCCTTATCAGTGGACTTCGAAAGAGGCATGGGAAGAGATGAGGGAGGGAGAGTGCCATTGGAGGGAATTAGGAAAGGGGCTACAGTTGGGATAAAAAAATGAATAAATTGTAATTAATATAAAAATAAAAATTTAATTAAAAATATTAGAGTAAATGTTGGTGCTTTTTATTTTTATTTTTTATGTTTTTTTATTTTATTATTATTTTTTTTAATCAGTTACATTTTATTAACTCTGTATCCCAGCCGTGTCCCGATCCCTCATTCCCTCCCAGTCCCTCCCTCCCTCCCTCATCTCCACCGTGCCCCTTTCCAAGTCCACTGATAGGGGGGACCTCCTCCCCATTCATCTGATCCTGTTTTATCAGGTATCTTCAGGACTGGCTGCAAAGCCCTCCCCTGTGGCCTAACAGGACTGCTTCTCCCTTCGGGGGTGGGGAGACCAAAGAGCCAGTCATTGAGTTCCTGTTAGAAATAGTCCTTGTTCCCCTCACTTTGGGAAACCAATTGGTTACTGAGCTACCACAGGCTACATCTGAGTGGAGATTCTAGGTTATATCCATACATGGTCCTTGGTTGAATGTCAGTCTCAGAAAAGACCCTGTGCCCAGATATATTTGTGGAGCTCCTATCCTTTCCCCATCAGACTAACTCCCCTTCTTTCTTATGATTCCCTGTACTCTGCCAAAGGTTTGGTCATGAGTCTTTGCTTTGAAAACACTGCTAGTTAGAGTCTTTCAGATGTGCTCAGTAGACTCCTGTCATAAGTTCAATGCACATCCCATCTGTCTTTCTAAACGAGGATTGATCATCTTACCCCATGTCCGCTCAATTGATTATCTTTTTTATGTGTATAGATTTCATTATATTTATCATATCTTATAGGTCTATATAAGTGAGTATATCCCATGTTTGTCTTTCTCCTTCTGGGATATTTCACTCAGAATGATCTTTTCTAGATCCCACCATTTGCCTGCAAATTTCATGATTTCCTCCTTTTTGATTGCTGAGTAGTATTCCATTGTGTAAAAATACCACAATTTCTGTACCCATTCCTCCGTTGATGGACATCTGGGTTGCTTCCAGGTTCTGGCTATTACAAATAAAGCTGCTATAAACATGGTTGAGCAAGTATCCCTTTTGTGTACTTGAGCAAACTTTGGGTATATACCTAGCAGTGGTATAGCTGGGTCTTGAGGAAGCACTATTCCTAATTGTCTTAGAAAGCTCCAGATAGCTTTCCAGAGTGGTTGTACCAGTTTACATTCCCACCAGCAGTGGAGGAGGGTTCCCCTTTAAGAGCAACAATCAATAAATGGGACCTCATGAAACTGAAAAGTTTCTGTAAAGCAAAGGATACCATCATCAAAAAAAATGACTGCCTACAGATTGGGAAAGAATCTTCACTAACCCTCTATCTGACGGAGGACTAATATCCAGTTGGTGCTTTTTAATTGTGAGCATTTTGACTTAATCAGCCTCCTGTAAAACCATTTATGTCATCTTAAAGAAGCACCAAGAAGTTTTGAACTAGAGAAAGAAAAATCTGTGGAAAGAATGATTTCTAGAAGGAGCTCTCTCAGGTGAAGAAGTCAGTTTGCTCTCAGAGTCTTTGCTCCAAAGTGAACTATAGAGAAAACACAAGAGAATGGTGGTGCTGTTCTCTGCTTTGGAGTGAGACTGCACTGACAGTATTTATTTGATATTTGATATCAACAAAGCAAAAGTAAATACAAAACAGAATAACATAATAAAAGGTTTCTTTTCAGGGAGCTGTTGAGTATTTGTCTAAAAAAATTTCAATTTGTGCTTTCAGACAAACATTATTTAAAGCTCTCATTCTATTTAGTAACCATTTTTTAAAAATGTGCTTTACCCAATAATTAGAGTTCTCACTCTCTAATTTAGATTTTTTTCTGAAACTCTCTCTCTTTCTCGCTTTCTTTTTTCTTCCTTCTTTATTCCTTCCCAATTCTTTTTTTTTCTGTGCTATTTTTTTAATTTTATTAATTACACTTTATTCATTTTATATCTCCCCATAAGCCCCTCCCTTCTCCCCTCCCTATCCCACCCTCCTTCCCCTTTCTGCATCCATGCCACTCCCCAAGTCCACTGATAGGGGAGGTTCTCCTCTCCTTTCTGATCCTAGTCTATCAGTTCATATCAAAAGTGGCTGCATTGTCCTCTACTGTGGCCTGGTAAGGCTGCTCCCCCCTCAGGGGGAGGTGATCAAAGAGCAGGCCAATTCTTTAATTTAAAAAAAAAAACTACTGAATTTTTTTCCTTTTTGACACTCTTTATTTCCTCCTTCTTTTCTTCATTCCTTCCTCCTTTCTTTTCTTTTTCATGCTGGGTTTTCTCAATATTGTTTCTTCTCTATTCCCTCTTTGCTTAAAGCAACCCCTCTTTGCACAGAGGAAATGTACTTAGAAATTATAAATATTTTATTTACTTATCTGTACTTGTATAAAAATTTTTATCCAATCTGTATGGTTACATGTCTTTATTTTTTATATCCATAGCAATAACCAACATTTTATTGTTTTGCCAAAGTGTTTTAAATACCATTCAAATCTACAGTTATATTGGCTTACCAAGAAGCTTAATTGGCAGTGAACTTCTACCTGGACTGGAAAATGCTATATCATTTTTTCTAACTGGCTGCATTCATAGTTAACTATATTTATAAGTAAGCATTTCTGTTTTTAACAGCAAAGCTGAATTTATCTGTTCTGCTCACAAATCCACATCTGCTGAGAGGAAGTTTTGAGCCTATCTTCCTGCACTAGGCAGTGAAATCTCATCTCCCTTCTGCTCATGGACTCTAAAAGGCATTTGAATAACACATCTGGTTTTCCATTTTCCTCTTTTGATTTTACTGAGTCAGTAAAGTAGGAGGGATACAAATTCCTAGAATCTTTTTAATATTGCAATTACTAGGAGTAACACAGAAAACTGATTATGAAGTAAATGAATTTGAACTAAATTTGTCAGCAAATGTAGCTTTCTTTAGTTCAATCCTAAAAATGCCTGCAGAGACTTGAAGTCACTCAACAAAGGAATTTCAGAAGTGTGGTAAGTGGAAATCAGAGAAAAGATGCAGCCCATTTAACAGTGATTAAAATATCTTCCATCTATAAATGTAAAAGTTAGGATTTCTAGCACACATTTTCATGTTTATTTCTAAATGTAGAGTTCTCCCCTTGTCCAGCTTATGCTTCACCAGCTTCATAATCTGTAGGCCTGTGTTCACGCTAACTACAATGCAAATCCTGGCACTGGCCTTGTTTTCCTTCATTTTTTTTTTCAATTTTTCAACTGAAAGTTTGATTCTTCTTTTATATCAATATGTCTTAACTGGTGGTTTTCAAACCGTGCAAATTTCATAACTAAAATAGCTTTTCAATATACTTCCTCTTTTTAAACTGCAGCCTTTTACAGTGTTGACTTGGATGACAATCAACCCAGTGTAGGGTATAGGACATACCAAGGGGATCTAGAACAATAAAAACACAAGGTTATACTTTAGAGAGCTATCTTGTCTGCCCCTGCACATTTCTTGCTATGAATAGCAAGGAAATGGCCTGACAACACCTTCTCAGAACATACATAAAGAGACTTACAATTAGTTGAATGTTTTGAGTTGATTTTTTGGTGATGATCTATTATACCAAGGTGTTACACAATTTCATGACTACTTCTCCATCTCTGGAGAACTGTGACTCATCTATGGTTTTCATATCAAGTATCTAAAAGAATAATCTATGTCTCTGATTGCCTCCTAGCTCAGTCTTTTGACACTCTCTCTTGTCTTGTGAGTTAACTTCACATTCCTAAACTACACTTCAAGGCCCCTTTAAACTCAACTCATTTTATCTCTTCATAAAATTGTGATCACAGAAATCTTGGATGATTTATACTTTCCTGGAGATCAGAACTTGTTTGCTTAGAGGATCACAAATACCTAGAGTAGTGCCTTATGTTTCTCCATTTCTGATGAATCAGTGGCCACTAAAAAGGAAATATTACTTTTACTCAATCTTCAATAGTGGCAGCAGGTCACTGTGACAAAATCGATTAAGAAAAGAGCTAAGGGAAGTTAATATCAATGTTTCATTTTCTCACCTGCAACACCTGGGAATGAAGTATTCTCAAGTAATGGCCTTGAGCCCCAGATCATAAGTGCATCTTTAAAAAATAGTAGTGAACTCCTAGAGAGGTAAAAGACAGAAACAAAGGAGCACAGCTTCCTAAGCATGAGTTCTCAAGTTAGCAGCAGGTAAGGACAGCTCAGGCACTTTGGTAACAGCCTTCCAGAGGCTGTTCCAGCCTCACAAAATCTACACTTATTCTGTGTGATTAAACTTGGAACTGAATGGTAAAAAGTGTGTGTATGTGTGTATTTACTTATGTGATTATGATTCTATATAAAACTGAGAATTGTTTTTCACGATTGGTGAAATGCTGTGTTAGAATTGATGGGGATTGCATTGAATCTGTAGATTGTTTTTTGTAGGATGATCATTTTCTCTACTATGGATCCATGTACATGGGAGTGGTTTCTCTTTTCTGATGTTTTTCTTTTCTTTAATGTCTTAAAGTTTTTGTTATACAAGTCTTTCACTTTCTTAGAATAATTCCAAAATATTTTATTCATGGAAAGGCTATTATGAAATTTATTGTGTCCCTGATTTCTTTCTCAGTCCATTTGCCATTATTATATAGGAAAGCTACTGATATTTGTCTGTTAATTTTATATCTTATTTTGCAGAATGTACTTAGCAGCTGAAGAAGCTCCAAAATGAAGTTTTTAGGGTCATTTATTTTTGAAATAATAGCATCTGTACATAAGAGACTTTGACTTCTTCCTTTTTTATTGGAACCCCTTCGATCTCCTTCAGTTATTTTATTTCTGCAGCTAGGATTTCATTTACTATATTGAAAATGCATGTAGAGATTGGACTTGCTTTGTTCCTAAACACTTTGAATATCTCTCCATTTAGGTTGATGTTGGTTGTGGGATTGTTGTACTCCTTTATTATGTTGACGTATGAGCCTTCAATCCTTAATTTCTCCAGATCTTTTATCATGAATGACTGTAGTTTGTCAAAGGCATTTCCACATCTAAAGAAATGACATAGTAAGGGAAACAAGGACTGTCTCTGACATGAATACAGTGATTGGCCCTTTAAAATTTTTTTTATTAATTACAGTTTATTAACTTTGTATCCAAGCTGCAGCCTCCCTTTTCCCCTCCCAATCCTACCTTCACTCCTCTCCTCCAACCATGCCCCTCCCCAAATCCACAGATAGGGGAGGTACTTCTCCCCTTCCCTCTGACCCAAACTGTCATAAAAATATAGAATCCTGATATCCAAGATCAATGAATAACAAACGGGAACGATTACAGAAGAGTCTAATCTGATACATGGACAGTGGTAAACGAAGCATTTCCCATGCTCATGGCTTGGCAGGATTAACATAGTAAACATCTGACCAAAAGCAATCTACAGATTCAATGCAATGCCCATCAAATTACCAACCCTATTCTTTACAGACCTGGAAAAAAATTCTCAACTTCATATGGAATAACAAGAAACCCAGAATTGCTAAAACAATCCTCTACAATAAAAGATCTTCTGGAGGTGTCTCCATCCCTGATCTTAAACTGTACTATAGACCAAACATAATAAAAACTGCATAGTACTGGCGTAGAAACAACTGGTGAATCAATGGAATTGAATAGAAGACTTTGACATAAATCCATACACTTATGGACAACTTATTTTTGTCAAAGATGCCAAAACCATTCAATGGAAAAAAAATAGCATCTTCAACAAATGGTGCTGGTCTAACTGCATGTCTACATGTAGAAAAATGCAAATAGAAAAATAGATCCATACTTATCACCCTGCACCAAACTAAAGTTCAAGAGGATCAAAGACTTCAAAATAAAAGCAGACACACTAAACCTGTTAGAAGAAAAAGTGGGAAAAACCTTGAACTCTTTGGCACAGGAGAAAACTTCCTGAACAGAATATCAACAGCACAAGCTCTAAGAGCAACAATCAATAAATGGGCCCTTTTGACACTGAAAAGCTTCTGTAAAGTTTTGTCTTCAGAACAAAACGACTGCTTACAGATTGGGAAAGGATAGTCACCAACCCTATATCTCACAGAGGGCTATTATCCATAATATATAAAGAACTAAAGAAGTTAAAAAGCAACAAATTAAGTAATCCAATTTAAAAAAAATGGGGAACTGAGCTAAACAGAGAATCTCTGTAGAGGAGTATCTAATGGTAGAGAAACACTTAAAGAAATGCTCAACATCATTAGTCATCAGGGAAATGCAAATCAAAACGACCCTAAGATTTCACCTTACACCCATCAGAATGGCTAAGATCAAAAACTCAAGTGACAACACATGCTGGAGAGATTGTGGAGAAAGCAGAACCCTCCTCCACTCCTGGTGCCAGTGGCTAGCTCTTTGATCACCTCTCCCTGAGGGTGGGGCAGCCTCTCCACAGAGGAAAACAATGTAGCTAGTGCTGATAAGACCTGATTAACTAGGGTCATAGGTAAGGGGAGGAGGACCTCCCCTATCAGTGGAATTGGAGAGGGGAATGGGAGGAGATGGGCAAGTGAGTGAATGAGGGAAGGGGCTAAGGCTGATACTAAAAAAATGAATAAAATGTAATTAATACAAAAACAAAAGTTTAATTAAAAAAGGAAACGATCATGTTTTCTTCTTTCAGTTTGTTTATATAATGAATTAAATTTATTAAGTTACGTATGTTAAACCATCTCTACATATATAGAATAAAGCCTTCTTGGTCATGGTGAATGATCTTATTGATATGTTTTGGATTATGTTAGCAATTACTTCATTGGGAATTTTGGCATCAATGTTCATAAGGGAAATTGGACTGTACTTTCTTTTCTTTGTTGGGACTTGGTGTGGTTTGGGCTTTATGGTTACTTGGACCTTCTGTTTCTGTTTTGTGGAATAATTTGGGAATGTTGGCATTAACTCATCTTTGAAAGTCTAGTGTAATTCTGCACTGAATCCATCTGACCTTGGGCTTATTTATTTATTTTTATTTCCTTTGACAGAGTACTTGTGTTTTTTTTCACCAGAGGATATAGGATTATTTGAATTGCCATGTGTTCTTCATGAACTTTGGTAAAATATACATTTCAAAAACTTTATCCAGTTTTTTAAAGATTTTCTAATCTGGTGAAGTTTAGTCAACCCCACCCATTTATTTATTCTACACACAACTGTGCACTTTAAAAAGCACCATTTGTTGAAGATACTGTCCCATGTTTTTAGTATGTGTTTCTTCTATATTCTTTATTAAACATCACAGCTGTGTGGAGTTGTGTCTGTGTCTTTAGTTTAATTGAGCAACATTCTTGTTTTTACTGCTGTAGCTCTGTAGTACTACTTGAAACCATGTATAGTGGTAACTCTTAGTTCTCTTATTACTATGGATTGTGTTAGCAATTCTAGAAGTCTTTCTGCTGTTGTTGCTTTGCTTTGTTTTCTTTCTTTTTTATGCAGTTCCATATGAAGCTGAAAGTTGTCCTTAAAAATCTATAAAAAAATTGTTGGAATTTTGATGAGGATTGCATTGAATCTTATAGATTATATTTGGTAGGCTGACCATTTGTATTATTTTAATTTTACCAATTCATCAGCATGGAAGTTATTTCTATCTTCTTAATATCTTTAAATTCTTCTTTCAATATCATAAAGTTGTTGTTGTTATTTTAATAATGCATGTCTTTTACTTGCTTAGTGTTAATGCAATATATTTTATATTATTTGATCACAGTTTGAAAGGTATTGTTTCCCTGATATTTTTCTAAGTACTTTTGTTATTTCTCTGTAGAAATATTGCTGATTTCTGTGAATTAATTTTTTAGCTACTTTGCTGAAAATGTTTATCAGCTGTACGAGTTCCCCTGTTGAATTTTAGCCTCATTTACGCATGCTATCATATTATCTCTTGTAAAGGTATCTTTTATTCATTAGATATAATGGTTATCTTGGCAGGTTATTATCTCTCCCAACATAGACCTAACCCTGGAAGCCTATGGCCTTAATACAATCTAATCTAGGCCTAAAATATCTCCAGCCTCTGAGACTTACTGCTGAATAAGCTTATTCTTTCTAGTTCTTTCTAAACTCTGACTATCTTGTTCAACTCAGCCGTTCTTGCTCAAAATCCTCTCCAAGCTGACTAATTCAAACTTGCTTCTTTCAGCTTTTGACTGAATTGCTCTGCTTGGCCCCCGACTAAATCTAGCAATCTATTCTACTATTCTTTTGCCTCTCATTGTCTGGATCATTCTGTCTCCACCAGTGTCCAGCTTGCTCTTCAACACATCTCTGTAAAACTCTCCTGGTAAGATGGCCCCAGAACTTCATGAACTGAACTGCCACAAACTCAACTCCACTCCTTGCCTTTCAGCTCACTGACTCAACCAAACTGACTGACTGAATGAATGAATGAATGAATGCATCGTTCTGCTTGGCCTCAAACTGTCACAATCTGTTCTAATTTTCTGTCTCCTTTTCATTCTCTGGCTAGTTTGTCTTCAACTGTGTCTAGCTTTTTCTCTCTTCAAGCTGTATCTGTAAAACTGTCCTGGTTAAAAAAAATTGCCTCCTCCCTCTATCATTCTGTGCTGCCTCTCTTAAATTTCTTCTCTATCCTTATCCTTTCTGTTCTTGTGAGAGTTGAGCCTATCTTATTCTGTCAAATATTTCTCTGATTCCTCACTTTGCCTACCTCTTAATTAGACACCAATGTCAAACATGGCTGCTTCCTTCTACAGACTGAGCACCTATACAGTATTAGAATTACAGATGTGTACTAAGGGTATGTGTATTCCAACTAGATCATAATGACCTAGAAGGTCTTTGTATATGATCAGAGTGGCCACGTTGCTGGATTAAAATTCTTATACAATCTGCAAATGACTATGGTTTGATTCCTTCTTTTCCAATTTGTATCCCCTTGATCTTCATGGCTTGTCTTGTCTCTAGCTAAGATTCAAGTATTATATTGAGTAGATATGGAGAGAGTGGACAACCTTGCCTTGTTTCTAATTTAATGGAAATGCTTTGATTTCTGTTCTATTTAAGTTGATGTTGGTTATGTGCTTGCTGTATACACCTTCATTGTATTGAGTTATCTCTAATCTTTCCTGAACTATGGGTTTGCCAAAAATGTTTTTGTTTGAGATGAAAATATGGGTTTTATCCTTCATTTTGTTTATATGGTAGATTATATTATACATTAATGTATGTTCTACTATACCCACATCTTTGGGATAAGTTGAATATAGTTATAGTGGTTGATCTTTTAAATTTAATTCTGGATTCATTTGATTCAGGATTTTTACATGTATGTTTATACGGGAGATTTTTCCATAATTTTCTTATCTGTTGTTGTCTTTATACACTTTAGGCACCAGGGTAACTGTTGTTTCCTAAATGAATTGAGCAATGTTCCTTTTGTTTTTATTTTATGAAATAATTTATAAAGAATTAGCATTAGGGTCAGATGGAAGGGGAGGAGGACCTCTGCTATCAGTGGACTTGGAAAGGAGCAGGGAGGAGATGAGGGAGGGAGAGTAGGATTGGAAGGGAGTGAGGGAGGGGGCTACGGCTGGAATACAAAGTAAATAACCTGTTATTAATATAAAAAATAAAAATAAAAAAGAATATTAAAAGCTGCTTAAAAAAAAAAACAAGTACATATAAATTCAAACCTATCAGAATTATATCTGACTTCTTAATAGAGACCATGAAAGCCAGAAGGGCCTGGACAGATGCCATGTTGATACTAAAAGCTCACAGATATCTTCCCAGACTATTATACTAAACAAAACTTTCAATTACCATAGATGGGAAAAACAGAATATTCCACAACAAGATAAAGATTAAACAGTATCTAGCCACAACCCAGCCTTGCAGAAGATACTTGAAGGAAAACTCCAAACCCAAGGAGGTAAACTACACCTACTAAAACACAAGAAACAATTAACCACACAGCCGTAAAGCCAAAAGAAAGGATTTGTGCACACACAGTCTTCCACCATGAAAATCAAAATAACAGGAAATAACAACCACTGATCATTAATATCTCCCAAAATCGACAGCCTCAATTTCTCAATCTAAAGAAACAGGTTAACAGAAAGGTGAAAAAACAAGATCCATGATTATGTTGCATACAAGAAACACACCTCAGCAATAAAGATAGACATTTCCTCAGAATAAAGGTCTAGAAAAAGGTTTTCCAAGCAAAGGAACAGAAGAAGCAAGCTGGGGTAGCTATTCTAATATTGAATAAAATAGAATTTCAACCACAATTAATCAAAGGAGATGGAGAAGGACACTCCATATTCATCAAAGCAAAATCAACCAAGATGTCTCAATTCTGAACATATTTTCCCCAAATGAAAGGGGACTCATCTTTGTAAAAGAAACATTACTAAAGCTTAAATCACACATTTTACCCCACTCATTAATAGTAGAAGACTTTAACAAACCTTTCTCACCAATGGACAGATCACTGAGGAGGAAAATAAACAGAGAAATAATGAAACTAACCTACATTATGACTCAATTGGACCTAACAGTTATTTGCAGAATATCCATCCAAACCCAAAAGAATATACCTACTTCTCGGCACCTAGAAAACTTTTCCAAAATTGACAGTATACTCAGACACAAAACAAGCTTCAACAAATACAAGAAAATTAAAATATCAATTTGTATTCTATCAGACCACCATGGATTAAAACTACACTTTTTTTTATCAGTTACATTTTATTAACTCTGTATCCCAGCCTTGTCCCGATCCCTCATTCCCTCCCAGTCCCTCCCTCCCTCCCTCATCTCCACTGTGCCCCTTTCCAAGTCCACTGATAGGGGGGACCTCCTCCCCATTCATCTGATCCTGTTTTATCAGGTATCTTCAGGACTGGCTGCAAAGCCCTCCTTTGTGGCCTAACAGGACTGCTCCTCCCTTCGGGGGTGGGGAGACCAAAGAGCCAGTCATTGAGTTCCTGTTAGAAATAGTCCCTGTTCCCCTCACTTTGGGAAACCAATTGGTTACTGAGCTACCACAGGCTACATCTGAGTGGAGGTTCTAGGTTATATCCATACA
Source organism: Meriones unguiculatus (assembly GCF_030254825.1). Classification (NCBI taxonomy): domain Eukaryota; kingdom Metazoa; phylum Chordata; class Mammalia; order Rodentia; family Muridae; genus Meriones; species Meriones unguiculatus. The sequence continues at coordinate 151,825,960 of NC_083349.1, read as the reverse complement.
TGGTCCTTGGTTGAATGTCAGTCTCAGAAAAGACCCTGTGCCCAGATATATTTGGTCCTTGTGGAGCTCCTATCCTTTCCCCATCAGACTAACTCCCCTTCTTTCTTATGATTCCCTGTACTCTGCCAAAGGTTTGGTCATGAGTCTTTGCTTTGAAAACACTGCTAGTTAGAGTCTTTCAAATGCGCTCAGTAGACTCCTGTCACACGTTCAATGCACATCCCATCTGTCTTTCTAAACGAGGATGGATCATCTTACCCCATGTCCGCTCAATTGATTATCTTTTTTAGGTGTATAGATTTCATTATGTTTATCATATCTTATAGGTCTATATAAGTGAGTATATCCCATGTTTGTCTTTCTCCTTCTGGGATATTTCACTCAGAATGATCTTTTCTAGATCCCACCATTTGCCTGCAAATTTCATGATTTCCTCCTTTTTGATTGCTGAGTAGTATGGCCAAGATGAAAAACTCAAGCGATAACACATGCTGGAGAGGTTGTGGAGAAAGGGGAACCCTCCTCCACTGCTGGTGGGAATGTAAACTGGTACAACCACTCTGGAAAGCTATCTGGCGCTTCCTAAGACAAATAGGAATAGTGCTTCCTCCAGACCCAGCTATACCACTGCTAGGTATATACCCATAGTTTGTTCAAGTACACAAAAAGGACACTTGCTCAACCATGTTTATAGCAGCTCTATCTGTAATAGCCAGAACCTGGAAACATCCCAGATGTCCATCAACAGTGGAATGGGTACAGAAATTGTGGTATTTTTATACAATGGAAAACTACACTTTCAAAAGAAACAATAGAAATACCTACAAAATCATGGAAACTGAACTTCTTAATCTTCAATGAAAGAGAAGTCACAGCATACCCAAACTTATAGGACACAATGAAAGCAGTGTTGAGAGGAAACTCACAGCACTCAGTGCCTTCATTAAAAAAGTGGAGGAGCTCATACTACCAACTTAACAGCTCACCTGAAAGCTCTAGTAAACATATCCAAGAGGAGTTGAAGGCAGGAAATAATCAAACTTAAGAGTTGAAATAAATAACATAGAAACAAAGAGAACGAGAAAGAGAATCAACAAAGCCAAGATCTCTTTTGTTTTGTTTTTGAGAAAATCAACAAGAGAAACAATCCCTTAACCAAACTAACTAAAAGAGAGAGGGAGAATATCCAAATTAATAAAAATCAGAAATGAAAAGAAGAATGTAACAACAGACACCAAGCGAATACACAGAATCATCAAATCATACTTCAAAATACTGTATGCCACAAAATTGGAAAATCTAAATGAAATGGATGATTTTCTTGATAGATACCACTTACCAATGTTAAGTCAAGGTCAGGAGAAAACAAGTAACAAGAAAGGAGCCTATCACAGAGGGCCTCTGAAAAAACTCTACCTAGCAGTGTATCAAAGCAGATACTAAGACTCATAACCAAACTTTCGGGAGAGTGCTGGGAATCATATGAAAGAAGGGAGAGTTAGTATGCCCTGGAGAGGACAGGAGCTCCACAAGGTCCAAATATATCTGGGCACAGGGGTCTTTTATGAGACTGTTTCACCAACCAAGGACCATGGATGTATATAACCTAAAACCTCTGCTTGGATATAGCCCATGGTAGTTCAGTATTGAAGTGGGTACCCTAATAAGGGGAACAGGGACTGTTTCTGACATGAACTCAATTATGGGCCCTTTGACACCCTCCCCTAAGGGAGGAGCAGTCCTGCTAGGCCACATAGGAGGACATTGCAGCCAGTCCTAAAGATACCTGATAACCTAGTGTCAGATGGAAAGGGAGGAGGTCCTCCCCAATCATTTTTTACTTGGAAAGGGGCAGGGAGGAGATGAGGGAGGGAGGGTGGATTTGGGAGGGAATGAGGGAGGGGGATATAGCTGGGATACAAGGTTATCGAACTTTAACTAATATTAAAATTTATAATAATAAAATTTGCAGGCAAATGAATGGAACTAGAAAAGAGCATCCTGAGTGAGGTATCCTAGACCCAGAAAGAAACACATGGTGTGTATTCACTTATAAGTGGACATTAGACTTATAGTACAGGATACCATACAATATTCCACAGAACCAATTAGGTAACAAGGAGGGCCCATGGGAGGGTACAGGGATGTCACTAAGAAGGGGAAATAGAATTGACACCAAAAGTGGATGAAGAGAGGAAGCTGGCCAGTAGATGGAATGAGGAGATGGAATGTGGGGATCAGATGTGGGGAGAACAGGGGTGGGAGGTGAGAGGGCTGGTAACAAGAAGGGAAACTGGAAGTTGAGCATCTATTTTCCAGCTGGAAGCCTGTGATAGTGTAAGCTCCTTGGAGGATAAGGGTGTGATTCTGAGACTTCTAATTGGGGGCGAGGGGGTGTCATGAAGACTGAAGTGATCACCTCCTAGCCAGGAAAGACTAGTGGAAGGAGGGGAACAACAACTCACCAACAAAATCTTTGTCCAAAAGTTATCCTGCCTATAAGAAATGCAGGGGTAAATGGGAACAAATATTGAGGGAATGTCCAAACAATAATTTGCCCAACCTGATACCTATGCTACAGTAGTAAGCCAGCCCCTGACACTGTTAATGATGTTCTGCTATGCTTGCAGCAGGAGCCTAACTTGACTGGCCTCTGGGAGGCTCCAGCCAGCAGCAGATAGAGACAGATTCTGGGACCTGAGCCATGGCTCAGAGCTTTGGGGGTCCTGTGAAAGTGCTGGGGGAAAGATGGAAAGACCTGGAGGGGAAGACCAACAGGGAAAACTAGCCCAGACCCTTAAGGGCTTACAGAGTCTGAGACATCAACTAAGGAGCTGCACGGTCTGGGCCTAGGGAACTGCACATAAGTGGCCAATGGGAGGCTTGGTCTTCATGTGGGTTGCCCAGAGAGTGGATGTGTGTGGAGGGGGATGTGTTTCCAACTTTAATTCTATTGCCTGTCTTTGGATAACTTCCCCCTGGCAGGGCTGCTTTGCCTGGCCTCAGGGGATGAGGATATGCTCAGTCCTGGTGTGATTTGATGTGCCAGGGAGGGCTGATATGGTGGAGGGAGTTTCACCTTTTCTGGAGGAAAAGGGGGAGTGGTAGGGGGAAGCATGAGAAAGGGCACTGGGAAGAGAGGACGGAGGGGACACCCTCGAGGAGTAGAGTAAACTGAAAAAAAAAAAGAACAACAACAGAAAACAATGTACAAGACTTAAAATAAAGAGTATTTATCAGTATACAACAACATTAATATTGTCTCCAACCTCACCTTAACTCTGTAATAATCTATATGCATACATTTGTATGCTATTTCCAATCTCCCTTCCTTCAACCCTTAACATTCTATTATAAATAAATTTTATAAAATCCAATTTTATTTTCAATTTACATCCAATTTTCAAGAAAATTATTTTACCTAACTTCTGCAAATAATGTATTTTAAATTTCATATTGTTTTCTAATTAAGTTTTGTAAATTTATTTAAAAGAACATCAATATAACTTTAAGAAGTAACTAACAAGCATGAAGCATTCATGTGCCTATTTGAAATTCATAATTTTAATTGTGTGGATCATAATAGGCACATTTGATTTAAAACACATCTGGCTTATTGTGGTGCCTTTTTTTTATTTCTACCTTATCAAACATACTTTGAATGATATTTACCTGTTAGAAATAAGTGTCGGGTACAAAAAATGTGCACTTTTAAATGCCATTTTAGAAACGTCTGGATCTTTTTCTCTTTTTTCGGTACAAATATTCAGTTAAAATATCAGGCTTTTTGAACCTTCATGCCATTTCTAGGTTGCTATCATTAAGTTATAATATTTTAAAAAAATGAAGATATCTCTTATCACTGTCGTATTTCTGAAAACAGAGATTCTTTTTATTATTATTATAATTTATTACAATTTATTCAATTTGTATCCAGGTTGTGGCCCCCTCCCTGGTCTTCTCCCAATCTCATCCTCCATCCGTCTTCTCTCCCGATGCCCCTCCCCTACCAATTGAAAGTTCAGGAGCATTGGGACTGGACAGATCTCTCATTCATGAAAATCTCTTACCCTTCTTGAGGACTAGGATTCAATTCACAGCTACTCATGGCAGCTCACAATAGATTCTAAATACACTTCTAGGTGAAACAATGTTGCTGAGCCTCTGCTATCACTCAGCATGTATGTAGTGCACATACATACATGGAGGCAAAACATTCATACATATAAATTATTCTTTTTTTTGATTTTTATTTTATTTTTATTAATTACAGTTTATTCACTTTGTATCACAACTGTAGCACTCTACCCATCCCCTCCCAATTCCACCAACCCTCCCTTCCACTTCTGCTCCTATGCCCTCCCCCAGTCCAATGATAGAGGAGGTCCTCCTCCCCTTTCATCTAACCCTATCTTAGCAAGACTCATCAGGACTAGCTTCATTGTCTTCCTCTGTAGACAGATAATGCTGCCCCTTCTCATGTGGAGGTGATCAAAGAGCCAGCCAACTGAGTTCTTGTCAGAGACAGTCCCTGTTTCCATTACTAGGGAACTCTTTTGAACACTGAGCTGCCACAGGCTAATCTGTGGAGGGGTTCTAGGTTATCTCCATTCATGGTCCTTGTTTGGACTATCAGTCTCACAAAAGACCCCTGTGCACAGAATTTTTGGTTCTGTTGCTCTCCTTTTGTGAAGCTCCTGCTCCCTCCAGGTCTTTCTATCTCCCCCTTCTTTCATAAGATTCCCTGCACTCTTTCCAAAGTTTGGCTATGATACCCTGCTGGATAGAGTCTTTCAGAGGCCCTCTGTGGTTGGCTCCTGTCCTGTTCCCTGTTTTCTCCCTCTTCTGATGACCGTTCCATTTGGGTTTCTGAATAAAGATTGAACATCTTACCCAGTGTCCTCCTTCTTGTTTAGTTTTATAGTGGTACAGATTTTAGTATGATTATCTTATATATTATATGTCTAATATCCACTGATAAGTAAGCATATACCATGTATGTCTTTCTGCTTCTGGAATACCTCACTCTGGATGATATTTATTTATTTATTTATTTATTTATTTATTTTTTATCAGTTACATTTTATTAACTCTGTATCCCAGCCATGTCCCGATCCCTCATTCCCTCCCAGTCCCTCCCTTCCTCCCTCATCTCCACCGTGCCCCTTTTCAAGTCCACTGATGGGGGGACCTCCTCCCCATTCATCTGATCCTGTTTTATCAGGTATCTTCAGGACTGGCTGCAAAGCCCTCCTCTGTGGCCTAACAGGACTGCTTCTCCCTTCGGGGGTGGGGAGACCAAAGAGCCAGTCATTGAGTTCCTGTTAGAAATAGTCCCTGTTCCCCTCACTTTGGGAAACCAATTGGTTACTGAGCTACCACAGGCTACATCTGAGTGGAGGTTCTAGGTTATATCCATACATGGTCCTTGGTTGAATGTCAGTCTCAGAAAAGACCCTGTGCCCAGATATATTTGGTCCTTGTGGAGCTCCTATCCTTTCCCCATCAGATGATCTTTTCTAGATCCCACCATTTGCCTGCAGATTTCATGATTTCCTTATTTTTGTTTAGTAGTATTCCATTGTGTAAATGTACCACAATTTCTGTATCCATTCCTCAATTGAGGGACATCTGGGTTATTTCCAGCTATTGGCTATTATAAATAAAGCTGCTATGAACATAGTTGAGCAAATGTCCTTGTTGTATACTTGTGCATCTTTTGGATGTATGCCTAGGAGTGGTATAGATGGATCTTGAGTTAGCAGTATTCCTAATTGTCTGAAAAAGTATCAGATTGATTTTCAAAGTTTACATTGAAAACTTTGAATGTTGTTCAAAGGTTGTACAAGTTTACATTCTCACCAGCAAAGGAGGAATTTAAAAATCTTTAAAATCAAGATTAAGGAATAAGTGGGACAATATATATCTGAGGTCAATCAATCCTTCTCACTAGCACACTCCTGTTCCATCCTAAAGTCACAGTCATGGCCAGCTTTGTAATATTCACCACTGTTGAAGTCCTAGTGATTGTGAGGATCAGACAGGACACAACTAAGAATCAAAGTAGATATCAAAAGGCTACTTTCACAATCACTAGCCTTGTTTTTGGCATAAAAATAGTAAGATGGGATAGGACATTATATGAAGCAGTGGCCTTTGCCATAGGACTTAGTGTTGCACTGCACAATTACAAGATATAAATAAACTGAATATAGAACAAAGATATCTGACTGTATATGTGTTGAGCACAAGAAGTACATGCAGATCTGTGAATACACACTGACAGAAGTCAAGAATTTGAGTTACACATTCCAAGTAATTAACATACAAGCAAAAATAGCCACCCATATTAACAGCTAAGAGCATAGATTTTAAATAAAAAGCACAATGGCATGAAGAAGGTCATAAAATTATAGCATGTTTATTCAGCATGAGAAAATAAAAATTGTAAATATAGCAATAAAGATGCACCAATGTGTCACAAATATATATATATTGGTAAACATGAAAAGGAAGATACAATATCCAAATTTAGCAATTAGAAGACCAAACAGACAGGAACTAGCAGCTAGGAGCTACATGAGTTAAATGGTATCCTAAACCAAAATTATCTGAACAGCAGTCTCATACATCATCTTGTTGGTAGATGAATAGTTTTCTCATCCAAATATGGAACATTTTCCAGTATATATTATATAATCAGCCACAATATTGTCAATAAATTAAGAAAACACCTGTGATAGCATACTGAGTATAATTTCTGAGTACAATACATTAGAATTAGAAAACAATAAATGGAAGATTTGAAAAGTATATGAATATTTGAAAATTTAATATCTTGCATTTTTAATAACTCTTGAATTACTGGAAAGTGTACAAAAACATACAAAATTAATCAAATGAAAGCCAATATCCACTGTACCTAAATTTATGTGACATATCCAAAACAAAGATAGGAATCAATGACAACCAATAATACATTGAAAGTACAATTTGCTGAGCACAACAGACTCCAGGAGATACTTTCCAGCCCTTGAGTACACCCATGCCTGGGTCCTCAATTCTGTGCAATAGATTAATGTGTCAGTTTCTAATGGAAGTACCACACTGTTTTTATTAATGTAGTTCTGTTTTGTAACATGGAGTCAGAAATTGTGAATCTTCAATTGGTATTATTATTGTTCAGAATTCATTTGGTTATACTAATGTTTTCGTTTTCTACATAAATCCTAAGATTATTTTTTAAGTCTATGAATAATTGCATTACATTTTTAATTAAAATATTTATTTTTAATATTAATTACACTGTATTCACTTTGTGTCCCAGCTGTAGCCCCCTCCCTCATTCTCTCTCAATCCCACCCTCCATCCTTCATTACTTCCCAAATTCACTCCCCAAGTCCACTGATAGGGGAGGTCCTTTTTCCCTTTCCTCTAACCCTAGCTCATCAGGTCTCATCAGGACTGGTTGAATTGTCTTCCTCCGTGACCTGGTAAGGCTGTTCCCCTCTAATGGAAGGGGTGATCAAAGAGCCACTGAGTTCATGTCAGATACAGTCACTGTTCCCCTTACTACAGTACCCACTTGGATACTGAGCTGCCATGGGGTACATCTAGGTTATCCAGGTTTTATCCATGAATGTTTACTGGTTGGAGTACCAGTCTCAGAAAAGAGCCCTGTGACCAGATTTTTTTATTGTGTTGCTCTTCTATGGGGCTCCTGTCCTTTCTAGGTCTTACTATCTCCCCCTTCTTTCATAGGATTCCCTGCACTCTGCCCAAAGTTTAGATATGAGTATCATCATTTGCTTTGATACACTGCTGTGTAGAGTCTTTCAGAGGCTCTCTGCGGTAGGCATTAGAATTATGATGATTTCTTTGGGTATAGTTTGTTTGTTTGCTTGTTTTATAGAAAATTATAATCCACTGTTATCTATTTTTGATATTTTATCATCTGTGTTTTAATCATGACTAAAGTACAATGCACAAATGTAATGAGCATTAAGTTATGGTTTAAGGCTCAAAATTTTACCAAGTAAACACTCTGAATTTGTATTCTTGCCCAGCTTTACGCCAGTTCACATTTCAGGGAAGAAGACTTGCTGAAACATAAGGAATGCCCTTTTGACCTCTGCATGAAGCTCAGAGACTTCTTTCTCCACACATGCTTGATTTTCACTAAGGAAAGTGTAGAACTGTGTTATGTTGAGGACTCTGTCAAATTTCCAAATAAAAACTTAATAAAAACATTGCTCGGACTTCCACTAGAAATAAGTTAAGCAAGAGAACTAACTACTAAATATAAGAGTGACAACTGAGTGAACCATCCCTAAGAAAGTGTGGAGTCTGACAAAGAATACATTGTCTTTTAAAACATTCTTCTGTTTTTCTTCCCTACTCTCAGTTCTCACTGTTCTTCATTTTATTCATTTTAAATATATATTACCTCATGTTGTTTTTATTCCTTTGCCTGCCTTTTTAAAATCCAGACATAATTATTGCTGTTTGTTTATGTGGTTGTCTTTCCCTCATTTTTACTTGTCATTGTTCTGGATAAATGAATTTGAATTATCTTAATGTGTATAGTAAAAGCAAAATATGACATTTTTGATACTTTTAAACTTTTAATTGTAGAGTTACTTTCCATAATTTATAATGATTTTCAAATATAACAAACACTTTCTTTTACAAATAAATAAATATTATCATTATGAGGGAAATGAGTTTTAGTATATAGGATGATAGGCTATTAGATATTACACAGACACTTTTCATACTAATATCTAATTTTTTTTTCTTTTTTTTTTTTTTTCAATGCAGTTTATTCAGGAACATTGAACAATCCTCGGACCCCGGGGAAAGCCAGCCCACAGCTTAAATAGCCTCTGGGTAGCCAACCCAGGCGTGCCACGGGGGCAATGCAGATAGGCCCACATACATGGAAGCAAGCCAGATCCTCGGCCTTAGCCAAATGTGGAGTTGTTCGTGACAGAGAGCACTCACCATCGGGAAGGTGGAAGGCGGAAACCAGCTCCATCTTTAAGGCATAGCATTCCGCAGCTCTCTACAGTTCCCCCTTTTTGTTTTAGACGCATCAGGCAAGAGTAGAGGTCTGATCTCTGATATTAGAAATAAATTGGGACTTTGTACAGATGTTCATTTAGGTGTCATCCACCCAAAGAGCATCAGACCGTCCGATACCTTTTTCTCAGAGGCGGGACCTGGGGCATCAACCCGCATGCAATCAGACATGCTCTTCTCTGGGTCCAAAGCGGCTGACCCTGAGTGCAGTGCTTAGCCTCGCATCCTGAGCGTATCATTTTAGCTTTTTATGGTATCCAACCAAGCTTGGGGAGAATGTCCTGCTTCAATGGCTGTAAAGGCCTGAATGATCATGGCTGCATCACACTGTTGTGAGACTCTAATCTTGCATATATACCACAGGCAAACCAAGGAGACCAACACCAGAAGGCCTGCTAACTCTCCCATGCCCGCCCATTCCTTCAGATGATTCATGGCTGCAGCAATCCATGTTGATAATCCTCTGGCTAGTCCTGCGTCCACTCCGGTACCAAAATTTTATTTTTAAATATATTAAAATATAAAATACATATGAAAACTATATTTTCAATAAGTTTTCTAAGAATTTTTGCATAATTTCAAATGTTACCTTTGTAAGGCTTTAGACAATGATAACTGAATAAAATATTTATCATTCTAATAAACTTTTAATAAGGAGACTCTCTAGCTACTGTCTTTCTTATTGAGTATGGCTAATTACTCCTGAAATAACACATTTTTTTAGCATGCTATATTCGGTAGCTGTTTCAGCTATAACAAAAATATTGTATAAATTATAAATACCGATATTTTAAGCCTATTTCTGAAGCAAAATCAGCATTATATGATTCTAGGGAGTTTTCAATTAAAAACAATAATAGACTAGCTTAAATTCCAAATTCATAGCACAAGCACATAAAATATAGGCTTTTACATTATTTCCTGTTCCTATTGGAGAGATTTTATGGTTGTAATTATTGTGAATTTGGAACATCTGGTCAATTATCCTTTTTGCTCATTAGAAGACGCTGGGAAGAGTTTTGTTATGCTTTTGCTTTTTGCATATTCCAAAACAGTTCATTCCCATATTCACTTTTCATGCTCACTGGCACCATATGCTCTTCTTATCTAGGTGAGGTCACCAAAAGGCAAAGAAGAGAACTTTACAGTTAAATAGTTCACAATAATGTGTACAGAATTCAGAGCATTGTAAAATGAAAATCAACAAGTTAACATCTTAATCCAATCACATCCTATGTATATGATTCAATTTTTCACAAATAGATAAATAAATGAACTTTTCTCCTCGAAATATTTGATTTTTCTTTTTTTGGAAAAATTCTAAAAAAACATCAGAAGGCAAGGTTTACATATCCAGTCAAGCTTAGTGGTCCACCTGTCAGACATCCTCTTTCCATTGTAGAGAACTGACTGGAGATCAATAGGGGATCACCTGAAACAGCACAGGCAATTACCATTCCTTTTGGGGCCTATCAAAACCAGATGATAAGAGTCAGTTACTGAGGATGCCACATATTTAAATGTATAACACACAAAAGATTCAATCTGGAAGAGTGTAGTTAATGACTCTACTGATGACTAGCATTCATGGTGCCACGAGGTGCTATGGAAGCTATAGGGGGAGAAAAGTCATCAACAGTCTAACAAAGGTTTGGACTCTACACACTACAATAATTGCATTCTTCTCCAACTTTTGACCACTTTAAAAGAATTCATTGTGTTGTCTAGTAGAGGGTGGAGCTGAGTTTTGAGGTAGCACTATTCCTAATTTTCAGAGAGAATGTCAGTTTTATTTCCAAAGTAGTTGTCCAAGTTGGCACTCCAACCAGCAATGGAGGAGGGTTCCCCTTTTTCACATCCTCTCCAGGCCATGTTGTCACTGTTGTTTTTGATCTTAGCAATTCTGTTGGATTTTAAGATGGATTCTCAAAGTCTTTTTGATTTGCATTTCCCTGATGACAGAGGATATTGAGCATTTCTTTAAGTGTTTCTCTGGGATTTGATATGCCTTTGTTGAGAGTTCTCTGTTTAGTTCTGCACCCAAGTTTTGCTTTGGATTATTTAGTATGTTGGTGTTTAATTTCTTGAGTTCTTTATATTCTGGATATTAGCCCTTTGTTGGATATAGGGTTGGTGAAATTTTTTACCGATTTTGTATGTTGTTTTGTTTTGTTGACAGTATCTTTTGCTTTACAGAAGCTTTATTTCCCTGTTCTTTTTAATTTTTATATTCATTACAGTTTATTCACTTTGTATCCCACCCGTAGCCCCCTCCCTCATTCCCTTCTCCAATCACATCCTTCATACCTCATCTCTTCAAATGTCCTTCTCCAAGTCCACTGATAGGGGAGGTCCTCCCTGCCTTCCATCTAACCGTAGCCTATCAGGTCTCATCAGGACTCATTGCATTGTATTCTTCTGTGGTATAATAAGCCTGGTTCCTGCTCATGGAGAAAGGATCAAAGAGGCAGCCACTGAGTTCATGTAAGACACAGTCCCTGTTCCCTTTACTAGGGAATCCCCTTGGATACTGAGCTACCATGGGTTACATCTGTGTAGGAGGTCTAGGTTATCTCTATGAATGGTCCTCGGTTGGAGTATCAGCCTCAGAAAAGAACCCTGGGACCAGATTTCTTGGGTTTTGTTGCTCTCCTTTTTTTTTTTTTTTTTTTTTTTTTTAAGCAATTGCCTAGTGATTTAATTGCTGAGTAAGCAATTAAAAACAATTGAAATTGGCAGGCAAATGGAGGGAACTAAAAAGATCATCCTGAGTGAGGTATCCCAGAAACAGAAAGACAAACATCGTATATACTCCCTTATAAGTGGATATTAGACATAAAATATAAGGCAAACATACTAAAGAAGCTAAGAAAGAAGGAGGACACTGGGTAAGATGATCAATCCTACCCATAAAGGCAAAAGGAATAAACATTGGAAGAGGGAAAATACAGGAAACAGGACAGGAGCCTACAACAGAGATTATACAAAAGACTCCACCCAGCAGGGTATCAAAGCAGATGAAAAGACTCATAGCCAAACTTTGGGCAAAGTGCAAGAAAGACCTGGAGGGGACAGAAGCTTTTCAGTTTCATGAGTTCCCATTTATTTATTTTTATAATTTTTTTTTTAGAAACAGATCCTTTATTGACCCAAATATTGGCATGAAAGTTAAAGAATTTTAAGCAATTAATATGTACAATGATATAGAGGAAATGATGGTAAATTAAACCAAAGTTAGAATTTACATATATACATAGTTGAACAGACATACTTAATCATACAGAGCAATAGATGAACAAAAATTGTATAGATAATTTATAAAATTAATAATAACCTAATTAATAATCTATAAGTCAGACCAATAGATATCTTCCAAAACAAAATGTAAAAAAATATGTACAGAATTTTATTTAAATTAAACATAGATTTTTGAAATATATTTTTTATTTTTTAATTATTTTTATTTTTTTCCTTTCTTTTTTTAATTTTTTATTAATTACACTTTATTCATTTTGTATCTCCCCCTAAGCCCCTCCCTCCTCCCCTCCCAATCCCACCCTCCCTCCCCTTTCTCCATGCATGCCACTCCCCAAGTCCACTGATAGGGGAGGTTCTCCTCTCCTTTCTGATCTTAGTCTATCAGTTCACATCAGAAGTGGCTGCATTGTCCTCTACTGTGGCCTGGTAAGGCTGCTCCCCCCTCAGGGGGAGGTGATCAAAGAGCAGGCCGATCAGATTATGTCAGAGGCAGTCCCTCTTCCCATTACTATGTAACCCACTTGGACACTGAACTGCCATGGGCTACATCTGTGCAGGGGTTCTAAGTTATCTCCATGAATAGTCCTTGGTTGGAGTATGAGTCTCTGGGAAGTTCCCTGTGTTCAAATTTTCTTGTTCTGTTGCTCTCCTTGTGGAGACCCTGTCCTTTCCAGCTCTTACTATTTCCCACTTCTTACATAAAATTCCATTCACTCTGCTCAACAGTTGGCCATCAAGCTCAGCATCTGCTTTGATAGTCTGTAGGGCAGAGGCTTTCAGAGGCCCTTTGTAGTAGGTTCCTAGTTTGTTTCCTGTTTTCTTCTTTTTCTGATGTCCATCCTCTTTGCCTTTCAGGATGGGGATTGACCATTTTAGGTAGGGTCCTCTCTCTTGCTTAGTTTCTTTAGATGCACAGATTTTAGTGGGTTTATCCTATGTTTTATGTTTATATGAGTGAGTATATACCGTGTGTGTCTTTTTGCTTCTGGGACAACTCACTCAGGATGATCCTTTCCAGGTCCCACCATTTACCTGCAAATTTCATGATTTCCTTATTTTTCATTGCTGAGTAATATTCCATTGTGTAGATGTACCACAATTTCTGCATCCATTCTTCAGTTGAGGGGCATCTTGGTTGTTTCCAGCTTCTGGCTATTACAAATCAAAACAACCCAAGTGACAACACACACTGGAGAGGTTGTGGAGAAAGGTGAACCCTCCTCCATTGCTGGTGGGAATATAAACTTGTACAACCATTTTGGAAATCAATCTGGGTCTTTCTCAGACAATTAGAAATAGTGCTACCTCAAGATCCAGCTGTACCACTTCTAGGTATATATCCAAAAGATGCTCAAGTATACAGCAAGGACATTTGCTCAACCATGTTCATAGGAGCTCTATTTGTCATAGCCAGAAGCTGGAAACAACCCAAATGCCCCTCAGTTGAGGAATGGATACAGAAATTGTGGTACATTTACATTAACACTACTTAGCAATTAAAAACAAGGAAATCATGAAATTTTCAGGCAAATGGTGGGAACTGGAAAAGATCATCCTGAGTGAAGTATCCCAGAAGCAGAAAGACACACAGGGCATATACTCACTTATAAGTGGGTATTAAACTTATAATATAGTATAAACCTACCAAAATCTGTACACCTAAGGAAGCTAATCAAAAAGGAGAACTCTGGCTAAGATGCTCAATCCCCATTCAGAAAGGCAAAGAGGATGGACATTGGGGGAGGGAGAAAACATGTAACAAGACAGGAGCCTACCACCGAGAGCCTCTGAAAAGCTCTACTCTGCAGGGTATCGAGGCAGATGCTAAGACTCATAGCCAAAATTGGGCAGAGTGCAGGGAATCTAATGAAAGAAGTGGGAGATAATAAGACCTGGATAGGGCAGGAGCTCCACAAGGACAGCAACATACCCCAAAAATCTGGGCACCGGGGTCTTTTCCGAAACTGATACTCAAGGCAAAAACCACTCATGGGGATGGCCTGGAACCCCTGCACGGAGATAGCCTATGGCAGTTCAGTGTCCAAGTGGCCTCCATAGTAATGGGAACAGGGACTATCTCTAAAATGAACTGATTGGCCTGCTCTTTGATTATCTCACCCTGATGTCTCATTTATTAATTGTTGATCTTAGACCCTGAGCTGTTGGTATTGTCTTTGAGAAGTTACCTCCTGTTCCAATGAGATCAAGGCTCTTTACCTCTTTTTCTTCTAAGAGATTTAGTGTGTCTAGTTTTATGTTGAGGTCTTTGATCCACTTGGACTTTAGTTTAGTGCAGGGTGGTAAATGTGGATCTATTTTTATGGTGGTTTTATTCTTAAGAACCACAGTCTGGAAACAACCTAATTGTTCCTCAATTGAAGAATAGATACAGAAATTGTGGTACATTTACTCATTTATTAAAAACAAGGAAACAATAAAATCTACAGGTAAAGAATGGAACTAGGACATATCATCCTGAGTGAGGTTACCCAGAAGCAGAAAGACAAATATTGTATATACTCACTTAGAAGTGGATATTGGCCATATAATATAGGATAAACATACTAAAATCTACAGACCTATAGAATCTAAATAACAAGGAGGACCCTAGGGAGGATGCTTAAATGTCATTCAGAAGGGCAAACAGGATAGACACCAGAAGCGGTTGAAGAAAGGGAACAAGATGGGAGTCTACCACAGATGTCTTCTGACAGACTTCATCCAGCAGAAGATTGAAGCAGATGCAGAAACCTATATCCAAACTTTGGGTAGAGCACAGGTAGCCTTATGGAAGAAGTGGCGGTAGAAGGACACAAAGTGGACAGGAGTCCACAAGTACACCTACAAAGCCAACAATTCTGGGACCAGTGGGTCCTGCAGAGACTAGTGCATTAACAAAGAACCAAGCATTTAGAGGACATAGACCTCCTGCTCAAATGTAGCCCTTAGGCAGCTCAGTAAACCTGTGGGTGCCCTAGTAAGGGAAGCATGGACAATATCTGAAAAGATCTTTGTTGCCTTCTCTTTGTTCACTTCCCCCCGGCATGGTGGCCTTACTAGGCCACAGAGAAAGAGAGGATCCAGGCAGTCCTGATGAGACCTATTTTGCTACGGTCACATAGAAAAGGATGAGAACTCCTCATTTTCAGTGCATTAGGGGAGGTGAATATGGGAAGAAGAAGGAGGGAGGGAAAGACTGAGAGGAGATGAGGGAGGGGGTACAATTGGGATACAAAGTGAATAAATTGTTTTAGAAAAAAGTAAAATAATAATAAATAAAATAATTTATCTTGTAATTCATTTTGTTTTCATTACTAGTGAGAAATGATATTTTTCTTTTTAGGAAAATGTATTTACCCATTCCTACAACAGTAAGGATTGAAAACAGACTTGCTATTTTATTTAGAGGAATATAGTTTATATTATCATATGTATCATTGCACTTGCCCATTCTATCCTGCTCGCCCCAGAGAATGTAGAGTCACAGCTTTGATATTCTTTCCTACCCACAAATAAGATATGAGCCATATTAGGGAAGGTGCATTGGTGTTTGTTCACTATAAACACACTACAGACTTTCATACTCAAAGTTCTAATGTAAATTCCCAGAAAGAATCTAGACAGTGAATGGTTTTCAGAAAAAAAAAATGTTAAGACCTAGAAATGATTACCAAAGTGGTTTTACCAGTTTACATTTCCACCAGCAATAGAGGAGGGTTCCCCTTTCTCCACAACCTCTACAGCATGTGTTGTCACTTAAGTTTTTGATCTTAGCCATTCTGATAGGTGTAATGTAAAATCTCAGGGGCATTTTCATTTGCATGTCTTTGATGGCCAAGAATGTTGTTTCTCTGCCATTCAATATTCCTCTAGAGAAAATTCTCTGTTTAGCTCTGTATCCCATTTTTTAATTGGATTGCTTGATTTATTGTTTTTTAACTTCTTTTGTTTTTTATATATTCTGGATATCAACCCTCTTTCAGATATAGGGTTAGTGAAGATCCTTTCCCAGTTTGTAGGCTGTCGTTTTGTTCTGACAATAGTGTCCTTTGCTTTACAGAAGCTTTTCAATCTCCTTCTGGGTGGAGTCTTTCAGAGGACATTTGTGGTATCCTCCAGTCCTGTTCCTTCTCTTCTACAGGTTCTGGTGTCTATTCTGTTTTCCCTTATAAATGAGATTTAAGCATCTTCCTTAGAGTCCTCCTTGTTGTTTACTTCTTTAAGTCTGTAGATTTTGGTGTGTTTATTCTATATTAAATGGCTAATATCTACTTATATGTGAGTATATATCAATAGTGTCTTTCAGTCTAGACTAAATTTTAAATGTGCTTAAATTTATAAAGATTTGTGTAGTTTTAAAGTTAATTTATGTTTTAAATGTAAGATATTTATGTATGAATAAAAAGAAAAGTTTGTGGTTTAAAGGTGTTATATTTGTTTGCCATGTTGGCAAGGGGTTAATTGTGCTGGGTAGTTTTATGTCAAATTTATAAAAACTAAAATAATCTGAGAGTAGGAAAACATAATTAAGAAAATACCAGCGTAAGACTGGGCTACAGGAAAGTTTTCGGTATATTTTCTTTTTTTTTTTTTTCTTTTGAACAAAGTGAAGTTTATTTTTATCATTGTTACAATGAATGTTGTATGTCAATACTTTTATATTATACAGGCAAATATAATCAGAGATTTAATAGTTTGGTCACTTGGAGCTTAATTGTAGCACAGCCAAACAGCAGCCCCTCGGTTTGAATAAAGTCTTAGGAAGATATTATTAAAGTAATATTCACATACACAACCATTATGTAAAAATCTACACTAACAATATTTTCAAATTCAAATCTGTTGTTAACCTGTAGGTCATGAAACAATGGGCGGCGAGCTTGACCGGTCTGTAAAAAAGAGTTTTCCACTCCTTGATATACCTTGAAGAACATTTGTTTCTAATGTACACTCACAATCTCTGTAATTTAGGTATTATATCATCAAATGGGACAAAATAAAGTCAACCAAATCAGAAAAAAATGAATAAATTTCGATAATAAAAAAAACAATCTTAGGAAGCTGATGAGCACCTATTAAGGTGATACAACAGAAATTATACACCAAATATTTTTGAGATTTCGGTATATGATGGGATGTTTTCTCATAGTACAGTGCAATGTTCAGCAAATAGGCCAGAATTCTAAGACATTCTGGATTTAGACATTAGTATATGAACATACACAGCCATATGCCCCATACGGAAGTCTGAAGCTGTGTCCTTCAGGTTTTGAATTAATTATAACATTGCAACAACTTTATAAGAATAGGATATTGTATATTTTTAGAAGAATCAAACATATTGAAACAATTAAAAGAAAAATAAGTTTATTAATGGGAAATAAATCCCCCAAATCAAAAAAGTCATTTTAAAAGTAGGTGTTTTCCCATTGTGAGTTTTAATTTCTTTTAATTTTAATAATAGCATAATACTGCATTTACTAATTAACTGCCATTGAAAGTTATCCCCTCATATTTCAATTGTATATTGTAAAGAACAATAAGAAGATTTATTATATGAGTACTAGGGATCTTATAAATATGAAGTACACTTTCTTTGGATATCCTTATTTGCTGCTTTTCTTAACATAAACACACTCTCACACAGTAATTTAAAAGTGTGTTAAGAGTGAGTGTTAAGGTCCTACAGCATTAATTTGAAAGTCGGTATATTTTCTTACTTAGTGGTTGATCAGGAAGGTCCCAGCACCTTGCAGGTAGTGCCATCCATGAGATGTTGGTCCTAGATTCTATCAGAAAGCAGGCTGAGCAAGCCATGATGAGAAAGGCAGGAAACAGTTTCCCTCTTTGGCCTCTACATCTTCTCCTGCTTCCAAGCTCCTGCCCTATTTGAGTTCCCTTGCTGACTTCCTTTGAAGATGAAGTAGAAGTAGAACTGTAAGCCAAATAAAACCTTTCCTCTCAAGCCGTTTTGGTCCTGGTGTTTCATCCTAGCAATGGAAACTCTAACTAAAACAGTTGGTGCTTTCAATATTAAAGTCAGTTATAAATTCCAAAAGCCAGGGAAATATTGAAGCTTAATAATTCTGACGTTTAGAAGTTGTTTTTGACAGTTGTTTTTCCTACAGCACTGATAAAGTATAAAACTGAGATCATTCAGTGTCCGAATAAACATGCCAGAAAATAGTAAGTAACGAGCAAAATAACATCAGACCCTCATTAAAAAGGTTGCAAAGCTGCAACACATGGCAGGCTAGTCAATGCTAAATGAGAATGTTGCAAATTCTGATATTGAGAAAGAGGGGAAAAGAAGGAGAGAAGAATGTTGTGTTTGAATAATTTTGAATAACAAAATGTGAATGTAGAGATTCCATAAAGTAGAGCGTAAAATATATCCATTAGTTTCTAGAGCCTTGAAGTGATACAATCTTAACTGGGAAAGCTAGGGGAGTTTCTCAGATCTGAAAGGAAAATAAAAGTATGTGGTTCAATGGGCTACAAAAAACAGACATGAAGTTTGAAGACAGATATAATGATGGAGACCCTAGGATGAATTAGAGTAAAGGATTTCATTTCTATATTTTCTTTTTTTTTTTCTTATTTTTTTTTCTTTTATTTTTTTTTATCAGTTACATTTTATTAACTCTGTATCCCAGCCGTGTCCCGATCCCTCATTCCCTCCCAGTCCCTCCCTCCCTCCCTCCCTCATCTCCACCGTGCCCCTTTCCAAGTCCACTGATGGGGGGGACCTCCTCCCCATTCATCTGATCCTGTTTTATCAGGTATCTTCAGGACTGGCTGCAAAGCCCTCCTCTGTGGCCTAACAGGACTGCTCCTCCCTTCGGGGGTGGGGAGACCAAAGAGCCAGTCATCGAGTTCCTGTTAGAAATAGTCCCTGTTCCCCTCACTTTGGGAAACCAATTGGTTACTGAGCTACCACAGGCTACATCTGAGTGGAGGTTCTAGGTTATATCCATACATGGTCCTTGGTTGAATGTCAGTCTCAGAAAAGACCCTGTGCCCAGATATATTTGGTCCTTGTGGAGCTCCTATCCTTTCCCCATCAGACTAACTCCCCTTCTTTCTTATGATGCCCTGTACTCTGCCAAAGGTTTGGTCATGAGTCTTTGCTTTGAAAACACTGCTAGTTAGAGTCTTTCAGATGCGCTCAGTAGACTCCTGTCATACGTTCAATGCACATCCCATCTGTCTTTCTAAACGAGGATTGATCATCTTACCCCATGTCCGCTCAATTGATTATCTTTTTTAGGTGTATAGATTTCATTGTGTTTATCATATCTTATAGGTCTATATAAGTGAGTATATCCCATGTTTGTCTTTCTCCTTCTGGGATATTTCACTCAGAATGATCTTTTCTAGATCCCACCATTTGCCTGCAAATTTCATGATTTCTTCCTTTTTGATTGCTGAATAGTATTCCATTGTATAAAAATACCACAATTTCTGTACCCATTCTTCCGTTGATGGACATCTGGGTTGTTTCCAGGTTCTGGCTATTACAAATAGAGCTGCTATAAACATGGTTGAGCAAGTGTCCTTTTTGTGTACTTGAACAAACTTTGGGTATATACCTAGCAGTGGTATAGCTGGGTCTGGAGGAAGCACTATTCCTATTTGTCTTAGAAAGCGCCAGATAGCTTTCCAGAGTGGTTGTATCCATTTTTATATTTTCAAACACATAAGATTGTATTTACATATACTTTATAATATCTTGCATTGAAAACTACGTTACACTTTGCATTGTTTGTGTCCTGCTGATGAAACTCCTACTTCTCAAGTCCCATGGACACAGCATGTGGATCAGAGAGCAATTTCACTTTGCACATACACTTCTCTATTTTGTATTCTCAGCAACCACTTGTATGTGGCAATGGAGGCAATGGTTTATTGCAAATGGATCAGTGGATATGTGGAAGGGATGTGGAAGGGAGGCAGGGTGCTCAGTATACGGAGATATTTAGGGCTTAGGAATTATGTGTTCCACCTGTGATGAACATCAGAAAAATACTTAAGAGCGTGGGAAGTTTAAGACATATTTCATAGACGAAGTATATTTGTTGAAGAGACTTTTGTGATTGAGATTATTAGAAATAATGTCCTCAGTATAATAAAGTAATCATTTGCCAAAACAACAAAACAAAACAACAACAACACTACAAAAATCACTCCAGTGTCTCAGAGAAGGATTACTGAGTCTTGTCTCTGTGCTACTATCTAATAGTCACTGGCTTCTCTTCTTGGAATCCTTTTGTTTTCAAGACAAATTTGTTTACTTTTTATAATTTGCAGCTTTCTTGTTTCATTAAAATCACAGATTATAATTTTCATTTCCGAGTACTACTCATATATCAACATCAATACACTATCTATCTTAACTTTTAAATGAATGCAGTCTTTTTAAGTTTATCTTTTTCTGGGCTTTAATCATTTCCTCAGCTTCCAAGGTAACTTCCTCTAATTCACTGTCTCAGTTGCTTGCTCAATCTGTGTTACCTGTTATTTTAGTTAAGTATATTTGTGGAAATTATTTACATCCTGTGCTACATGTACACATTACAACACATATTTTGGTGTTGTTATTACTATTATCAATATTATTATTTTTGATGCCCTACCATGTGTCATTACTGCAAGTTTCTCTTTTTCTATTTTCTGCCATCTTACAAGACATTTGGTCCTAGGTGTTGGCAAAGTGGAGAGCAGAGGTTCTTCAGTCCACAAAATGGTTCTTCTCTGAACAGCAACAGAGCAAACGATAGGAGGCAAAGCCCAGAAAGTGGACAGTGATTCAAGTAAACCTCCAGAAACACTGACTGACCCTGCCAGTGCCTGTCAGGAAAAAGTAGAAGAAAAGCCGCCCCCTGCACCCACCATAACCACCAAACCTTTTAGAACTGGACCAATCAAACCTCAGGCGATCAAAACCGAAGAAACAAAATCTTAAAGGCTGTGGCTTGTTGCAGGGCATTGGGGGTTGGTGGGCAGGGAAAGTGAAGTCAAATAATGCCAGCAGCCACAGGGGCAAAGTGATCTGTGACATTATCCTGTGAGATGCACAAGGGGCACAGAGCATTTTACACTGACAGCTGCTACACCAGTTCAAATGAGGTGTTACAGGCTTGCACCTACTGTGTAGCATTTGCATCTTCAGTCAGTTATATACTAAGTATGTGCACAGTCAGTAAGTGCATACATTTTAGACCCAAGGAGCTTTATGACTGAATGAAACACCAGAAGTAGGAGGAGTGATACCACAGAGTAGCTCAGATGGACACCGGGTGGTCCCATTGGTACATGTCCTGTGGTTCTTTTGCTCCCTTGTGTTTGGATGTGTCTATGACATTTCTAGGTTTGACAGTAAAATGATGCTAACTGGTGCTGGATAAAGGAGCCTTATTTTTTATTATGGCAGCTTGCTATTTTTGTAACATGGTGATTTGGTTGAACACAATAAAGTACAGTAGTAACTGATCTCCACTTCTTCCTGGATGAGTGAGCAGATGATTAAATATTGATGTCAGCAGCATCCTTGAGTATATTCAAATGAGCAACATTTGGCTTCTGCTTCTATTTAAAATGAGGCTATGTTTTGATTGTCATCCGAAGTTTTGAAGCACTACTTGGCATCTCCTTCCTTTGATAAAGTGTTGGTAAGGTGAGGTCTTACTTGTCTCCACTAGGGTCATCTTCATATGAATCCAGTGGTTATAGGGTTTTGTTTAAGGGATATTTCATTTTTTAATAATGGTTTTTAGATGACATTCATGGAGAGAATCTGTAGAACTGTGCCGCTAGTGAAAGGAAATCTTGCGTAAGAGTGTGTTTCTTTACAGAGCTGTGTCACACCATCCTTTGGGCCCTCTGCTGGAAAAGTAGAATCAAGTCTCAACTAATGCCTTTTAAACTGTGTCCTCTAGTGTCACAGATGTGGGGCAGTACTGTACCACACCTCTGTGAAAGTAGAACAGCTTGGACCTGCTTTCTGATACGTAGCAGTGAGTGTGCTTTAGTGCCACACGAGTAACAGAACTGTGCTGTTTTCTGGGATTTTTTTTTTTTTTTTACTGTTTTACTTTTTTTAATGGAGTATGCTGGATGTCTACAATTTTGTTCAAATGACTGCAGAACCTGGAAAATCTGTTGCTGCTGTTGATGCGTAACATACTGCTATTATTGGTCTTTTTATATAAATATATATATAATTTGAACTTTTTGGAAACTTTAGCTGTGTTGTCAACTTTGGAAAAAAGTATCCCGGTTTACCATGTTGAGTTGGCATTGTACAGAAATTAACAGCCATATTGGTCTAGAAATGTTGAACTTATTTTTTTTTCCTTTTTTACAGGGGTTACACACTGTATTAAATATGTAAGGTCCTATCTACGTGGGTTTGATTACAAAAACTAATGAAGTATTCCCTAAATTAAAAAAAAGTAAACTCTTTGCTTCACATCAAAGTTTGAGCGACTTTTACCTTCTCTCCCGAAATAACTTTAAGTACTATTTAAGTTTTAAACTCATTTTTTTTCCACTGGGAAATGCTGCATTGATTTTACTACTGATTCCTTCACAGATCAAGATGCTCTGTTCTCATTTGGATCCAACACTGGGCCAATAGGACTAAATACTTACATTCTAAGTAAGGTTGTCTACAGTTTACTAAGTGTTTGGTATCCTGGTCCTGCAATGTGTCAAAATTGATTTCATAATATAGTAGCATTACTTTTCATTCTATGTGAATAGATATTTGGCTTTACAAAATAGATTAAACCATAAGCATGTATGCCTTGTTTCAATGATCCTAAAATATCTAATATCTCTCATCTATCTATCTATCTATCCATCCATCCATCCATCCATCCATCCATCTATCTATCTATCTACACACACACACACACACACACACACACACACACACATTTCCCTAGGAGACCATTCCAGAGACTCTTTTGGTCTCTGTGTATGCTCACCCTCTAAGAAATACTGCCAATTCTAATGTGTTTAAATTTTATTAAATCCTGTATCTCAAGCCAAGATTTGTCCTCAGGGCTCTAAAGTCCTATGCAAAATTATCCTTCTATTTGCCATTTTCACTGGGATGTCTAATAATATTGCACACAGTAATCATTTTAATTTTTTAAGCTTCATGAGTACCTCAGTGTGAATCAATCACAGTTATCTTACATAGCTGCCTCATGTGCATTCATCCAGAAATCCCTACCAGCGTACAGTTCAACTAAAATGTGAAGTGTGCACCATCCTCAGGGAAACTTCCCTTTTCTTTGAGTCTGGTTCTACAATGATTAGCCAATCCAAGGTTTTTTTCCTCACTAGAGATGAAGAAAATGAAACTATACCAGTTGTAGTTTATTCCTCAACAGCTGTTCTAAACACAACATGCGGAAGCTGGAAATATAATCTACATTATATCAACTAACTCATCTTTAAATTCAATAAGACACACTTGACTTCCTGTTGATTTGTTCCAGTGTCCCATCTGAAATCTAACATGCTACTTATGTGGTAGTCAGCATTCTCTGGTTCACATCCCCTATCCTCTCTCCCCCACCTCTTTCTTCCCTTGATTTCTTTTCTGTATCTTCTCTTACTTCTTTTAGCCCCTTTCCTTTTGTTTAACTAAAACATTATGAAAAACAAAACACAAGAAAGGGTTAATCTCAGGTCACAGTTCATCGTAGTCCCATCCTGTTGGGAGTATAAGGGAGTGCAAGTGCAAGAGGGCAAATAAGCTCCTCACACCATATCCAATAAAATCAGAAGAGATCAATAAAATGTCTTAGTGTTTAGGTTTTCCTCTCCATTTTAAAAGTTAATATCTTAGTATGATTATCATAGGTTATATGTCTGAAAGACTCTAACTAACAGGGTATCAAAGCATAGGCTGAGGTTCATAGTCAAAAGTTTTGCAGAGTGCAGGGAATCTTAGGAAAGAAGTGGGAGATAGTAAGACCTGGAGGGAACAGGAGCTCCACAAGGAGAGAAACAGAACCAAAAATTCTGGGCACAGGGGTCTTTTCTGATACTCCAAACAAGGACTATTCATGGAGATAACCTACAACCCCTGCACAGATGTAGCCCATGCCAGTTCAGTGTCCAAGGGGGTTCCATAGTAATGGGAACAGGGACTGTCTCTGACATGAACTCATGGGCTGACTCTTTGATCACCTCCACCTGACAAGGGAGCAACCTTACTTGTCCACAGAGGAAGACAATGCAGCCAGTCCTGATGAGAGCTGATAGACTAGCATCAGATGGAAGGGGTGGAGGGCTTACCCTATCATTAAACTGTGGAAGGAGCATAGGAGAAGAGAGAGGGAGGGAGGGTTTGGGAGGGGATGGGAGAGGTGGCTACAGCTGGGATACAAAGTGAATAAATTGTAATTAATAAAAATAAAAATTAAAAAAATATTGGGATCCCCTGTCAAGAAACTAACCCCCAAGAAACTATTAAGACAGTGTTTTGCATGTCAGTTAACACAATGAAGATAATCCTCAATCATAATGGCTCTCATGGTTTGGCTCCCAAATAATTTCTAGAGTCAGTTGTCAAAGCTAAACATCCTGTTTGTTTCAGACAAGGTTTCACATAATCTGTATTGGCCTCAAAATCATCATGTAGCCAAGGCTGGCCTTAAACAGCCTATCCTGCCTCAACCTCCTAAATGATGAGATTACATGTGTATACAATCATGTCTGACAATTTTTTAATTAAATTTTTATTTTTTATATTAATCACAGGTTATTTACTTTGTATCCCAGCCATAGTCCCCACCCTTTTTCCCTCCCAATTCCACCCTCTCTCCCTTATCTCCTCCCTGCCCCTTTCCAAGTCCACTGATAAGGGAAGTCCTCTTTCCTTTCCATCTGACCCTAGCTTATCAGGTTTCTTCAGGACTGGCTGCAATGTCCTCCTCTGTGGCCTAGCAAGGCTGCACACCCCTGTAATAGAACAGGAGCCTACACAGAGGGCTTCTGAAAGACTCAACCTAGCAGTGTATCAAAGCAGATACTGAGACTCATAGCCAAACTTTCAGCAGAGTGCAGAGAATCATATGAAAGAAGAGGGAGTTAGTATGACCTGGAGAGGACAAGAGTTCCACAAGGACAAAAATATATCAGGCACAGGGGTCTTTTATGTGACTGTTTCTCCAACCAAGGACCATGGATGGATATAACCTAGAACCCCTGCTTGGATGTAGCCCATGGTAGCTCAGTATCTAAGTGGGTACCCTAGTAAGGGAAACAGGGGCTATTTCTGACATGAACTCAATGGCTGGCTCTTTAACAATTTTTTATATGTATAATTCCTAACCTACAACTGGTTTGTAATCTGTAGACAAGTCACTTCTTACAGACCTCTAGTGAGTCAGACTAGGTTGTATTTTAAATATGACAACTCTCTTTGCAGGTTGGTAAATTGAATGTGTTATAATCTCTTTCTGGCATTATCGAATTTCTGCCAATTTCATTTGCTTTGTCTCATCCATCATAATTAGTTTTAATTAGATTATTGATAGTTGCATGAATTTGTAATTTAAATAGATACTTATATACATAGATATGTAGATAGTTATGTAAATAAACAGATTCCTAGATATTTTCTCCATGATTGTCATAAAATTATACAACACACTGAAGTTATAAAAGGTATTTGAATTTAAACTTTAATTAAATTGAACATAAACTTGTGCCATCAACTGTGCTTATCACACTTTTAATGATATACTTTATGATCATTAACATGATTACCGATTACTTTATATGCATTTCTTTCTGCTTTTCGTGAAAAATAAAAAGTATTCTTACATTCCTACACTGGACTGCTGCAGGTTCTATACATTTTCATGTCTAGACTATTAATAGGGTTGTTTGTATTTTCAACGCAAGTTACTGTTTATTGCCTGTTCACTTCAACCTCAGGGATTCCATTTGGCAATTTTGGCAAGGGTGGTTAACTACCATAGCGTATTTTATCTGTGAATATCAACATTTCCCTCACAGTTCATTTCTCCTTATTGGGAATTCAGTTAGTGGGTCCTTGTTTTGTTTTGTGCATTTTATTGGTGTTTTAAAAGAATCCTCCCATAGTTTTCATCTTCTAGCTTCCTGCTGAACAGTCAGCTGAGAATCTTATTAAGCACACTTTGTGTGAAACAATTAAATTTTTCTGCTTTCTCTTTCTTTCTCTTTGCTCAGCTTTTTTCATTCTATTGTGTCACAGGGTCCATAGATCTATGGATTATATTATCTAGAATTGGTTAAAATTCTTAGAATTTTAGGTTGTAGATTTCTTAATACTTTTCAGTTTTAGGTTACCATATATTTAAACCAACGTTCATTCCTTGTCTTCTCTGAAAGGCTCATCACATGTATGCTCTTCCACTTATGTGCCCCATACATTACTTAGACCTCTTTACTTTTCTTCATTACCTTTGATGATTCCTAAAGTATAGACTTTTGGGTAACCTGACTGTAAATCACTTACTTTACTTTTTTGCCCATTCTTACTTGCAGCTGAAGTCTATAATGCATTGCTCAATTCAAATATTTTATTACTCATCTCCAGATTTTCTGTTTGTTCTTTAAATAATCACTACCTCTACTCATATTTTTAGTTTGCTCATACATGTTTGTTTTATTTCAAGTTCATAGTGTAACTGTATTTTTCTTAAGATTTCTGAACATACCTAAACCCTATACTCAAAATCTTTATCTAGCATATCCGATGATTGTTATTCTTTAGGGGTAGCTTCTGACAATGTATTTTATTCCATTAATATTCTGAAATTCCCTTTGTCTTTGCATACCTTCTTATTTTTATCTGGAAGGTGTCTCTGCTCTCTGGCTTTATGGTACAGCAGTTCTTCTTTTAACTTGGTGCTCTGCGTCTGGAGTCAGCCTGAGTACAGGCAAAAGGTCCTCTTGTTTTTGTCCATTAGTGTTTCCTGTTCCTACCTGTGGATCATCAGATTCCTTACAGGCATAGATGCTGTTTTCTCAGTTACATAGTGTCCCATAGTAGCTTCTCAGAAGCTTTAGTATGTTTTGTTTCTTGTGGATCTTCTGGAGCAAAATTTGTTTTTAATCTCTGTGAGAGCTATCTGATTTAGAAGATACAGAGAAATGATCTAGGCCTGAGAAATGTAACAAACTTGGGAAAATACTCGCCTACCATGCACCGAATCCTAGGTTCTCTTCATTGTGCACACTTTAGTATAAAAAGGAGGAGGCAGGAACACAGGTATGAGCTATTACTTCATGGTAAGTATTAGGTACACAGAATGTTCAAGACCAACCAAGGCTACATGAAAACAAATAATAATTTGAAAAGAAAAAAGGTCTCTATCTATCTGGCCTACAGATATATAAGATAAAAGAAAAGAAAGCTACTATTCTTCTTATGGTTTGAGGGAAGGAATTTTAAAAATGAATCCTTAATTCTGTATCCCACAAAACAAAGCAGTAGCATTATGTTTGTTGAGTATGGATATTGAAAACATAACTGTGGTGAGATTTCCTGCCATTTGATCTCATTTTCTTCTTATTGTTATTATTTATTACAATTTATTAACTTTGTATCCTGGCTGTAGCTCCTTCTCTCATCTCCTCCCAGTCCCACCTCCCTCCCCCTTCTACCCAAATACTGATATCTTTACCTAGCCCACTGATAGTGGATGTCCTCCTCCCTTTCTTTTTTTTTTTGTCTTTTTAAAATTTATTTATTTTTATGTTAATCATAGTTAATTCTTGTATCCCAGCTGTTCACATTACTAGGCAACCCACTTGGAGACTGAACTACCATGGGGTTCATCTTTGGAGGGGTTCTAGGTTATTTCCATGCATGGTCCTTGGTTGGAGTATCAGTCTCAGAAAGTCTTTTTTAAATGCTAACTGCTCTCAGCAGCATTGGGTACCATCTGTGAGAAGCTGGGGTTTTTGATTCATATCTAATTGCCAGTGTATAACAAGATTCATTAAAATGGTATCCCAAATGGCCAACACGGTAGATGAATTTCTTTCTTTTTTTTTTTTTTTTTCTTCTCAATGCAGTTTATTCAGGAACCTTGAACAATTTTCTGACCCTGGGGAAAACCAGCCGACAGCTTAAATAGCCTCTGGGTAGCCAACCCCAGCGTGCCACGTGGGCAATGCAGATAGGTCCACATACATGGAAGCAAGCCAGATCCTCAGCCTTAGCCAAATATGGAATTGTTCGTGACAGAGAGCACTCACCATCGGGAAGGTGGAAGGCTAGAAGAGCATGTCTGATTGCATGCCAGTTGATGCCCCAGGTCCCGCCTCTGAGAAAAAGGTATCGGACGGGTCTGATGCTCTTTGGGTTGATGACACCTAAATGAACATCGGTACAAAGTCCCAATTTATTTCTAATATCAGAGATCAGACCTCTACTCTTGCCTGATGTGTCTAAAACAAAAAGGGGGAACTGTAGAGAGCTGCGTAATGCCGTACCTTAAAGATGAAGCTGGTTTCCACCTCCTCCCTTTCTATCTGACCCTAACCTATTAGGTCTCATCAGGACTGGCTGCATCATCTTCCCCTGTGGCCTGGCAATGCTGCACCCCCCACCCCCCACCAGGGGAAGGTGATCAAAGCTCCAGCCACTGAGTTCTTGTCAGAGACAGTCCCTACTATCCTTACTAGGGAATCCACTTGGAGACTGAGTTACCTATGGGCTGTATATGAGCAGGGGTATTAGGTCTTTTCCATGTGTGGTACTTGGTTGGAGCATCAGCCTCTGCTGATCTCATCTTCATTAGTTCTTTGAGAATTTCACACAATGGAATTTGATCATTTCCCCCCTTTCTCAACTCCTGCCAGATCCAGTCTCTTTTTGTTACCCACCTAAAGCCATGTCCTCTTTTAATCAGACAGACAGACAACAACAACAACACAACATAATTTGTATTTTCTATAGTCTCTTAGGGGTTTGGCTTTCTACTAAGCATGGCTGTTCTACAGTAGTGGGTCAAATCCACTAAGAAAACTTACTCTTCCCCTCTCAACATCTATCAGTTGTCCACATTTCCTTCTCATGCTTGGACTTTGTCTACCTTGATTATGCAGGCTCACATTCATGTTGTCACAACCTCTATCCTAAAATACAAGAAATTAAAATAAAGAAGTATGATATCTTTTCCCAAAGAAATAGCATTTTATTCATGATACAGAAAAGAAAATGTGTTATATAGGAAGCATGAGAATATTAATAGTACTAATATATTCTGTATTTTCAAGGGATTAAATATTGTAAATGCATGTAGTTTCTCAAAGTCTTTAGAGCCATGCTGCTATTACCAGGCATCTGAAAAGCATTTGTATATGTAATTTCATGTATGTATGCCAGTGTGGAAAATTTAGTAAGGCTAAAATGTAACCACATGAACAATCAAATATGTTTCTCATCAAAATGATGTTTGGTATTTGACCCCTTCCTTCTTATTCATCTGTTGCCTTCTGCTGACATTTTACCTACAAAGGAGCTTATAGAGGATATTTAGCTTTGTATCTCTAACATATCTTTCTTCTGGGTAGCCTTGATAATTTATTTTTATCTTCTTACCATGGGTGAATTATTCCTTTTTTTAATTTTTATTTTTTTAATATTAGTTACAGTTTGTTAACTTTGTATCCCTGCTGTATCCCACTCCCTCTTTCCCTCCCAATCCCACCCTCCTTCCCTCATCTCCTCCCTGCCCCTTGCCAAGTCCACTGTTAGGGAAGAACCTCCTCCCCATTCATCTGATACTGGTTTATCAGGTGTCTTCAGGACTGGCTGCAAAGTTCTCCTCTGTGGCCTGGCAGGACTGCTCCTCCATCGGAGGTGGGGGGCAGGAGGTCAAAGAGGGGTGAATTATTTCTACAGGTCCTTGTGTTACTTGCAAATAAGGTCTGGACCTCTACATTATAAATAGTATATTATGTATCTAAAGATATATGTTAATGAGTTGATGTTAAGAGAAATTTTTAGCATACCCTAATGTATTCATTATGAGGAGTAATTAGAAAAACATACCGATTATGAAAATCAATAAAGTTTCTATTTGTTGGTGCTGATGAATATGTTTTCAAGCTTTAATAACAGTGTGCTCATACCACCATTTTCTGCCTATGAGAAATGATAATATTTGTTAAGGAAAAGAAGAGGGAAGCTTCTGGGTAAATATACGCATTGTCTATTTTCTATTTGGTAATACTCAGGTAATGCTTCTACTCCCCAGCATTTTGTTTAATTTATCCCTAACCCTCACTTTCACTGTGCTATATATTTCATTTCAAATTTGGGTAATAAATAAGTCTTTTTTTTTTAGCTCATGAGTTTCATAGACATTCTTCACTGCCAGTAAATCTGATCCTTTATATTTACTTGCCAGATAAGGAGCATAAGCAGAAACCAGAAAACACAGCTTCACTCCTCCTCAGGATCATCTCAGCCATCCTTCACCAACAGTGATAAGATAGCTACTGGTTAAATAAAATCTATCTCAAATGTAATACTGCAAACGGTGGGAAGAATTGAATTTCCCAGGGAAGAAATATAGGATAGTTTTCTACTTTTGAAATGAATTCCAATGACAATGAAAATAAAATCACAGTGTAAAGTGGAAAGGTGTCATCATAACTTAGGGCAAAGGAGAAGCACATTTGAGTACATGCTAGAGAGAAGGCGCTTCAGAGTGCTGGCCTTTGATTCAGGGTGCTGAATATTTATGGCAGCTTGACTCAAAGTCTTTCAATAAACTCAGAGTTAGAAAATGGAAGGAATCTCTGGTAAAAGAGGCAAATGCCATTAGGGTGCCTTTTAAATTTACATTGTAGGCAGAAATGAGGTCATTCTATTTTCATGTTAATGGCTTTATTAATAGACAAAAGAAAGTATAAATTAGGAATATGTAAAGAAAATATTTGAGATCATAACACCTACTTACAAATACCACCAAGAGTTTTTAACATTTAAGTTTAGGCAAAAATAGATAAATAAGGGGCATGACTAATGTGAACACAGTTTTATAAAAAAAAAAAAAAGTCTCGCTCTCCAATGTATTACAAAATAATATATATGAAAATAGATATCCTATTTCATTTTTAAATTTTACTTTTTAAAATTTATTCCCTTTACATCCCGATCATAGCCTCATCACTATTTTCATACCTGTCCCATCTTCCCTCACTTTACCCATCTATTCCCCTCCCCTAGTCCTCAGAAAGAGGGAGTGCTCCTCCCCTAAGAACTGATCCCAGCTTATGAAGTCTCATCAGGAATGCTTGCATGCTCTTTGTAGCCTGGCAAGGCCTTATCACAAGGAGTAAATGATCAAAGAACAGGCAATCCACTTCTTGACAGAGGCAGCCCCTGCTCCCCTTACTCAGGCACCTACATGGAGACTGATCTACCTATTGGCTATATTTGAGCAGGGGGCCTATGTCCTCTCCATCCATGGTCCTTGGTTGGTGTACCAGCTTCCGCAGGTGCCCCAGAGCCCAGATTTGTTGGCTCTATTAGTTTCCTTGTGAAGCTCGTGACTTCTTTGGATCCTTCTATCTCCTAACTCTTCAATAAGACACCCTGTGTTCCTCCCGAAGTTTGGCTCTGAGTCTCTGCATCTGCTTCGATCCCCTGCTTGGTGGAGATGTTCAGGGACATCTATGGTAGGTTCCAGGCCCCGTTCCCTCTCTTCAACTGCTTCCAGTATCTATTCTGTTTGCCCTTCTTAATGAGAATTAAGCATCCTCCTTAGGGTCCTCCTTGTTACTTAGCTTCTTTAGGTCTGTGGATTGCAGTATGGTTACCCTGTATTATACAGGTTAATTGTAAGTGAGTATATACCATTCTTGTCTTTCTGGGTCTGGGTTGCCCACTCAAGATGATCTTTTCCAGGTTTATCTATTTTCCTGAAAATTGCATGATATCTTTGTTTTTAATAGCTGAATAATATTCCGGTGTGCAGATGTACCACAGTTTCTTTATCCATTTCTTCAGATGAGGGACATCTGAGTTGTTTCCAGTTTCTGGCTATTATAAGTAAATCTGCCACAAACATAGGTGAGCAAAAGTCTTTGCGGCATGATGGAATATAATTTGGGAATATAAGCAGAAATAGTATAGCTGGGTTTTTAGGTATAGCTGTTCCCTATCTTTCCAAGAAAGCACCATATTGATTTCCAAAGTGGATGTACAAGTTTGCACTCTAAGCAATGGAAGAGTTTTCCCCTTTCTCCACAACCTTGCCAGCACGTGCTGTCTGTCACTGGAGTATTTTATCTTATCCATTCTGATAGGTGTACGAGAGAATCTAAGAGTCGCTTTGATTTACATTTCCCTAATGACTAAGGGCATTGAACATTTCTTTTTTAATTTTTATTATTAATATTATTATTAGTTACATTTTATTAATTCTTTATCCCAGCTGTATTCCGCTCCCTTATTCCTATTTTTTTAAATTTTTTATTTAACTTTTATTAATTACACTTTATTCCTTTTGTATTCCACCATAAGCCCATCCCTCCTCCCTTCCTGGCTCCACCCTCCCCCCCCTTTCAGTATGCATGCCTCTCTCCCAGTCCACTGATAGGGGAGGTCCTCCTCTCCTTCTTTCTGATCTTTTGTTGTTGTTGTTGTTGTTCTTCTTCTCAATGCAGTTTATTCAGGAACCTTGAACAATCTTCTGACCCTGGGGAAAGACAGCCCACAGCTTAAAATAGCCTCTGGGTAGCCAACCCCAGTGTGCCTCGCGGGCAATGCAGATAGGTCCACATACACAGAAGCAAGCCAGATCCTCAGCCTTAGCCAAATATGGAGTTGTTTGTGACAGAGAGCACTCACCATCATGAAGGTGGAAGGCAGGAAACCAGCACCATCTTTAAGGCATAGCATTACACAGCTCTCTAAAGTTCCCCCTTTTTGTTTTAGATGCATCAGGCAAGAGTAGAGGTCTAATCTCTGATATTAGAAATAAATTGGGACTTTGTACTGATGTTCATTTAGGTGTCATCCACCCAAAGAGCATCAGACCCGTCCGATACCTTTTTCTCAGAGGCAGGACCTGGGGCATCAACTGGCATGCAATCAGACATGCTCTTCTCTGGGTCGAAAGCAGCTGACCCTGAGTGCAGTGCTTAGCCTCGCATCCTGAGCATAACATTTTAGCTTTTTATGGTATCCAACCATGCTTGGGGAGAATGTCCTGCTTCAATGGCTGTAAAGGCCTGAATGATCATGTCTGCATCACACTGTTGTGAGACTCTAATCTTGCATATACACCACAGGCAAACCAAGGACACCAACACCAGAAGGCCTGCTAACACTCCCATGCCCACCCATTCCTTCAGATGATTCATGGCTGCAGCAATCCATGATGATAATCCTGTGGCTAGTCCTGTGTCCACTCTGGTAGAATTTGCCGTAACAATGGCCACTCTCAGCTGCTCCATCATAGTATCGAATTCTTCAGTCCAATTACCTAAAATATAGCTAGACAATTGTTTAGACAGATTTGCAGCATGGGAAAAATTCTCATATTGTATGCTAGTAACACAAAGTCCAGTATACTTCCATTGACAGCCAAGTTGAGCGATTTGCCATAGGGTATCAATTTGCTCCTGCACGAGGTCAATCCTCTGATTGAACACCATCAAGTCTCCTTTTAGTTGAGCATTAATTCGTTTTTGTATATCTAAAGCATGAGCTACATTGGCTAAAAGATTATTTAGGGTCTGAGCAGTCTACATAGTATGACTCATGGCTAATGCTGCAGTGGTAGCTCCAACAGCCGCCAATGAGATGGCAGTAACAATGGCAACTATAATACCAAGATCCCTTTTCTGTCTGAAGAGAGTCATAGCGTGAGGGGCATCAACGGGTACAGGCACCCAGCGAGGCATGCGAGTAACCAGGGCATACCTAAATTCGCTAGCATTCCGGCATTGGGCAACAAAGCAAGTATCATTACCACCACAATTACTTGGCTCTATCTGGCTAACAATGAATAAAAGTGGGGTTATAAACAAACAGGTGTGGGCTTATAGGAAATATTATGAGAAGCGTTAACCTCCTCGTTGGAACATCCTGCATCAGTTCTAGAACTAGCAGTGGTGGAGTCCGAGGTCTGAGTAGGTTCAGGAGACCATTGCCCCCAGAGGCGAGATGTGCTCTATGTAAATTGACTAACTCCATGTTTTCCTCCCCTATTCAAAGTCATTTAAGGTTCTTAAATTATCTTTTCTTTTTTTTTTTCAATTTTTCATCAATTACACTTTATTCATTCTGCATCCCCCCATAAGCCCCTCCCTCCTCCCCTCCCAATCCCACCCTCCCTCTCCTTTCTACATGCATGCCACTCCCCAAGTCCACTGATAGGGGATGTTCTCCTCTCCTTTCTGATCTTAGTCCATCAGTTCACATCAAAAGTGGCTGCATTGTCCTCTACTATGGCCTGGTAAGGCTGCTCCCCCCCAGGGGGAGGTGATCAAAGAGCAGGCCAGTCAGATATGTCAGAGGCAGTCCCTCTTCACATTATTATGTAACCTACTTGGAGACTGAGCTGCCATGGGCTACATCTGTGCAGGGGTTCTAGGTTATCTCCATGAATAGTCCTTGGTTGTAGTATGAGTCTCTGGGAAGTTCCCTGTGTTCCAATTTTCTTGTTCTGTTGCTCTCCTTGTGGAGACCCTGTCCTCTCCAGCTCTTACTATTTCCCAGTTCTTACATAAAATTCCATTCACTCTGCCCGACAGTTGCCCATCAGGCTCAGCATCTGCTTTGATAGTCTGTAGGGCAGAGGCTTTCAGAGGCCCTTTGTAGTAGGTTCCTAGTTTGTTTCCTGCTTTCTTCTTTTTCTGATGTCCATCCTCTTTGCCTTTCAGGATGGGGATTGACCATTTTAGGTAGGGTCCTTGCTTAGTTTCTTTAGATGCACAGATTTTAGTGGGTTTATCCTATGTTTTATGTTTATATGAGTGAGTATATACCGTGTGTGTCTTTTTGCTTCTGGGACAACTCACTCAGGATGATCCTTTCCAGGTCCCACCATTTACCTGCAAATTTCATGATTTCCTTATTTTTCATTGCTGAGTAATATTCCATTGTATAGATGTACCACAATTTCTGCATCCATTCTTCAGTTGAGGGGCATCTGGGTTGTTTCCAGCTTCTGGCTATTTCAAATAAAGCTGCTACAAACATGGTTGAGCAAATGTCCTTTTTGTGTACTTGAGACTCTTTTGGATATATGCCCAGGAGTGATATGGCTGGATCTTGAGGAAGTACTATTCCTACTTGTCTGAGAAAGCGCCAACTTGATTTCCAGAGTGGTTGTACAAGTTTACATTCCCACCAGCAGTGGAGAAGGGTTCCCCTTTCTCCACAACCTCTCCAGCATGTGTTGTCACTTGAGTTTTTGATCTTGGCCATTCTCATGGGTGTAAGGTGAAATCTCAGGGTTGTTTTTATTTACATTTCTCCTTATTCCTCTTTTTTGACCATTTGATATTTCTCTCTTGAGAATTCTTGGTTTGGCTTCGTACACCGTTTTTAAATTGGATTATTTTGTTTGATGGTGTTTAGTTTCTTAAGTTCTTTATATATTTTGGATATTAGCCCTGTGTCAGATGTAGGGTAGGTGAAGATTTTTTCCCAGTTTGTAGATAGTAGGATTAACATAGTACAAATGCCCATCTTACCAAAAGCAATCTACAGAATCAATGCAATTTCTATAAAAATAACAACACAATTCTTTGTGAACCTTGAAAGAACAACTCTGAACTTCATATGAAAAAAAAAAAAAGAAAAAAGAAAAACCCAAAAAACTCAGAATACCAAAATCAACTCCGCACAATAAAAAATCTTCTGGAGAAATCTCTATCCCTGATCTCAAGCTGTACTATAGAATAACAGTAATAAAACTGCATGGCATTAGTATAGAAACAGAATGGTGGATCAATGAAACTGAATTGAAAACCCAGAAATAAACCCACACACCAATGAACACTTAATTTTTGACAAAGAAGACTAAAC
Organism: Meriones unguiculatus; assembly: GCF_030254825.1. Classification (NCBI taxonomy): domain Eukaryota; kingdom Metazoa; phylum Chordata; class Mammalia; order Rodentia; family Muridae; genus Meriones; species Meriones unguiculatus. Next base: position 151,789,548 of record NC_083349.1, on the reverse strand, counting down.
CGTACTTTGGGAAACGACAGGATCTTCAACAAATGATACTGGTCTCACTGGGTGTCTACGTGTAGAAAAATGCAAATAGACGAATATTTATCACCATGCCCAAAACTGAAGTCCAAGTGGATCAAAGCCATCACAAAAAATCAGATACACTAAGTCTATTAGAGGGAAAAGTGGGAAAGACCCTGGAACTCATTGACACCAGAAACAACTTACTGAACAGAACACCAGCAGCTCAGGCTCTAAGATCAACAATTAATAAATGGGACCTCATGAAATTTAAAAGCTTCTGTAAAGCAACAGAATGTCAACAGGACATCCTACTTCTCAATAAATTATTTTAAAGAGAAATGCCTCAGAATTAACAATGTCAGTTTTAGTTTTTGTCTAAATATAATGTACTCAAAATTCAGTATCTGTGCATAGTACCTATCTTTTATAGTAAATATTTTATCCATGTGATCTTTATCAAATATTGAGTATGAATTTTGTATTTTCACTGAAACCAGCTCTATTTCTGCATCAACAAATTCTGAAATTAAACAAAAAAATTTCTTTACCATTTTTTGTGCAACTTATGGAATCTTGAATCTTTTTTCCCTCTGGTTTTAAAAGTCATATTTATACAATTCAAACTGGTGGCCAATAATTAAACATATTGTAGTTTTCTACTAGTGAAATGGAGATGAAAAAGAAAAATAATTATACATATAATGTATATAGAATAAATAATATATATGCATACTTTTATTATTTTGTAGTATAAAATATTTCTTTTAATTTGAGTTTTTTCCACACTTGGTAGTTCCTAGCTATACACCTATCTTAATAAAAATGAATAATACATTTTAATATTGTATTTGAATTATTGCATACCTTCAGAGGCTATCAGTAAGCTACCTTGGTTCTTTTTCATCCATTTAGCCAGAAATCATAACTTGCTTAGCGCTCTCGTGTTTATATTATTGGCTTTTTACATTTTGAAAACTTCTGGGATATTTGGACAAGGTTAGGCTTGAAGATCTAGGCCCTCAAAACTACAGACTTAAGCCCCTGGAGCTTGGGCCGCAGAAATTCACAGAGCACTGGGTACTCAGATTTGAACCTATGGCACATATTTGAGAATGAAATATTGGACTCTAATCAGCAGCCATAGACATCAGCAAATGGCCACAGCAAACCTTACCAATGTTACATGGCTCCTGTGCTGTGGTTTTAATGACCTCCATCTTCTGTAGAATCTGCTGTGTTGCCCTTGTGATTCAGTATCCTAACATTTGCTCTTCTAATCTCGATTATGCCCAGTAACCTTTTAAAAATCTACAGGCTTCTCATCCATGAAATTTTGCTTTCTAGAGTAGCTATCTTGACTTTTTCCTCTTAAGCCTTCTTATGTTTTGATCATTATTCATCCTTTCTGTAGTCTTTATTTTCAAAATCCCAGTCATGGCTACGTTATGGAATTCTTCAGCTGTTCAGTGACAACCCAGCCAGTGTTACCTCTAGGACCTGGCTGCTGTCTCTATTTCTGTTTGGCTTTTGCCCTCATTCCTCCTGCTGTCTCTCCATAGGTACAGCTAATGCTTCTGGTCCTCTTTATGGCAATATTCTACCCAAGGAACACACCAGGCAAGAAAATACCAATTGGAAGAAGCCAGTCATTAAACCTAATTTAGCATCACTAAGAATAAACACAGAAAGTTTCCCCCCGATGTCTAAAAACCTGAGTTGAACAGAAGAGAAGAAACATGGAAGGGTAAGTTGTATTAGTAAGGGTGTTCTAGAAAAACCAATCATATATACATATATATATATCTGTGTAAATATTTGTGTGTATAGCTATAAGCTAAAAACTATATATTTATATATAAAGCAATATTATAAATATAAATTTATACATATACACATGTGCATTTACACACATTTACATGTATACCAGCTTGGTTTCTCTTGAAAACCCTTACTAATATATATGTGTATACATATACAGATATACACAGATATATATGCATATACATACATATACATACACATGAGTGGCTTTCAGGATGTGATCCAAATAGTCCAAGAACGTCTCTTCATAGTAAGCCTGGGAATCCAACATTTGTTTAGTCCGCAATGTTGGATTTCTCAAATGGTCTTCAGTCCACATAGAACTCCCAAAGAGGTAGGTTCTAACACCAGTGAAAGAATGCCTTAGTAGCAGGGAGTGAGGATAGGCACCCAAAGAGCAAAAGCTCCTCTCACCTGCCACCAGAAATTGTAGCCCAGATTAAAGATAGATCTTTCCTCCCCACATAATCCAATCAAGAAAACTGCCTTGAAGGTGTACTCAGCTGCTTGGGTTTTAGTTTATTCTTTATATAGCCAGGTTATCAACCAAGGGTAGCCTTCACATGAGTTATACAAATGAATATTTGAATTTATATCAATCATAGCACAGTTTAAATCTTTCAATTACAGATTACACATGAGGACAAATCACAGAACTTTGACTACCAGACAGTCTCAGATATGCACTAGATAAATTATGGATTTTCTTTTGAGTCACTGAGAGAATGGTTCCCCTCTGTGAGGAAGGGTGAACAGAGTTATCAATTGTGAGTGAGTACAGTTATTAACACTCCATGAACAAGCCTATCCTGGTGTTTTCTTTCCAGAATTGGTATGCGTGTAGTGGTCTTTCTTGGAATAAGTCTGCCATTGATGAAGTAAAGACTTCAGTTGTAGGGTTACTTATTAGTGGTAGTAATGAAATATTATTCACGACCATACTGTGGAACTAAAAGCCTAGGTATGTTAGAGGCCGTGTGATTGGTTGCTAAGGGGATACTCAGTTGGCAATTCCTCCTTTGATATACAAGATGTCAGACAGAATCTGACAACTTCTCTTATAGGATTGAGGGTCTTGTTTGCAATGCTTTAATTCTGAAGGACAAAAGCATCAAAGGTAATACACATCAAAGAATTAGAGAGAAATTACCATTCTTAAAAGTCATTACTTGAGTTTTATTCTTCACCTGCTGAAGTGTCTTTAATCTCCTATTAAATGATCCAGGGAGGCAGAGTCCCTTTAATCTGTTTTAGATGTTTTCTTCTAAATGCAATTTATATTTTTACTTATTTATGAGGTTGGTGCTAAAAGTGTCCTTACTGAGGTAGAAATGAGGATAGATTATCAGACAAGTGTAGTACCCACTGGAAACAATAACATGAAAACAGTGATATAATAGTGTATGAAATTAAGAAGTACAGCTTCAGAGACAGCCATGGTTTGTATTAACAGATGATGCCTTCCTCAAAAGAAATGGACAATATCCAACTCAGATATGTATTCAGATATTTATGCTTGTGCTGAACAGTGTCACCTATAAATTTCTGTATTTAATATTGAATATGTAGTATTACAGAACAGGATCATATAAGAGCTAGTGCTTTTGAAAAACTCATTAAATAAAATGAGAGAGTTTTCTGTAAATAAGAAAAGGTGATGAGCAGTGTGTGTTTGGAAAAAAAAAAACTCCCAGAACAGGGGAAACACACAAACACACACACACACACACACACACACACACACACACAGCAAATGAAGAGAGAACTCAAAAGAAACCAAATCACGCAATATTGTCATCATGGATTCCTAGCGCTGGGCACTATGAGAATTAAATTTGTTTTGTTAGTCATCCTAGAAAATTGTCTGTAGCTCTGTAATTCTGAATATGATGAGGTCTTCTTAATAAATACAAACTTTTTGACTAATATTGAAGATATTGAAGATCTTATGAATAAATGTATCTTTATACTGAGAAACCAGATTAACTCACTATCAAACTGTAAAAAATAAAAGTTTTCCTAATTAACCATATGTTCAACACTAATGAAACTATCCTTTGCATAGTAGAATGACGCTTTTTTTGAAAGCATCTGATGATTTTTTCTATCTCCTACAATCCCTAACTTGCTTTATATTTTAGTGGGGTTTTGCCGTTGTTTCGTTGGTTAGTTAGTTGGCTTTTGGCTCTGTAATGTTTAATTTTATTGGGCTAGAAATACTTGAGAGATTCGTAGTCTGTATAGCTAAACTATGATATTTCTGACTTAATCAGTATATTCAAAATGCAGTGGTATTGTGGAGTGGCAAATTCAGGAACTGGGACTCGCTAAGAGAAAATTCATTCTGGCAATCTCCTGTTTGCTCTCGCCCTCCTGGACTCCATTTCTCTCTTTCCTTGTCGGCGGGAGGTCAGATGTTCTACCTGCCTGTTGCCTGTGCACAATCATGAAGAGATATTTATAAAACCATGATGAGAAAACAAATCTTTCACCCTCATAAGTTGTTTATTTCATGGGATTGACAGCAGCAATGATAAAATTGATTGAAGAAAACTTATTCAGAGATATACAGTTGCCATATGTAAGTTTAAAATCAATAGAGTCCCATAATATTACAACCTGAAAAAAAAAAATGATAATGACTGTGTTACAAGTAATTTGGAATAGGAAATAATTATTCTTGTTTCAAACATATGATAAGACTATGAAAAGAAACAATGTAGGTAAATTTGTATGCATTATAACTCTATAGAACTTTTAACTACTTCTGATTGGTTTTGTCTTATTGAATAGTACGATCAAACCCAAAATATTGCATGTGCTAGACATTATAAATTTGAATAATTTTGTAGTTTATTAGTGGTAGCTACGTTTATTTAAATGTCAACATACTTGTAAAACTGAGATTTTGCCATTTTGAATTATCATTTTGCTATTGACAAAAAATCTAGAACACTTCAGATTCCCAGTATGTAGAAGTAAGACAACAATTGCATGGACTTTGAAGATGTCTTCCCAAATGTTTTAAAGTTAATAAGCTAAAGCCTTTTCATTTCTTTAAATCATATTTCACATCCATTAAGCAGATAGTATGATTGTAAGGTGATTATAAAATATATTTTAAAAACTTTAAAAAAATAAAGTGATAACTATTATTTTTGGAATGGCAGCACAAAATTTAGCTGTAGCTAATTTTTTTTGTTATAGCTGTTTCATTTATCATACCACAAGGGATGCAAAAATTTAGCATAGATGGATACAAATGAATAGAGCTTTGACTTCTAGCTCAACAGTTATTTGCCATTAATAGCATGATATTGTCAATGGTATAAAACATAAGGTCCACAAATATGAGGAAGCTAGTGATATCTAGTGATGTCTGAGATTGATGATATTGACTCATTTTCCTTAACATAATTTTTCCAGTTGCAATTTTTTCCTGCAAATAACATAGGTCTATTCTTAAATAAGTAAAACTATAGATGCCTATATGACATGACAGAAGAAGAGGAACTGCCCAAAGAAAGGGAGAAGTATGAGGAAGAGGAGGTAATACACAGGTAGTAGGAAACAGAGAAATATCAGTAAGTATATTACATGCTTTCAGGAAAATGTCTTTATAAACCCAGTATAATAATTAAGGAAACATGAGATATGGTAGGGATTTTAAAGATGATCTACCATTACAGTGTATACTATAAAAGAAGAGTCAGTCCAACATATAGAATATCAAAGTCCAAAGTCCAAAATAATACTGTCAATTAAATACAGTCCTTCAACACAAACAAAGCAACTTAAAAATTATACAAAATCTGAAGTTTGATCTTACACTGAGGTTGGAAAGTATATGAAAGAGAATGGCATCTGTGGCTCCATGTGGTTTGAGCTAGGCGTACATTCTTGTAAAAATGCAACCAAAGACCCTCAACTTCACACACACACACACACACACACACACACACACACACACACCTCCAAACAAAGTACTTTGCAATCTCTTTTTAAAATTATTTTTTTTATTAATTACAGTTTATTCATTTTGTATCCTAGCTGTAGCCACTTCTCTCCTCCCCTCCCAATCCTATCTTCCCATCCTCTTCTCCTCCTGTGACCCTCCCCCAGTCCACTGAGAGAAGAGGTCCTCTTACCATTCCATCTGATCCTAGACTATAAGGTCTCATCAGGACTGGCTGCATTGTCTTCCTCTGTGGCCTGGTAAGGCTGTTCCTCCATCAGGGAGAAGTGATCAAATAGACAGACACTGAGTTCATGTCAAAAATAGCTCCTGTTCCCATTACTATGGAATCCACTTGGGCACTGAGCTGCTATGGACAACATCTGTGCAGGGGTTCTAGGTTATCTCCATGCATGGTCCTTGTTTGGAGTATCAGTCTCACAAAAGACCCTTGTGCCCAGATATTTTGGTTCTGTAGCTCTCCTTGTGGAGCATATATCCGCCCCCCAGGTCTTTCATTTCTTTCTTCTTTGATAAGATTCTCTGTACTCTGCCCAAAGCTTGGCTATGAGTCTCAGCATCTGATTTAATTTCTTGCTGTGTAGAGTCTTTTAGGGACCCTCTGTGGTAGGCTCCTGTCCTGTTCCCTGTTTTCTCCCTCCTCTGATGTCCATCCCATTTACCTTTCTGAATGAGAATTGGTCATCTTACACAAGGTCTTCCTTTTCTTAGCAATCTCTTGATGACTTAGGACTACCACTTCACAAGATTCTGCATATACCTGTTTAAAACAATGGGAATAAATTGCTTCCCTTATCAATGTCTTAATAACACCCATTTACACTCAAGTATATCTTAGAAAGCAGCTAGGAAGGACAGGAGTAAAATCAATCTAACCTGGAGGTTTTGAGCAAATGTTCTTAAGAACACTGTATCTTATAAGATTTTAGAGAAAATTCCTCACTGCGCATCTTACATAGGTACATAATTGGATGTGCACATGATTAAAATCAGATAAAGTATGGGAAGGGCATGCTCAGATATAAAACATTATGTACCATGTCCATCAATCAAAAGAGATAACTACTCCAACTATGCCTTTTTCACAAGACTGCTATTTTTTTCTTAGGTTTCATGAATCAAACTAATGGTCCTTGAGCACCTTTACTCATGTGACCTCTTATCATTTTAATAATGTATTTTTCCATCTATTGGAACTTTGCTTGATATGAAGTTTCCCTGATACATTGCAATCTATAGGAGTGTTCATTTCAATTTCTCAAATTCTAGGCCGTCAACCTGGAAAGAATTGGCCCAGAATCCAGTGTTAACAACCCCATTAGCACAGACTGTTGTCCAGTGTACTGAACAGCAGTGTAAGTTCACTAAGTCTGATGTCAATATTAGTCTTCAGTCTTCAGTTGATTTTTCAGAATACATATGTATGTATATGCATATGTATATATATATATATATATACATACACATAGATATGTATGAATGTAAGTTTAAAATATGTATTAAATAATACATATACTCTGAATTACATACATCTGTCATGGTGATAGAAACACATATATTGGTCATAAAATATGTTCAGCATCAAAGAAGAACCCTGCAAATCTTGCCAACTTGAAAGTTTATATAAAAGAGAAAGAGATGATAGTAGAGGAAAGAGACATTAAATATAATTCCATGGAATCTTTTGGTTGAGACCAACAAGGGCCAGAGATGAAGGAGATATAGGTGCAAGCAGTTCTTTATCAATTTCATAGTTTCATGTTCCTTGGGCCTCACACTCCATGTCTTCTCTCCATTTTCATAGATGCAATGTCTATACATGAGGACCTTGGTTTCCATTGTGAACTGTATAGTTTATGTGACTGGAACATTGAATGAGAGCATTAATAGTTTTTATTTGAGTCATTAGTTATTCTTTTTAACAGATAATATTTATGTAAAGAACTACACCATAAAATGATTTTCTATGTACAAAAATGAATTAAAATCAAATTTATTTAAAATAATCCTAGACATTAATCATCAAAAAATATCAGACATCAACCACTCTTCATAACACAATCATGAAAATGGTAGGTAACACACTGAAAACATGAAAATGAAATTTTTTCAGGGATTTTATTTGTTATTATTTCTATTATTTATTAATTTTATTATGTATAATATAAATATTATACAATTATATATATTGTATTTTTATTAATTACAGTTTATTCATTTTGTATCCCCTCATAAGGCCCTCCCTCTTTCCCTCCCTGTCTCATCCTCCCTCCCCCTTCTTCACGCATGAAGAAGGGAAAATGAAATTTTTTTAAAAAGTTTTGCTCCATTACATGGGTAAAATTGGTTGATGTAACAAACATAAAAATAAAAACCACAAGTCGTCATATCGCCAATGCTGAGGCCAAATTTTTCCATATTTGCTTTATCTGCCAGTCACTGATATCATAGTCTTGATTTTATGTACTTCTTATGCTACAGAGACTTTCTTACCATTGGAGGGCAGCCAAGACATGACTGAGTAGTTCAGATACTGGAAGCATAGTAGAGGTGGAGATGATAAGGACAACTGTGAAGAATTGTGTTAATATTTGATGAGCATTGCTTTGAATCTGTAGATTGCTTTTGGTAGGATGGCCATTTTTACTATGTTAATCCTATTGAACCATGGACATAGAAGATCTTTCCATTTTCTGATATCTTCTTCAGTTTCTTTCTTCAGAAACTTGAAGTTTTTTCATACAGATCTTTCACTTGCTTGGTTAGAGTTACACGCCAAGATACTTTATTTCTTGCTATTGTTAAGGGTGTTTCCCTAGTATTTTCTCAGCCTATTTGTTTTCTGTATACATGAGGGCAATGGAGTTGTTATGGGTTTTTGTTGTTGTCGTCATTTTATTTCATTTTGTATCCAGCCATTGTGTTGAAGGAGCTTATCAGACAGGAATTATCTGGTAAAACTTTTGTGATCACTCATGTATACTATCATATCATCTAAGAAAAGTGATACTTTGACTTCTTTCTTTACAATTTGTATCCCTTAATCTCCTTTGGTTGCCTTATTGCAGTAGCTAGGACTTCCAGTCCTGTGTTGAAGAAATACAGAGAGTAGGCAACCTTGCCTTGTCACTGACTTCAGTGGGATTGATTTTATTTTCTCTCCATTTGTTTGATGCTAGGCATAGGCTTGTTTTATATGGCCTTTACTATGTTTAGGTATGTGCTTTGTATCCTTGATCTCCCTGAGATTTTAAACATGAGTATGTTTTTTGCAGACCTTGAAAGAACAATTCTCAACCTCATATGTAAAACAAACAAACAAACAACAAAAAAAAAAAAAACCAAAAACCTCAGAATAGTTAAAACAATCCTGTACAATAAAAGATCTTCTGGAGGTGTCTATGGCCCTGATCTCAAGATGTACTATAGAGAAAATAAAAATGGCATGATGTTGATGCTGAAACAGACTGGGAGATCAATCAAACTGAATCAAAGACCCAAAAATAAATCCATACACATAAGGACACCTGATTTTTTTACAAAGAAGCCAAAACCATACAACAGTCTTCAAAACATGGTGTTGGTCTAACTGGATACCTACAAAATGCAAATAGATCCATATTTAGTACCCTGCACAAAAGTAAAGTTCAAGTGGATCAAATACCTCAATATAAAACACACATACTAAATCTGTTCGAAGAAAAAGTGGGGAAGAGCATTGATCACATTGGTACAGGAGACAACTTCCTGAACAGAACACCAACAGCTCAGGCTCTAAGACCAACTATTAATAAATGGGATCTCATGAAACTGAAAAGCTTCTGTAAAGCAAAGGACACTGTCAACAGAACAAAACAGCAGCCTTCAGACTGGGAAATGATCTTTAACAACCCTACATCTGACAGAGAGATAATATCCAGAACATATAAAGAACTCAAGAAATTAAACAGCAATAAACCAAACAACCCAATTTAAAAAAATGGGGTACATACCTAAACAAAATTCTGAACATCAAAGTATGGAGTGGTGGAGAAACACTTAAAGAAATGTTCAGTGTCCTTAGTAATCAGGAAAAGGCAAATAAAAACAACTCTGAGATTCTATCTCATACTTATAAGGATGGCTAAAATTTACAACTCAAGTGACAACACATGTTGAAGAGAGTTTGGAGAAAGTTGAACCATCGTCCAATGCTGTTGTGAATGTAAACTTATATACCACTTTGCAAATCTGTCTGGCACTTTCTCAGAAAATTAGGAATACTGTTACCTTAAGGCTTAGCTATACCCCTCCAGGCCTCATATCCAAAAGATGTTCAACCATAAAACAAGGACATTTGCTCAACTATGTTCATAGCAGCTTTACTCATAATAGCCAGAATCTGGAAACAGCCTAGATGTCCCTCAACCAAAGAATGGATACGGAAATTTTGATACGTTTACACAATGGAATATTACTCAAAAAAAAAAAAAAAAAAAAAACAAGGAAATCATGAAATTTGTAGGCAAATGATGGAACTAACAACAATCATCCCATGTGAGGTATCTCTGAAGCAGAAATATATGCATGGTATACACTCAATTATTAGCCAATATTAGCCATGTATTATAGGATGAACATACAAAAATCTACAGACTTAAGAAGCTCAACAACAAGAAGGACCCTAGGGAAGATGCTAATTCTCCTTCAGAAGAGATAACAGTATAAACACCAAAAGTAGTAGAAGAGAGGGAACGGGATGGGAGCCTACTGCAGATGATCTCTGAAAGACTCCAAGCAACAAGGGATCAAAGCAGATGCTGAAACACATATCCAAACTTTGGGGCAGAGTACAGGGAATATTATGGAAGAGGGAGAGATAAAAAGACTGGGAAGGGACAGGAGCTCTACAAGAAGACCAACAAAGCCAAAAAATCTAGTTCCAGGGGGGCCTACAGAGACTGGTGCATCAACCTAGGACCATGCATAGAGAGGAACACAAAAGGGGAGGAGGGGCTCTATCTGAACTGGATTGCCTGATCTTTGACCATTTCCCCCTGGTAGAGTGGTCATACTAGGCCACAGATAAAGAGGATTCAACCAGTGCTGATGAGATCTGATGAGCTAGTGTCAGATAGTAGGAGAGAAGGACTTCCCCTATTAGTGAACTAGAGGAGGGGAATAGAGGGAGAAGAGGGAGAGTGGAGGACTTGGAGGAGATGAGGGAGGATCTACAACTGGGATACAAAATGGATAAATGGTAAAGAGGAAGAAGAAGAAGAGAAGAACAACGGTGGAGGAAGACAAAGAAAAATAAAAAGAAGGAAGAAGAGCTGCAGGAGGGAGGGGAAGAAAGAAAAAGTGGAGAAAGAGAGGAAGAAAGGAAGAAATGAATGTAAGACAAAAATATGGAAGAACACAGAGTGGGCAGGAAGAATGAAGGATGTAAGGAATGGGATGATTTAAACCATTAAAATCTCATTTATTTATGTCTATTTATCTATCTATTTATTCATTTATTTGCTTGCTTGTGTGCTTTTTTTATTGTGTTTTAGTATTACTGAATGAAACAGAATAGGGACCTGCCTGGCACAGCACCAGTTTCAGAAAATGAGTATTCCGTGATTGAAGGACTACAGTGAACAGCACGCTAATAATTATCACATCTGCAGATGCCGTCCAGTGATATTCAGTGTCTATGAAAGTTATTAGCAGCTTTTAGTGTAATCAACTATAAATCAACCACTATCTTTTTGGAAATGAGATATGAATATAAATAGAAATGCATCTTATTAAGTAAAGCCTTATTAAATCTATCAATGTAAATCGTAGAATTTCATGTAAGTTTTATACTTTGTAGGCTCTGCATCTTGTAATACTGCCGTAAAATGATTAGCCAACCCTAGTATGATTTATTCAAATCTTCTGGGTTTGCTTTTGTTTTTCTTTTTTTATACTTCCAATCACAATTTTAAAATCTTTCATTCTATGAAGCTGGTACTACCAACAATAGAGATGTATTTGGAGATAGAAAAATGTATGGAACAAAGATCTGATTACAAAATGCAGTTAGGGGCTATCTAGTAAATACATGTGTCAAGTCCCCAGATAAATTTCATTGTCCTGAATTTGTCACCATTTTTGTATAGTCCGTGATCTACTCACGTGTCAGTTAGTTCCACTTTTAAGTAAAACATTATCATCACCTGAAAGACTGATAATATTTAATGTGTCTAATGTCACTTTGACATTGTTCATTTAATGACATTTATTGACTAATAAGTGTGTCAACAGGTTCCATGGTATTAACATGCTCTTCTTTATCAGATTCTATGTATCTAGTTTTTAGTTGAGGTTTTTGATCTACTTGGAGTTAATTTTTGCAGACTGGTAAATATGTATCTATTATTTCATTTTTCTATATGCAGACACCCGGTTTGACTATCACCATTTGTTAAAGATGCTGTTTTATTCCACTGTGTATTTCTGTTTCTTTTCTTTTTTTTTTCTGTCCTCCTATTCTACACAGAAACCTAGGAGTGCTTACATATGAGTCTCGGGTAACCATATGGCCCTTTAGCCTCGAACTTCACAGTCTGAAGAAGCATGATTAGTGAATCTGTTGTCTAAAGTGTGGTTTTGTTACAGCAGCCCTAGGTGACTGTTGTGTGACTTTGTTGGGTCACATCAATAATTATCTGGAATATTCTGAGTTAAGTGAGTGTGTAACAAACATCCCAATTACGATGATTTCCTTCCTTCCTCTCTGCACTCATCAGATTGTTAACTTTGATTCATTGCCACACACAAAAAGTGTCTTTTATTAATTATTAAAACATATATTCACAGTAATGAAGTATATACAATTCAGAGATTGGATAAACAGTTGTGATTTTTCCTCCTTCGTTACTGTTTTGTGATAGTGAACTGGGTTTATAAGTCTCACTGAAACTTGGGTACCTATAAAAGTATTTCCTCAGCTTCCTTTTAATTATTTTAGTAGTTCAAATTATTCTTCCCCTGCTCAATATTCCTCACATTAGAAAACACTAGCTAGGTTTTCAACAAACAATACATAAAGTGTAGCCGCCTCCTCTCAGCACTCCTTCACAAAGATGAATTTCACTTATGCTATTTAAAGAATCTTAAATCACTTTAAATATTTTAATGTTAAGATGTTTTATGCTGAGAAGTGTTCAATTTCTCTAGCCTCCTGTACTTTCACAACATCACATAGTCCTCAATTTAATAATATTCATCTTGAAGTACTTCTCAAAAGTATGTGTATATTCTTATGCAAATTGTCCTTTTTATTTCACTTTTTTATTAATTACACTTTATTCACTTTGTACCACCCCGTAAACCCTTCCCTCCTCCCCTCCTATTCCAACCCTCCCTCCCCTTTTTCCATGCATGACCCTTCCCAAGTCCACTGATAAGGGAGGTCCTCCTCCCCTTCCCTCTGATCCTAGTTTATCAGGTCTCATCAAGAGTGGCTACATTGTCTTCCTCTGTGGCATGGTAAGTCTGTTCCCCTCTCAGGGCGAGGTGATTAAAGAACAGGCCAGTCAGTTCATGTCAGAGACAGTCCCTGTTCCCATTACTGTGGAACATACTTAGACACCGAAATTTCAAGAATTCATGGGTATGCAGACTTATGTTTGGGATTTAAATTAAATTCTATTGATCAACTTGTCTTTGGTTCAGTGCCATGCTGTTTTAATTGCTACAGATCTGTAGTACAACTTAAAATTGGGAAAGGTAAGACTCCAGCAGCTTTTTTTTTTATTTTTATTGTTCAAGATGATTTCAGCAATACTGAGTTTCATGAGGCTTGGAATTGTCTAATAACTCTCCTTGATGTTAACTGTTTCTTGGATTCAGCAGAGGAAAGGATCCTGTTTTCACATCTATCATGGTATTCTATGTATTTTTAATGTGAGTTGAGGCCATTTATATTGAGAGATATCAATGACCAATGATTTTTTGATTCCTGGTATTTTGTTATTTTTGGTGGTGTTGGTGATGGTGTTGGGTTCCGGTAGAAGCCGAGAATATTCACTTCAGAGACTGAAGATTAAAAATGCAGCCTTAATTTTCTGCACCCGCAGGAAGGTGGTCAGCTAGGCATCTGAACTAGGTACTGGAGGCAAAGATGTATTACATATTTAAAGAGTGAAAACCACAGAGCAAGTGTGATGAGAGTGGCTTGTAATTTTAATATGTCTGCTTTTATATGTTAGTTGGTCTTCTTCCCTGAAGCTTTTAATATTCTTTCTTCTTTATTTTCTATATATCTAGTGCCTTGAATATTATGTGGCAAGGAAACTTTATTTTCTTGTTCAGTCTTTGGTGTTCTGTATGCTTCCTGAATCTTATGGCCATCTTCTTTGTTAAGGAATTTTTTCAAGATTTTGGTGTGTATTCTCTGGGACTTTGTGGCAGGTTTCTTTCTCTTTTTCTTTTCTTTCATTTTTACAAGACATTTATTTCTTTATTTTATAAACATGTATATGTGTTTCCTTTGTAAGTTATTTTAATTAATTACACTTTATTCACTTTGTATCCCCCCATGAGTCCCTCCCTCCTCCCTTCCTGATCCTACCATCCTTCCCACTTCTTCACTCATGCCCTCCTTAAGTCCACTGGTAGGGGAGGTCCTCCTCTCCTTCCTTCTGATCTTAGTCTATCAGATCTCATCAGGAGTGGCTGCATTGTCGTCTTCTGTGGCCTGGTAAGACTGCTCCCATCAGGGGGAGGTGATCAAAGAGCAGGCCAATCAGATTATGTCAAAGGCAGTCCCTCTTCCCATTACTATGTAACCCACTTGGACACTAAACTGTCATGGGCTACATCTGTGAAGGGGTTCTAGGTTATATCCATGCATGGTACATGGTTGGAGTATGAGTCTCTGGAAAGACCCCTATGTTCAAATTTTCTGGTTCTGTTGCTCTCCTTGTGGAGTTCTTGTCCTTTCCAGATCTTACTATTTCCCACTTCTTACATAAGATTTCATGCACACTGCCCAAGAGTTGGCCATAAGTCTCAGCCTCTGCTTTGATAGTCTGCAGGGCAGAGCCTTTCAGAGGCCCTCTGTGGCAGCTTCCTAGGTTGTTTCCTGTTTTCTTCTTCTTCTGATGTCCTTCCACTTTGCCTTTCAGGATGGGGATTGAGCATTTTAGTCAGGGTCCTCTCTCTTGATTAGTTTCTTTAGATGTACAGATTTTAGTAGGTTTATCCTACATTACATGTTTATATGAGTGAGTATATACCAAGTGTGTCTTTCTGCTTCTGGGACAGCTCACTCAGGATGATCCTTTCAACTGCCTACAGATTGGGAAAGAATCTTCACCAACCCTTTATCTGACAGAAGGCTAATATCTAGTATATATGAAGAACTAAAGAAGCTGAAAAGCAGCAAGCCAAGTAATCCAATTAAAAAATGGGGAACAGAGCTAAAAAGAGAATTCTTTGTAGAGGAATATAGAATGACAGAGAAACACTTAAAGAAATGCTCAATGTCATTAGCCATTAGGGAAATGCAAATCAAAATGACCCTGAGATTTCACCTTACACCCATCAGAATGGCCAAGATAAAAAACTCAAGTGACAACACATGCTGGAGAGGTTGTGGAGAAAGGGGAACCCTCCTCCACTGCTGGTGGAAATGTAAACTTGTACATCCACTCTGGAAATCAATCTGACGCATTCTCAGACAACTAGGAATAGTGCTTCCTCAAGATCCAGCCATACCACTCCAAGGCATTTATCCAAAAGAGGCTCAAGTACACAATAAGGACATTTGCTCAACCATGTTTGTAGCAGCTTTATTTGTAATAGCCAGAAGCTGGAAACAGCCCAGATGCGCCTCAACTGAAGAATGGATCCAGAAATTGTGGTACATCTACACAATATAATATTACTTAGCAATGAAAAATAAGGAAATCATGAAATTTGCAGGTAAATGGTGGAATATTTTTCTTTTTCTATTCTTAAAAGTTTTAAGTTTGATCTTTACACAGTGTGCCAGATTTCCTGAATATTTTGTGTTAGGAAATTTTTAGATTTAAATTTTTATTTGACTAATCTATTTAGTTCTTTATCTTATCTTCAGTGTCTGAGATTCTTTCTTCCAACACTCACATTCTGTTGGTGAAGGTTGCCTCTGAAGCTTTTGTTTGAGTTCCTGAAATTTTCACTTCCAGATTTCCCCCAGTTTTTTTTAATTAATTCTGTTTTCACTTCCTATTTCCATTATCAATTCTATTTCCAGGTCTTGATCACTATTTTTCATAATATATCTTTGTGTTTTCCAGGGTTTCTTTATTGGATTTATTTGCTTCACCTTTAATGACCACTATCATATTCATAAAGGCTTATTTAAGGTCTTTTTCTCATGCTTATGCTATGTTAGTATATTGAGGGTCTGCTGTGTTAGGGTCCCAGGGCTTTAGTGGAGACAGATACTCCTGTTTTTTTTATTTTGTTTGTATGCTGATGCCTAAGCATCTGGGATTGGGAAGATTATAATTCTAGGTGGTGACATCTGTTTTTTTTTTTTTTTTTTTTTTTTTTTTTTTTAATTTCCTTTGTTGGGTGAGTGGTGTTTATTGATGTTGTTATTGGTTTCTATTTTCTCTCTATGTTAGGAGAGTGTGGTAATTGTGTGTTGCCTAGTAGGAAATTATCTTTGGACCTTATAGGTGTGGACACTGAGCATTTAACGTAAACTGTGTTTCTGGGTATTGGGAGCAGCCACTTAAGAATGGGGTAAGTTATATGCTGTATCTGAGGGGTTCACATGAGAGAGCACAGCAGAGTGTTCTTCTGGGTTATGTTTATTTAGTCCCCTTGAAATGGGAGATGAGAGTTATGAGACATCACCCCAGAAGTTCTGCTATAGAGATAGGGATTAAAAACTAGGCAATTGGATCTAGAGGAACAAAGAAAGAGAGAACAATTCATAGTCAGCCTGCCTACTTCCCTGGAATGAGTGACCTAAGGTTAGGAGGGAGTAACTGCTAGAATTGGGGGAGGGCAGTGAAATGAAGCAACCGTTTCTGGCAAAGAGGTAAAAGGGAGAGGTCTTTGAGATCTGCAGGAGATAGGGATGGGATAGGAAGGCTTCACCAAGGTATTATGTTGAAGAGGTAGGGATGAGACTAGTGGATTGGACTTGAAGAGAGGAGGGAATAGTCAAGGTCCTCAGTTCGCTTGCCTATTTCCTTGGCTGGCAGAGCTGTTTTGTTCACTGGGAAAGCTTGCTGGTTTTGGAGGCAGGGATATTGGAATGAATTGATGGGAGGAAGGTTGGTTGAGATGATTTTTATATTATAGTGGGGATCAGAATAGAGTCAGAAAGAAAAGAGAGATTGCAGCAGGTGTCTTGTTACTGAGCAGGAAATGAGGCTAAAGTATTAGATTTGGAGGAGCAGAAGCAGAGATGAAGATCTGCAGGAGGGCTACCTGCCTCCCTGGAAGGAATGGTCTGTGTGTTGGCATGGAGTAACTCTTGGATTTGAGGTCTGGGCTAAAGCAAGAGTGGGGGGAAGAAGGTTAGAGAGAAAGATCTGTGATATCTGCGCGGCACAGGGAAGGCTGCAGCAGGTGTTCTGAGGCAGATCTCCTATTGGGGCTAAGACTGGGTGATATGGACTGAAAAAAAAAAAGTTGTTAAGAACTAATCACCCTATCTGCTTTCTTAGCAGGAATAGCTTGTGGGTTAGCAAGGAGTGTGTGTTTGAATTAGGGTCTGTTCTGAGGAGACACTCTGTAAGATCTACTAGAGATGGTGTGGATGGAGGCTGCCATGAGTTTTCTGCTGCAGAACTAGTGATGAGTCTGGGGGATTGAATCTGTGAGAAAAGAGAGAGAAGTGAAGACCTGCAATTTGTCTCTCTGGTCCTCTGGCAGGAACATTGAATTTTTTGTTTCAATCTTCTTCTCTTCCATCGCATACATATTTACCTTTGGACATTAACCCATTCCAAATGGGTCTCTGTGCTTATATTACACATAATAGTGGGAAGGCTACTAAGAGAAATCAAATGCAAATGAATAGAGAATGAGAGAGAGAGAGAGAGAGAGAGAGAGAGAGAGAGAGAGAGAAAGATAACAAATGCTACTCAAATTACAAAAGAAGAAAAATTTACCCCTTCTTACAGTCATAATCCTGTGGGAAAAATCTTGCAGCTCTATCACATTCATTATTCCCCCATAAGCACGTACAATTAACAAACTTGCAAATACAGTATCAAATTAAGTAAAGTTCAATATTTAAAAGTAAAAATTTTAATTGAATTTTAAAAATATTACTTATCATTTGCAGCACATTGCAGGGAGTACTCCAAAGAATGCTAACGTGACAAACAATCAAATCTCATGGATCAAAAGTTTGTACCTTGTATAAATGATACTTTTTAATTCCATCCATTTATATGGAAATTTCATGATATTGTTTTGTTTTGTTTGGTTTGGTTTTTAATGGCTGGGTAGTCTCCCAGTGTGTAAATGTACCACATTTTCTATATCCATTCTTTGGTTAAGGGACATCTGGGTTGTTTCCAGTTTCTGTCTATTACAAATAGAGTGGCTATGAACATAGTAAAGTAAATGTTCTTGTTATACTGTGGAAAATCTTTTGGTTATATGCTCACGAATGGGGTAGCTGGCCTTCAGGTAGAGCTACTCTCAATTTTTAGAATAAAAGTTTATTTCCATTGTATTTGTACAAGTTTGCCACTCCTACAAGCAATGGAAGATTGTACCCCTTTCTCCACATCCTTGCCTGTGCTGTTACTTGAGTTTTTTATCATAATAACTATGATGATGTAAGATAGACTCTCAGAGTCATTTTGATTTGCATTTTTCTGATGACTAAGGATATTGAGCACTTCTTTAGGTACTTCTCGGCCATTTGAGATTCTTCTGGAATTGTTTGTTTAGCTCCGTACCTCATTTTTAAATTGGATTATTTGGTTTGTTGGCATTTAATTTCTTAGTTCTTTATATATTTTAGATATTAGCCCTTTGTTGGATATAGTGTTAGTGAAGATCTTTTCCTAATCCGTAGACTATCACTTTGTTTTATTGACAGTGTCTTTTGCCTTACAGAAGTTTTTTTGTTTGTTTGTTTGTTTTTTTTTTTTTTTCAGTTTTGAGGTCCTATTCATTTATTTATTTATTTATTTATTTATTTATTTTTTCAATGCAGTTTATTCAGGAACCTTGAACAATCATCTGACCCTGGGGAAAGCCAGCCCACAGCTTAAATAGCCTCTGGGTAGCCAACCCAGGCGTGCCACGTGGGCAATGCAGATAGGTCCACATACATGGAAGCAAGCCAGATCCTCAGCCTTAGCCAAATGTGGAATTGTTCGTAACAGAGAGCACTCACCATCAGGAAGCTGGAAGACGGAAACCAGCTCCATCTTTAAGGCACAGCATTCCGCAGCTCTCTACAGTTCCCCCTTTTTGTTTTAGACGCATCAGGCAAGAGTAGAGGTCTGATCTCTGATATTAGAAATAAATTGGGACTTTGTACTGATGTTCATTTAGGTGTCATCCACCCAAAGAGCATCAGACCCGTCAGATACCTTTTTCTCAGAGGCGGGACCTGGGGCATCAACCCGCATGCAATCAGACATGCTCTTCTCTGGGTCCAAAGCTGCTGACCCTGAGTGCAGTGCTTAGCCTCGCATCCTGAGCGCAACATTTTAGCTTTTTATGGTATCCAACCTATTTATTAATTGTTGACGTTAGAGCCTGAGCTGTTGATGTTCTGTTCAGGAAGTTGTTCAAGTTCAAGGCTGATCCCCACTTTCTCTTCTTCTAATAGTGTTATTGTATCTGAGTTTATGTTGAGATCTTTGATCCACTAAGACTTTAGCTTTGTGCAAGGTGATACTATGGATTTATTTGCATTTTTCTACATGTGGACATCCAGTTATATCAGCACCATTAATTGAAGATGCTTTCTTTTTACCTTTGTATATTTTTGGCTTCTTTTTCAAAAATCAAGTGCCTATAGGTGTGTGGATTTATCTCTTGGTCTTCCATTTAATTCTCTTGATCAACCAATCTGTTGTTATGCCTGCACCATGCAGTTTTTATTACTATTACTCTGAAGTACAATTTGAAATCAGGGATGGAAATACCTCCAGAAATTATTTTATTGTACAAGAGTATTTTAGCTATTTTGTTTTTCAATATGAAGTTCAGAATTGTTCTTTCAAGGTCTATAAAGAGATGTGTTTGTATTTTGATGAGAATTGCATTGATTCTGTAGATTGCGTTTGCCAAGATGGCCAGTTTTACTGTTAATCCTACTGACCCGCAAGCAAGGGATATCATTCAGCTTCTGATATCTTAATCTATTTCTTTCCTCAGACACTTGAAGTTCTTGTCATAAAAGTATCTTAATTGTTTGATTATATTTACATCAAGATAGTTTATTTTGTTTGTGGATATTGTAAAAGGTGTTGTTTCCCTAATGTCTTAGACCATTTGTAGTTTATATACAGGAGGACTACTGATTTATTTTTTGAGTTAAATTTACATCCAGCCACTTTACTGAAAGTGATATTCAGCTGTATGAGTTCTCTGGTAGAATTTTGGGGGTTACTTAAGTATACTATCATATCATCTGTAATTAGTGATCTTTGACTTCTTTTCCTTTTTTTCCCTTTTTTTAATTATTTTTTATTTTTTTATTCTTTATTAATTACACTTTTTGGTTCTCTTGCTCTCATTGTGGAGCTCCTGTCCTCTCCAGATCTTACTCTTTCCCACTTCTTTCCTAAGATTCCCTACACTCTGCCCAAAGGTTGCCCATAAGTCTCAGAATCTGCTTTGATAGTCTGCAGGGCAGAGCCTATCAGAGTTCCCCCTTCCAACCTCACCAACACTGGGTATGAAAGAAAGAAGGTTAGGGGGAACAAGATGACAGAGTTCTCTGCTACTTTCTGCTGGGTAGGGTTGTAGGATCCTTTGGGGGGACAATACCAATATCAGTCATCTAGAAATCCAGAAGTCCAGGAAACCAACATATCGTCAGACTACAAATGTGGGAGCAGGATGAACCAGAAGCAAGCAGTCCTTCTCCAAAGCAGCAACTTCTTCTTCGTCTTCGCTGCTATATTTATATCACTCAAATTCCTCAGAATTCAATGAATTCCACCTGGCAAAGACCAGGCTCCACACAAGACACTAAACAGATTTGGACACACTAAAATCCCCAACTTTGAAATTTAATAAAAACCTGTTTACATATCATAAACAAAAACATTCACAACATTCCCCCTTTATATTTAAAATATTGGCTTTTTCTCTCACATTAGTAAACTATAAAAAATAAGAATTATGAAAATTATCAGGTAAAATCACATTTACCTTGTCTAGTCCATTTGTATTGCGCAACCTTGGGAAAGTATTCTACTCTCCTATCCTGATGAGTCCTAAGTTCTGTACCTAAACCACTTTCTTATGTCTATCAACATGAAAACATCTATCTAGACCTTAAAACAATTTAGATAAAACCATTATATTAAGATTAAATGTAGTAAAACTATGACTATCTAGCCTTCAACCTCATCAGAGACCCTAGAAAGAAATATTACCTAATCATATGGGAAGCATAGAGCAAACAGCTCCAGAACCATAGAAATGACAGAGACAGTTGACTGCCTGGACAGTCAGTAGAGGTTTCTCTGTATTGTTGAGACATACAATCATCAGCCTACTGGCCCAGAATAACTGACAGGCATTCTTATAAAACAGGAATTTTGAAGGACTGACCACTTAGTCTCTGCAGAATTAGACAGTCAACGTTCCAGTGACCTGCTTGTCTGAGCTTGTGCTTTATGCTCAGTTAACCTGCTACCAGCCATTCAAAGACAGTTTTTGGGTTTATTGCTCCCATTGCTATCTTCCCATTTGTTTTCTGGTGCCCATCACCTTCTTTGAATTATATTAGAGGTACCACCATGAGTAGATGTGCTCTCTGTCAGAAGTGCCTTTTCTTATTAAAATGTTTTAAATGCCATATTCTATAAATCTCTGAAGTGTGTGAAGACAACCTATTTGTCTACCATTATATAGTGCATAATCATATCTATCTATCTATCATCTATCTATAATCTATCACTCACTGTTGCTGCTGTTCAGCTATGTACTATCTACAAACCTGAAAATATGTACAAGAGATTAAATAAAGCTTACTTCTGTAATTAACTAAAGTAGTATCTAAAAGACTACAAGTAAGATCATTTATATGTTCTTAACTACTAATTTGCCTTTGCTATCATGCTGACCAGTTTGCAATAGTTTTCGTAAGACTAGAGTTTTACACCACATTTTCAAAAGAGCTGCATATGTGCAATACATTAAGCAAAAGTTGAACAAAATAACCTTATATTTCAATCAATATACAATAAGTGAGTTTCATATATAATATATTAATCAAAAGTTGAACGAAATAATCTTAAATTTTATATCAATACAATAATCCATACCAATACGTAATATTTGACACTAGTAGATTAAATAATCTATCATTTATCCTGTATTCCTATATCCCACTTCTTTTATTCTTTTTCCATAATACTAGCTAAAAGATAAAAATAAGAGAAAAAGAAAAATAGAGGGGAAAATGGAAGAGATCATTGATTTTAACATTTACATTTTTTTCTTACCATGGACAATCCATAACCCTCCAAATGACCAACAAAACCCCACCCCATTTCTTGAAAATTGGGCATCATGTTCTTAAAATTATTTTGTTTTTGTTGTCTGGAGAAAAAAATATCTTTTTGAGTTCCTGTATATATACAGAAATTGTGGTACATCTACACAATGGAATATTACTCAGCAATAAAAAAAAAAGAAAGAAAGAAAATCATGAAATTTGCAGGCAAATGTTGGGAACTGGAAAAGATCATACTAAGTGAGGTATCCCAGAAGCAGAAAGACACACAGGGTATATACTCACTCTTAAGTGGATATTAAATTTATAGTATGGGATAAACATACTAAAATCTGTATAACTAAAGAAACTAATCAAGAAGGACTCTGGCTAAGACACTGATTCTCATTCAAAAAGACAAAGATGACGGACATCAGAAGAGGGAGAAAATAGGAAACAGGACAGGAGCCTGCCACAGAGGGCCTCTGAAATGCTCTAACTTTGGGCAGAGTTCAGGGAATCTTATGAAAAAAGGAGGAGATAGTAAGACCTGGAGAGGACAGGAGCGCCACAAGGAGAGCAATAGAATCAAAAAAATCTGGGCACAGGGGTCTTTTTCTGAGACTGATATTCCAACCAAGGACCATTCATGGAGATAACCTAGAATTCCTGCACAGATGTAGCCCATGGCAGTTCAGTGTTCAAGTGGGGTCCATAGTAATAGGGACTGTCTCTGCCATGAACTGATTAGCCTGCTCTTTGATCACCTCCCCCTGAGGGGGCAACAGCCTTACCAAGCCACAGAGAAAGACAATGCAGCCACTCCTGATGAGACCTGATAGACTAGAATCAAAAGGAAGGGGAAGAGGACCACCCCCATCAGTGGACTAGGAGAGGGACATGGGTAGAGAAAAGGGAGGGAGGGTGGTGTTGGGAGAGGAGGTGAGAGGGAGCAACAAGGAGGATAGAAAATGAATAAACTGTAATTAATAAAAATAAAAAAATAAATTAGGATATTGGCCAAGTGCTGAAAGGCTACCTATATCTTTATCTGTCTGGTCTCAGTGTTTTCTAGCTAATCTTTGTATTTTCTGTCTAGTCAGAATGTTTTCTGTCCAATATATGTGGTATCTAGCCCTTTTAAAGTTGAACTGGGTCGTTTTGATTTGCATTTCCCTGATGGCTAATGAGGATGAGCATTTCTTTAAGTGTTTTTCTGCCATTCGATATTCCTCTGTTGAGAATTCTCTGTTTAGCTCTGTTCCCCATTTTTTAATTGGATTACTTGGATTGCTGCTTTTCAGCTTCTTTAGTTCTTTGTATAGACTGGATATTAGTCCTCTGTCAGATAAAGGGTTAGTGAAGATTCTTTCCCAATCTGTAGGCAGTCGTTTTGTTTTGATGACGGTATCCTTTGCTTTACAGAAACTTTTCAGTTTCATGAGGTCCCATTTATTGATTGTTGCTCTTAGAGCCTGTGCTGTTGGTGTTCTGTTCAGGAAGTTGTCTCCTGTGCCAATGAGTTCTAGGCTGTTCCCCACTTTTTTTCCAATTGATTTAGGGTATCTGGTTTTATGTTGAGGTCCTTGATCCACTTTGACTTTAGTTTTGTGCAGGGTGATAAATATGGATCTATTTTCATTTTTCTGCAATGGTGGGATCTAGAAAAGATCATTCTGAGTGAAATATCCCAGAAGGAGAAAGACAAACATGGCATATACTCACTTATATAGACCTATAAGATAGGATAAACATAATGAAATCTATACACCTAAAAAAAATAATCAATTGAGCGGACATGGGGTAAGATGATCAATCCTCGTTTAGAAAGACAGATGGGATGTGCATTGAACGTATGACAGGAGTCTACTGAGTGCATCTGAAAGACTCTAACTAGCAGTGTTTTCAAAGCAAAGACTCATGACCAAACCTTTGGCAGAGTACAGGGAATCATAAGAAAGAAGGGGAGTTAGTCTGATGGGGAAAGGATAGGAGCTCCACAAGGACCAAATATATCTGGGCACAGGGTCTTTTCTGAGACTGACATTCAACCAAGGACCATGTATGGATATAACCTAGAACCTCCACTCAGATGTAGCCTGTGGTAGCTCAGTAACCAATTGGTTTCCCAAAGTGAGGGGAACAGGGACTATTTCTAACAGGAACTCAATGACTGGCTCTTTGGTCTCCCCACCCCCGAAGGGAGGAGCAGTCCTGTTAGGCCACAGAGGAGGGCTTTGCAGCCAGTCCTGAAGATACCTGATAAAACAGGATCAGATGAATGGGGAGGAGGTCCCCCATCAGTGGACTTGTAAAGGGGCATGGTGGAGATGAGGGAGGGAGGGAGGGACTGGGAGGGAATGAGGGATCGGGACACGGCTGGGATACAGAGTTAATAAAATGTAACTGATAAAAAAATAAAAAATAAAAATAAAAATAAATAAAGTTGAACTGGGAGTAGATTCTTCGGGAAACAGTAACTGAGGCAGCCTGTGAGTCTGAAATCACTTGGTTTATCTACTTGCTTTATCTTCAGTGTTATCTGGTCTTTCACTCTCAATATAAACAAACTTTTAAAGGCAATATTATAAGTACAGTTTTGCATCTTGAGGACCAGGTAGCCACCAAGATTCATTAACCTTGCAAATACATGCAATTCTCAGCTATTAAGAGGTCCTCCCTGGTCAAACCTACTTTTTATAAGTTTTATTGGTAACCATATTTTCCCTTTCTCGGTAGATACATAAGCATAAGTAAGTCCCCATTGCAAAATTATTGCAGGTTTCCATTCTGGAATGAACTTGTCCTTATAATAAATGGGTTGTTCTAGTTCTATACTTTTTTTTTCTATAGTCCATTGTCTCTCAGCTGCTATTGTTACTTTTTCTTTTGTTTAAAAATATTTATTTGTGTATTTATTTATTTATTACAGTGTATTCACTTTGTATCCCAGCTGTACTCCCCTCCCTAATTCCCTCCCAATTCTACCCTCTGTCCCTCATTCTCTCCATGCCCCTCTCTAAGTCCACTGATAGGGGTGATCTTTCCCCCCTTTCATCTGACCATAGCCTATCAGGTCTCATCAGGACTGACTACATTGTCTTCCTCTGTGGCCTGTAAGGCTTCTTCTCCCTCATGGGGAGGTGATCAAAGAGCTAGCTACTGAGTCCCCATTGTCAGAGACAGTCCCTGTCCCCATTACTAGGGAACCTACTTGAACACTGAGCAGCCATGGGCTACATCTGTGCAGGGGATCTAGGTTATCTCCATGAATGGTCCTTGGTTGGAGTATCAGTCTCAAAAAAGACACCTGTGCCCAGATTTTTTGGTTCTGTAGCTCTCCTTGTGGAGCTGCTCTTCCCTATAGGTCTTTAAATTCCCCCCCAGCTCCTCTTCTTTCATTAGATTCCCTGCATTCTGCCCAAATTTTGGCTATGAGTCTTAGCATCTGCCTTAAGACAGTTCTGGGTAGAGTCTTTCAGAGGCCCTTTGTAGTAGACTCCAGTCCTCTTCCCTGTTTTCTCTCTCTTCTGATATAATGATGAGGATTGATCATTTTATCCAGGGTCCTTCTTCTTGCTTAGCTTCTTTAGGTGTACAAATTTTAATGTTTATCCTATATTATATGTATAATATCCACCTATAAGTGAGTATATATCATGTGTGTCTTTCAGCTTCTGGGATACCTCACTCAGTATGATCTTTTCTAGTTCCCACCATTTGCCTGCAAATTTCATGATTGATTTTAATTGCTGAGTAATATTCTACGGTGTAAATGTACCAAAATTTCTGTATCTGTTCCTCAGTTGAGCAACATCTTGGTTGTTTTCAGATTCTGGTTATTACAAATAAAGTTGCTACAAATATGGCTGATAAAATGTCCTTGTTGTGTACTTGAGCGTATTTTAGATATATGCCTAGTTGTGTTAAAGCTGGATCTTGAAGTAGCATGATTCCTAATCTTCTGACAAAGTGCCTGTTAGAAGAAACAGTGGGGAAGAGCCTTGAAGTCTTTTAGACAGGAGACATCTTTCTGAACTGAACACCAACAACTCAGGCTCTAAGATCAACAATGAATAAATGGAACCTCATGAAACTAAAAAGCTTCTGTAAAGGAAAGGTCACTGTCATCAGAACAAAAATACAGTGTACAGACTGGGAAAGGACTTTCATCAACCCTATATCTGACAGAGGGCTAATATACAAAATATATAAAGAACTCAAGAAGTTAAAAAGCAAAAAATGAAGTAATCCAATTAAAAAATTGGGTGCAGAGCTAAACAGAGAAGGATATGGTGTGTACACAATGATCATGAATCAATGAATAAGAACTCATATATAATATTCAGATACCTTATATAATATAATTTACTGAATTGTGTGTATGTGTGTGTGTTTGTGTTTATACCTAAAAAAATTAATGAAACCTGGCTTAGCAAAATGGCTCAGTGGGTAAAAAGCACTTTGCCACCAGATTTGATGATCTGAGTTTGAGCCCCAAGACCTTTAGTTGAAGAACAGAACCAGATCAAACATGTTGTCTTATAAGCTCCAGATGCACACAGTGGCACATATGCAAAACTCTCTCTGGCTGGAATACAATCGTGTCCTAAGTATATACCTTTAATTCCAAACAATGAAGGTAACATTATTTGATAGAGGGAAGCAGCCATGTTTGAAAGTGAAGTCTATTTGTAAGACAAACATACTGATGAATCAGAAAAATATTTGACAGGATAGGATATGCCCAACTCTCACGAGAACGGGCAGGAGAGAGAAGCCACTTAAAAGCAGTACAGTTGCTTAGGTGATAGAGCATGGGACTCTTAATCCCAAGGTCATGAGTTCAAGCCCCATATTGTATACCAGATGTAAAAGTAAATTTCATTAGCCAGATGTAATTGTACTCCTGGACGATTACTGCAAAATAAGCTCACCCTTTCTAACTCCTTCTGAACTCTGGCTTCAGCTGCCTCTGCTGACCTGCACTGAACTGCACAACCTCATGAATGAACTCACTTCTACTTCACTGCACTGCACTCGCTGCACTGATTCCAAACTGGCTGAACTCAACAGAACTGCTGACACTGACTGTCGGTAACTGAACTTAACTGAACTCTCCTGTACTGTATGCTCTACTAAACTCTCTACTGCAGTCAACCCTACTCATTTCTCTACTAAACCTTTTCTCTTAGTGTTTTTCATGAAGTTTTGAGGCTTCTAACACATTTCCTATTAGTAATTGATCAATTTCCTTGTGCCAGTGGACCTGGCAAACCTTTATGAGACTTTATATGAGTAATATATAATGAATAGTTACTATTTATGATGTCTTGTTGCAACTGCATAAATAACGAAGTCAATTCTGAGGTATCAGGAATAAGACCAACTGTTTCTATATACAAAACAACTCTTTCTGCATATTGAGAGTCAGTAATCATATTGACAGATTCGGGGCCTTTCTGCTGGGGGCTGGCTCCCTGCTGTCGAAATGGGCAAGTTCATGAAACCCGGGAAAGTCGTGCTGGTCCTGGCCGGACACTCCGGTGGCAAAGCTGTCATCGTGAAGAGTATTGATGGCACCTCAGACCGCCCTTACAGCTATGTCCTGGTGGCTGGACTCAACTGCTATCCCTGAAAAGCAACAGCTGCCATGGGCAAGAATATCGCCAAGAGATCACAGATCAAGTCCTTTGTGAAAGTTTATAACTACAATCACCTCATGCCCACAAGGTACTCTGTGGACATCACCTTGAACAAAAATGTTGTCAACAAGGATGTCTTTAGAGACCCAGTTCTGAAACGCAAGGCCAGGCAGGAGGCCAAGGTCAAATTTGAGGAATGATACAAGACAGGGAAGAACAGAAGCTTTGCTTTTAGGTATATTTTCATTTCTATCTTTAAAAATGAAAAAGAGAGAGAGAGATTCAGGAAAATCTAATAATACCATAAGGGTCTCAGATTATTTTGATTTTTAAACTGAAGAATACGGGCTTTGATCACCTTGCTTATTTTCTATGATTCATAACCTGCCATTTCCATCTTGTTTGAATCAGTATGGAATGCTGGTGCCTCTGGAATTAGTCTTCCCTTTACAATTTTGAAAGAATCAAATTACTTATTTTTATAAACTGTTTACATTTGCTTTTAGGATATTTGTTATTTTAAGGATGTTTGTTATTTTAGGATATTTGTTATTAACTTCTCCCAAGTAGTTACTACAAGCTCTTTGCCAATCTTCATTGATTACCAACAATGACATAATCTCAGTATTAATAAGAGGCACTATAATTTCAGCCAGGTCCATTCTTGACAATTGATGTAGTCTTAGTCTCTCTTTCATAATTGATTTCTAAATCTTTTCTATGAACGTCTTTAGTTTTTTACTTTGTTCATGTGTTAAGAAATTCCATTCCATAATACTATCTTCCCTTTGCATAATGAGCCCAGTAGGAGAATGAATTGATGGTAAAATGACCAAAACACAATCAAGTTTATGATCAATTCCTTCCGCATATGCATCTTGCAGTCTTTGTTCTACCAGAATTACCTCTTTTTCTCCTTCAGCTGTTAGACATCTTGGACTGTTTAAATTTAAATCTCTTTGTAATGTTTGAAATAAATTACTTAATTCATAAGTACTTAATCCAAATGTAGGGCTTAACCAGTAAATATCTCCCATTAATTTTTAATTAATTTATTTTTTATTAATTACAGTTTATTCACTTTGTATTCCAGCTGTAGTCTCCTCTTTTGTCCCCTCCCAATCCCATCCTCCCTTCCTCATCTTCTCCCATGCCTCTCCCCAAGTCTACTGATAGGAGAGGTTCTCCTTTCCTTCTATCTGACCTTAGCCTTCATGTTTCGTGAGGGCTGCCTGCATTGTCTTCCTCTGTGGTTTGATAAGGCTGGCCTCCCATTAATTTTTGAAAATTTTTAAGAGTTTATAATTGGTCCCTATGGATTTGTACCTTTTGTGGTTGAATTTTTGTTGACTTATTTTATAATCCAAAAGCCTAAGTGAATCTCCTCTTTGTATTTTTCTGGAGCAATCTGTAACCTCCAGCATGGCAGAATTCTTTGTGTTTCCTTTCACAGTTTTTTTTTTTTTTTCCTAAAGGATCTGCATTAGAATCAGTCAACAAAATAACATTTATGTAATGATAAATGATAGACAGAGGAAAATGCTTTTCAGTTTTTTTCTAATGTTTGTCACATAAAATATTGACATAAAGTTGAACTATTTAACAGTCCCTGTGGCAACACCTTCCAGGGGTATCTCTTTATTGGACGACTATTATTCTGAATAGGTACGCAGAAAGCAAACCTTTCCCTATCCTGCTCATGCAAGGGTATTGTGATCCTTTAAATCAATTATGAGATCTAGGTAACAAAGAAGGTAAAGGAATTCCAGGATGTAAGGGGACCCATTGGTTGAATGACTATTCATTTCTCTTAAATCCGATATCATCTTCCTTTTTCCTGATTTCTTTTTTTACAACAAACACAGGAGAATTCCATGGGCTGGTAGACTCTTTATGTTGAGCTTCCAGCTGCTCTTTTACCAGTTGTTCAAGTGCCTACAATTTTTCTTTTGTTATGGGCCGCTGCTCTTGCCAACAGGCCTATTTGATAGCCACTTTAAAGGCAATGCTGTCGATATTTTAGCAGTGGCACTTTTTATAAATTTGGCTACTCAAGCCAAGTGATCTGTGCTTGTGATTGTTCTTGATTCCACATATCAATACCTTCCCCAGGAGCATCTACCATTTCACCCTAATTTCATCATTGGCTTTCTCTGGGGGTTCAGGAATGATAATTTGAGTATCCCATTGTTGTAGGAGAACCCTTCTCCATAAATTTATGGGTATGTCAGTCACATAGTGTCTCAACTTTCCTGTTTGCCTTTCTGGTCCCACACATACTCCTCCATACCCTTTGTCTCACTTGAGATAATTTGCCAATTCCTATAAGCTGAGACCTTCTGAAGTGGCCATTTTGGATTCCAAGACTTTGGGGAGGGGATACTGATGTCATCTCCTGGCAGATATCTGCCAAACCTTGTATTTCAACACCATTCATTTGTACAGTTTATTAGGGTCTCTGATCATTAGTCACTGTTTGCCAGAACACACCACACGTGTTCCAATTACTCCCAAATGAGCCTGTCCTTTCTACAGGAGCAGCTTTGCCCTTTATGTAGGGACACAGTAACAGCTGAGCAAGTCTATCTCCTGCATTAATTTGCATCTCCTTTATTACATACATTATGGTTTTAATTTCTTCATTGCAACCCTCATCTAAAATACCTGGATGCACAATAAATGCTTGAGAAGTTAATCTTCCCAAGATCGTCCCTACTATCTTTGAAGGTAAAGGACCATAAACACCTGTGGTTAATTTGTAACATTCAAGTCTTGGTGATATGGTAAGAGGTCTTCTTGTAGACAGATCCAAAACTACCTTCATGTACCAAATCTGAAATTCTTAGTTTTGATTTTCCTGCCTGCCAGTTACCTCCTGGTTGTAAAATGGAAGACTTCTCCTATTGTTTGCTGCAGGCCCCTCCATTTGTTTACCAATGAATGGCAAGAGGTTCCTCTTGGAACAGCAATTCCTAGACCAATGCTTTCTTTCCCTTGACACAAAACTCTGGCAAGCATTGCATTTCGCTGTAGTCATAATCTGCTTTTTCCTTTCTACAAGTAAAATATACTATATTCCTCAGAGTTAACACACCTCCTGTTTTATGTTCTAAAGAATTTAACCTTACAATTTCTTTGTAAATGGCCAAATTTACCACACTTAAACACTGGATATTTTTATATTTGAGACCTTTATCTATAGCTTGTCCTATGATATTGGAATGATGCTCCTGAGAGATGATATCAATTGTCTCTTCTATTTATTGGGACTCCTCATGCTTTTAATGGTCTAACTGCTCTCTTCCATTAAGTATTTGCATTCTCATATGTCTCGATTGGTATCAAACTTGTCTGGTCTCAGGGTCTGGTATGGCTCTGCTTGGAGCTGAACCCAATCTGTGAAAGAGGTTGGCAAAGGCTCCTCCAGAGCCTGGAGTTACCTTAGAAAATGAGGTGGTTGTTTTACCAGGCTCTTCAACCATATCCCACTCTCTTAAAGCTGCGACATGAAAATTGCTGCATCAAGTACTACATCATCAGATCAAATTTGTTTTTGTAAATCAGCATAACCGCCTTCACCAAGCAGCTGGCCCTTATCAACATTTATCCACTTTTATATTTTGTTGTTCTATTTTTGTCACTGCATTTCTCCATCATGATGACCATTGTAACTGCTGACCAGCTTCTAATACAGCTGACACCAGTCCCTTCCAATCTTGAGTGATAAGTCTATTTTGGGTAGCCTAGTTGGTTAACATTTGCTTAATGAAACATGAATGTATTTCAGGCTCTACAATGGACTCTTTAAAATGCTTTAAATGGAGCATTTCTAGTGGTTGCCATGTCCTCTTATCATAGGCTTCTCCACCATCAGTAACAGGCATATGTTGCACAAAGACTGGGAAAGCTGATGGTGGTTGTGCCTCCTTTTCCTACCGGCCTCCTGCCTCATGCAGGTGCTTTGGGCACCTGGCAGCAAAACTGTGTGGAGCATGGCAGGGTGGCAATCTACCTTCCAGCTTAATTTGCTTTTCTCTTTCATCCTGCAGAAAATTTCTGCCCTCAGACTTCAGGCCTGAACCCTTTTGTTCTCCTTCCACTGGCACTTCTTGCTTTCCAAGCACTTCAGCCTCTATTTGCAAACTCTCTAGGTGCATGGCCAGCTCTGCAATCCTTTCTAACAGCAGAGAATTGAGCTAACCTTCAGAGTTTTCAGCTTTCCTCCCAACGTTTTTCACATGGTATTCATAAAGACTATATAGCAAAACCAGAAAATCTTCTCTGGAAACAAGACAACCTAGCAGCAGTAGATGCTATTTTGCCAACCTTCTTAAACAGCATTGCCAGCTTATCAAAACCTGATGATTTCTTTGCTTCCTGGCATTCATGAAAAGTTTTCTACAGAGAATCAATGTATTGGTGTGTATGGCTACATGGATATGGCATTTGTATTTTTACCATCGTGGAATATATTTATACACATGCTGATGTGTTCATGTGTGCACATTCTTATGTATTTGCTTCAAGAAACATTGCAGTTATGGTCACCCAGCATATTTCAGGGTCATCCAAAGTCATAAGTCATATCCTTGAGAAAATCAGCCTCATTGTCATTGGCATGGACTCACTAAATTCACATAATACATTGTTTCTCTAATAGTTAGTTATTCAGACACTTAAAATTATGAGTGTCATGGTTCTTGCTATGTCAAAACTAACTTGTCCATACTGCTGCCATACTCTTCATTTTTAGAAGTCTGTAGTGAAAACCACTTTCCCGGAAGCAAGAGGTCATTAGAGGCAAACTCATGGTAAAGGAAGGAGTTGGTTCAGCTATGAAAACTGTCCTCCCTGCCATATTTGCTGCCACCAGCCAGCTTGTTCCTCTCTTTATTTGACTTTGTATCTACTGTGTTCAAATGTTATATTAGTTATGGATCTTGAGTTCATTCTTGGTCAGATTCCTTTGTTATAAATTATATTTCTTCCATCTCTTCTTCAATATTGAATTCTATATTCACTTGTGAGGCAGTTTATTTGTTTATTTCCCTAATGCACCATAAAGTACATTTAGTGAAACAAGAAAGACTATGTGCTTTTCTTCAAAATCTCTAGAGAAAAAGTATTATCAGAAACAAAATAGAAGCCAAGAAAGTATTGATCCAGCAAATGATTAAATCATCTGACTTTGATTTCTCTGTTCTCCAGAATTTATTATTTCCTTCCCATGTACCAAAAGCTTTCACAATCTGTAAGTTAGATTAATCAATCAAGTAATGTTATTCACTGACTTGCCAGGCAAAAAATATCCTTAAGCAGTGATATTAGACTGAATGTTATAATTCTTATTAATATAACTGTGTTACAGCTATAGCTAGCCAAAAAAACAACTTTTAAAAGCAGAAAGAGAAAAATTTCATATTCTTTAAAACCATTTTGTGTTTCAACTATACATATGAACAAACTTTTTTCTTAAATGAGTGTTGTGGGTTATAATATTTACTATAGATATATCTTTCAGTTAAGCAGCAGTTATTCCTGAACCAGCTGTATATCCAAATCACCACACAGAGACTAGGATTTATTTAATTAACCTAGAGAACAATGGTGGGCAACAGTTATTCCATCCTAAACCTCAAGGCTGTATAGTTTCCTACCATTCAGATTTCACCCATTATACTTGCTTTTAGTCATATTTTAGATCCAATTCATCTCTCCTCTTGGTTCCAAGTCCTCTCCTGCTGATTCTCTCTCACCTCTCTTCCCCTGCTTCCATCCTCTTCCTCCCACTCTGGACCAGGATGTCCCACTGTATCTTGTCCATTACTCAGCATTGTGGCTGGCTGTTTAATTGACAACACAGAGGACAAATGGTGGCATGTTTACACATACTTGAGACAGGTGATACTTAGAATAAGCATCATAATGCAATGTCCTGATTGAAACCAGATAGTGGGGTGGAGAAATCAGTATTCGAATGAAAAAGGTAAATTGTATACGTTACAAAAGAACAATATTCCAATATTTCCCCCTTTAAGTTCAATAAAAGGCTCCTTTTCTTTCAGTTCAACAAATGAGATACTCAAGTAATGGTTTTATTGTTTGTTGTGATGTTTAAATTATTTTTTCTAAATTTAAGTTTTTATGGATCTGTTTGCCATCTTAAGTCCAGGGAGTTATTTGTAATAACACAATAACAACCTTTTTTATAATGATAAATTGTTCTGACAGGAGAATAGCATCTTTTCTTGTTAACATGAATCAGTAGCCACTGGTAAGCTTTAGGCTGATACCAGGACTTATTAAGCAGAGTTGTGAAGAATCAGTAAAGGAAGCTTTGTTTTAGAGGAGTCCTCTGCCTCCCACAAAGTTTTATCTAAAGACCTTATATCACAGTCTCCGATTTAAACAGTTAAGGCTCTTAAAAATTTATAGCAGCATCACCTTTCTCAGGGTTATCTGGATGCCCTTTCCTACTGTTTGAAGTCGATACAGGTTTTGTGCGTGTAAGACTATCTAATTTGAGAGGCAGCATCTTCAGGAAGATAGGGAACCATGACAGGGCATTCACTAACAGATTAAGATTTATGAAGAGGGCCGTGCTCTGTAGAATATCTTTTTATTCAAGGCCTCATGCCAAGACTAGCTATTGACTTCCCTTGAGCAAGGCCAGGGCACAGTATCAGGAAGCATTTGCGTGGGATAAATCATGCTTCCCTGTTGGCTTTGACTTTTGCCAACAAAGAACTTCACGTACAGTGTTAATCCTGACAAATCAGATTTTAGATGTAGGCACCTTGGCAGAAATGCTTTATAAAAATGAAGGAATTTAATGTACTTACATATACCCCATATAAACCAGAAAGTAATAGTGCCATCAATAAAATGTGTTTCTTAAAATTATTGACTTTCTTGATATTCATATTGCAATTCGTAAGAGTAGCGTTAAAAATTCTTTGTTTGGGAGTCACCACAACAGGAGGAACTGTATGAAATAGTTACAGCACTAGGAAAGTTAAGAACCTTTGATTTACATAAACCTGTCCAGTTTACAAGAAATGATTGCAAATTCCTTAACTATTTTTTTATGCAATTGTGGTTTTTTTTGTAACGCAATTCTAGAGTAATTCTGATGAAAACACACATAATTTTTGTACACAGGTTTAGGAGAAAAATCATTTCTTCTTGTGAATGACATCCAGTAAAACACACTGCATGACAAAACAGACATTATCTACCCTCCTCGTTTTTACAGCGTATAGATATGTGTGTGCATTGCATGTAAATGAATATGTGGATTTTCTCATATATTTGGGTGTATATGTCTTGGTGTACATTATGGCCTGAGGCTGGTGTCTGTGTGTTTTCCTAGATGTTTCTCCACTTTCCATACTGTGGCAATACTCACTTGAACCACGTTTTGGTTGATTGTGTTTGGCAAGCATGCTACCCTGCTCAGAGACTCTTGTGTCTCAGCCAGTGGTGGAATTACCAACAGTGAACAACATCCACCAGGCACTGCTTTGCGTCCTGTGGATCTGAGCTCCAGTATTACTGTCCCTTAGTTTCCTTCCATCGGGCATCCGCCAAGATGTTTACATTAAGGGTCCTCTTCTGAGAAGCTTAAGGGCAGGCAGGACACTGCTGGCTCACAGGATGATGGAGAGACATGTCCACAGCATGCTAGCTGACACAGCATTGCTGTAAATCTCAGTGTTTCCTGATCCAGCTGACTTAAATGTTTCCTGTGTACCAGGGACACAAGGAGGAGCTCCCAGCGTGGTGATACACTTGAAGTTCCTTCAGAAGAGCAGCTGATGTGAAGGGAAATAAATATGGCCAATGTGTGGTTACAGATAGGAAACAGGAACTGCTCCAAAACACAGGCTTTAGTCACTCAGAAGCCTCGTGGTGGCTGGGGGCTTTGGCACAAGGCTTGCTGGCTGCAGATGACACACTGGGTTAATCAGGCAGAAACCACAGCTTCCAACCATGCTCTAATTTCTGCAATAGCTTATTCTCACTTGCGTTAATTTCCATTTATTTCTTCCTTGTTATTATAAAGGTTTACGATAGTTTAATTTTAAGTTAGTAGTTTTTGTTGTTATTTTCTAAAATCGTTTATCTGTTTTAGAGGCAGGATCTCAGCCTGTGGCCCATTTTTCCTGTAAGTTTCTGTGGCACTTTTCTCTCACGTCCCATGTCACACTTGGGACCCACCACTCGTTGTTTACACACCTTTCTTTTTAAACCTGGAATACTGGAATATTCTCTCTCTCTTTCTCTCTCTCTCTCTCCCTCTCCTTCTCTGTCTCCCTTCACCTCCTTCTCCCTCTTTCTGTGAGTGTGTGTTATGCTGAAGATACCACTTTTTTCATTTTATTAAGTTTAATTTGTAAATTACATTTTAGTTCTTTGTATGGTTATAGTTAATACTGAAAAATTCTGATGTGATTAATATTTCTTAAGCTTTTTTGTTTTATTTTTCTTTTTATCTTTAAGTAGCATCTTTTTTTTTCTTTTTTAATCCTGACATTTTCTAAAGTGATATGAGGCCTTGAGAATTGACATAGTGTCAGGATATTAGGAGCCTCGTTGGACATTTTGTTAATTTTCTTTTGCATCTTTGTCAGCCACTAATTTTGTTTCTTATTACCAGCCAGTATTTAATGAATAATGAAATGGTTTGAAAACAACAAACGGTTAGCTTTTAACAAAGCTATCATATGGCTTTAGTCCTGTTGTATTGAGCATTGTGCTTTCAACATTATACCGTATTTTATCTAATTTATTTTGAGCAAAAATTATCAACTTCAAGGACACACTGACACTCTATGGTATAATCTATTGTTTTCTTTACATATGCAATAAATTTTGTTTCTGTGCTAATGGTGTATTTGTTCATTTAATTAATTAATCAATTAATTAATGTCTATTATTGTGGGGAGGGACATGGCAGACTTGGAAACCTAGGCTCTCCTTGCCCTGTAATTTCCTGCCTCAGCACCCTGAGATCTAAATGTAGTTTAATGTACATAGAAATGCTTAAAAAATTGTTCTAAATCTCTTCTAAATATTTTACATAAAAAATAACATAGTTATAAATTGAATAATTTATAATTAAGTAGGTATTTATCATATAAATTTACCTGTCTTCTATTCATCATCATTTAAGTATTCACTTAAGTCTCAATATTTATTGACAAAGTACCAAAAAATTTGAACATATTAATTCATAATTGTCAGATAATGATAACTATAATGTTAACATCCTTTGATTCAAATTACTTCCTGTCAAATATCTATCATAATTATATGTATATGAAAAATATATTCTATTTAAAGTTTCATTCAAGTAATATTAAAATAATACCTGATATAAATAAATAATAAATTATACAAAATGGTATTAACATTTTCTTAAAGTACTAACATTTTAAAATCATAATTTGAATTTAAAAATCAATAGTGAGTATATGTTGTAAACATTCAAATAATTGTTCTGAAATTTTCTCTGAACATCATATTTACCCTGGTTTACTTTTAAACCATTCAAACGCTGTGAGTGCAATGAACAAAGTGGTTACATAGTAGGTCCACAGTCAATTCTCCTGCTACAAAGGGATTCTGCTCTTTGAGAAAGTGTCTTGAATTATCAAGTTTGCCTGAATTTGGCTGCAGAGCCCAAGCTGGTGTCTAACACTCAGTCTTTTTTCTCAGCCATCTAGTGATGGGATTACAAGAATGTGCCACTGTGTCCAATGGAGATACACTCACAGCTGAGGAAAAAGAAGTGAAATAGAGAAGGCTCTTTGTAAGCATGCTAATGTCAGACTTACAGAAATACGAACTCACGCCATTTACAAAGGAAAGGTGCCTTACTTACACAATACTCTTATTTATCTGTATATGTGTGTGATCTGGCTGAGTAGAACTCATAGATATCGGTGCTTCCGGAGGCCAGAAAAGTGTGGCTGACTCACCAATGCTTGAATTATAGGTGGTTATGTATATACCTTACTTATGTGTTGAGAACTGACCTGAAGTCCTCTTAAGAACTGAGCCATGATCCAACCCCCTGAATAGTTTTAGAAAGGTGTATCTCCTCTGTCTACTAATCTAATGGTAAATGAACATGAACTATTGGTGTTCAGAATACATACAGCAAAATTTATATCTGTTAAGTCACTATATAAGAATAAAATGAAAATACATGATGGAAACAACTCTTATTTTGTTTTTTGTTTTGTTTTTTATTTTTATTATTAGTTACATTTTATTATCTCTATATCCCAGCTGTCTCCCAATCCTTCATTCCCTCCCAATCCCACCCTCCCTCCCTCATCTCCTCCTCACCCATTTCCATGTCCACTGACTGAGTATGACTTCATCCCCTTTCATCTGATCCTGTTTTATCAGGTATCTTCAGGACTGGCTGTAATGTCCTCCTCTATGGCCTGGCAGGACTGCTCCTTCCTTGGGAGGTGGGGAGGTCAAAGGGCCTATCATTGAGTTCATTTCAGAAATAGTACCTCTTCCCCTTACTAAGGAAAACCAATTGGTTACTGAGCTACCACGGGCTACATCTGAGCAGAGGTTCTAGGTCATATCCATATATGGTCCTTGGTGGAGTGTCAGTTTCAGAAAAGACCCCTGTGCCCAGATATATTTGGTCCGTGTGGAGCTCCTATCCTCTCTACGTCATACAAACTCCCCCTTCTTTCATATGATTCCCTGCACTCTGCCCAAAGTTTGATTATGAGTCTTAGTATTTGCTTTGATACACTGCTAGGTTGAGTCTTTCAGAGGCCCTCTGCGGTAGGCTCCTGTCCTGTTACTTGTTTTCTCCTATTTCCAATGCTCATCCCATTTGTCTTTCTAAGTGAGGATTGATCATCTTACTCCAGGTCTTCTTTCTTGTTTATGTTCTTTAAGTGTAAAAATTTCATTATGTTTATCATATCTTATAGGTCCATATAAGTGAGTATATACCATATTTGTCTTTCTCCTTCTGGGATACCTCACTCAGAATGATCTTTTCTAGCTCCCACCATGTGCCTGCAAATTTCATGATTTCCTCGTTTTTGATTGCTGAGTAGTATTCCATTGTGTAAAATACCACAATTTCTGTATCCATTCCTCCATTGATGGACATATGGGTTGTTTCCGGTTCTGGCTATTACAAATAAAGCTGTTACAAATTGCCATGGGACCTTGCCAGTGTTATCATGTAAACATCTAAAATAACAATGAGGATATCTGATCTGAGTACTTAGTGTATCTCAGATTCATCTGTTCCATTTGTAGTTATCTGAATTTTATACTAATTTCACCACTTCATGAACTCTTTTATTTAAGCTTTTCTTCACAGCCATTGCCATCAGAGTCCTGTGATTTATACACTACTAAAGTGACATACAATTTAGATATCTTTCAATAATCATCAGTACCTATTTGTAAATTCTTGCTTTCATTTGGAAATGTA
The DNA here is from genome assembly GCF_030254825.1 of Meriones unguiculatus. Classification (NCBI taxonomy): domain Eukaryota; kingdom Metazoa; phylum Chordata; class Mammalia; order Rodentia; family Muridae; genus Meriones; species Meriones unguiculatus. The sequence continues at coordinate 151,749,952 of NC_083349.1, read as the reverse complement.
ACTTTAAAATTATAATTAATATATAACTATGGAAAACTTGGAGATACAGCATTGATGTGTGAGTTTAGCCCATTTTGTGATTTTATAATGTTGAACAATGGCCTTACAGGGAGTTTTTCCATCCTAGAAATATTTGTTTAATTTTATACTGATTGGGGATTTGTTATATTTTATTTTGTACATTTTGGTTTGGTGAGGTGTTTAGACAGGATCTTGCTATGAACTTCTGGTTAGGCTAGCACTCACTAGATAGCCAAGACTGCCCTCAAACTCATGACTGTTCTAAAGTTCAGGCATTGGTCACCACTCATGCTTTGTTCATTTTATTTTGTTGCTGTTTTCTTATTTATTTAATAAAAAAGATAAGTTTAATCAACTCGTTTATTTTGCCACAGTGAAGAACTTATGATTGTGCCTTAGTTTTAAAATTGGAAATGAGACAGGATGCCTACTGCAAACTTAAAAATTTTCAATTGCATTTCTTAGAAATACTCTAAGAGTGTATTTGAACAGTTAAACACAAACTTACCAATTTAAATTATAAGAATATAACTTTAAAGAGCCCATTTATTTGTTTTATATAGCTAACAGACAAAAGATAATGTCTATGTGAAAGTGTAAAAATGTAATTTACTGTGATAAACAGGACCTCCCCTATCATTGAAGTAGGGGAGGGGCAAGGGAAGAGAAGAGGAAGGGAGGGTGGGATTGGTAGGGGAGGAGGGAAGAGGCTACAGCTGGGATACAAAGTGAATAAACTATAATTAATATAAAAAAAGAAAAGAAAAAGATGGCCTGAGATTCATCAGGTAACTAGACAGAAAATTCTATTACCTATTCATAAATAATCCCTCTATAATTTCTTACCAAATGTATTCTTGCTAGACTTGAATATCAAACACTGAGGAAAATTAATAAACTAGATGTACAAATGTAGAGTTAGCTAATAACAAAGTATGAGAAAAATGAGCCACACTCATGAACACACATGCATAACCCCCAGGAGCTGTTCTTTTTTTTTTTTTTTCTTTATTAGTTACACTTTACTCACTTTGTATCCCCCCTGTGGTTCCCTCCCTCCTCCAGTCCCAATCCCTCCCTTCCTCCACCCTCTGCATGCATGTCCCTCCCCAAGTCCACTGATAGGGGAGGACTTCTTTTCCTTCCTTCTGATCCTAGACAATTAGGTCTCATCAGGAGTGGTTGCCTTGTCTTCTTCTGTGGTCTGGTAATGCTGCTTCCCCCTCAGGGGGAGGTAATTAAAGAGCAGGCCAATCAGTTCATGTCAGAGACAGTCCCTGTTCCTATTACAATGGAACGCATTTGGATACTGAACTGCCGTGGGCTACATATGTGCAGGGGTCTTAGGTTGTCTCCATGCATAGTCCTTGGTTGGAATAGCAGTCTCAGGAAAGACCCCTGTGCTCAGATTGTTTTTGGTTCTGTTGCTCTCCTTATGGAGTTCCTATCCTCTCCAGATCTTACTGTTTCCCACTTCTTTCCTAAGATTCCCTGCACTCTGCCCAAAGGTTGTCCATATGTCTCAGTATCTACTTTGATAGTCTGCAGGGCAGCGCTTTTCAGAGGTCCTCTGTGTCAAGCTCCTGACTTGTTTCCTCTTTTCTCCTTCTTCTGATGTCCAGCCTCTTTGCCTTTCTGGATAGGAATTGAGCATTTTAGCAAGAGTCCTCTCTCTTGATTAGTTTCTTTAGGTGTACAGATTTTAGTAAGTTTATCCTATATTATATGTCTATATGAGTGAGTGTATACCGTGTGCATCTTTCTGCTTCTGGGATAGCTCACTCAGGATGATCTTTTCCAGATCCCATCATTTACCTGAAAATTTCATGATTTCCTTGTTTTTTATTGCTGAGTAATATTTCATTGTGTAGATATACCACAATATGTGTATCCATTCCTCCACTGAGGGGCATGATTGAATATTTTAGGAAAATGTAAAGATTTAGCACATTGAGCAAATTCACTGATATTTCAAATCATAAATGTAGACTAGGTCTTCAGAAACATATTATTGGAAATGAGTGATTATTGAGAATATGTTTTTTTAAAAAAAAGACCTGACCAATAAACATAATTTCAACTACTTACCAAAAAAGTCATAAAAATACATTTTAAGGATTCAATATTTCACAAATGAGAAAAGAATAAATAGGGACTAAGAAGAGGTCTCACTGATTAAGAGGACATACTGTTCTTGCAGAAGAATTGGGTTCAATTCCCAGCACCCACATATGGTCATCCACACCATTTCCAGGGATTCTCACACCCTATTTTGGCCTCTTCATTCACCTGCACTCAAGTGCATATATATACCACAAAACATACAATTTTTGAAAAAGTAATTGAACAGAAAAAATAAAAATAAAAAATAATAACCAATAAACTTAAGTTGTAGGTTAAACTGAGTAGATGCCCAATAAAACACAAATTAGATATTAAAAATCACTCTGTAAACATAGCCTCAGAGCAGTGAGCCTGTCCCAAGTTAAAGGGCTACTCATGCTTTTCTACTACTAACAGAAAGACAGGAGGGACAGTATAAATATGTGCTTATCCTATGACCTATAAGCTACACTTTCTAGTCTTACAAAGTCATATTGACTGAATAAGAAACACTTGAGAGTATTGATTACAAACTTTCCAGTGACATTAAAAGTGATAATGAATGAAAGCAGTTAAAAAACCAAGCACACAGATTATTTAACAGATGAAATTGATGAAGTGGCACTAGACAGATAAAATGTGAGCAATGAATGGCATGATTTATGGATTGAGTACCAAGTACATAGTTATATGGTTTAGAACACAACCCATATTTGTAAAATACATTATCTATGATACAAAAAACTTACTGTAAAGCAATTGTGTAATTATTTATTACTCAAGCCATTTGGTTGAAGAAAAGGTCTAGAAAACGATTATTTGGAAGAGAGTAAAGAATTTCTTCATTGTTTGAGATCATTTTACAGATCTCAAATGGACCAATAAGCTTCTTCCTTTTTACTTCTCGTTAGAGAAAGACCTTCCAAATGTAATATGTTGAATGAAATGAATCTTCACTCAAGTGTTTTCCTTGAAGATTCAGTTTTGTCATGTGGTGTTTTGCTGCAAGCTGGGCATATGATGTTTTGCTGTAAGTTAGCTTGTGGGAAGACATGTGGTGATTTGCTCTGAGCTCTCTCATGAAAGTGGTGTGATTTTGGTCAGCTGAGAACATCTGTGGGTGGACTCTGAGGAGAGGAGATATAGAGAGGCCTCCACACAGTGAGGGATCACTTTTTGAATAGACATCACTGTGCTGATCTTCAAGCTTCAACACTTGACTTCACAGAGAGAAACCTTCCAGAGAACTTCTCAGGGCAATCCAACTGAGTCTTTCAGCTTTTGCAGACTTTGTGTTCCTGCTTGGTGTTGGCCTTTGGACTGGACTGCTAGTGTCCTGACAACTGAATTTGGTAAGCCCCTAAGATCCATTGACCCTAATCAGCAGGAAGTTGATAAAAGAAGATTACAGCCCTTTTTCCTACTAATCTCCTACCTAAGAACCCTAAGTAAAGTTGGTTTGGTAAAAAAATCTAAGTCTATAGTTGAAATAAAGGGTATTGGCTGAAACACTCTAGACTTTTTATCAGCTTCCTTCCTCTTCATAGCATTCAACAAAGACTTGAATCTGCACTGGCTGGAATGGATCCCTCCATAACGCCCTATGTACAATAAGATTCTACGTGGGTAGAGAAGCTTCTTTAAGCTCAGATAGAATGAGCCCGAGTGAATCGTGTTATTATGGCTCTGTATTCTTATTTGTAGGCATAAATTCACTTCTGATTTTTACCCATCCACTTCTAGAGTCTAGAGCCATTTAAAAATAAAGCCTCAATTGGAGGTACTTGCCAGATTACTTTGGCCAGTGGGAACCAATGTCTAGGATTGCCTTGAGTTTCAATTGAGGTAACAGACACCCTGAATGTAGGTGACATCTTTCAATGTGTTTATCACTGGATGGGGTGTTAAGCAGCTGGCATAGACATATTCGTGCTCTTTGTTCTTCACTGTGAATGTAATATGACCAACTTTCTCAAGATCCTACCTCTGTCACAACTGTTAGGCCTCCTGCCCTAAAAGATGGGCAACAACTTCAAATTGTGATCTAAATAAACCCATCCTCACCTGTGTTGCTGTTTGAGACAGCCACAGAAAGGAAGTTTGAACAGTAACTAGTCACATGCAGTCATGATTTGCTTCACTGGAGTGAGAGTGGTAACTCCCACGTATGCAGCTGCTTCATTTCTAGGGAATATCGACACTGATGTATGTTGCAGCCTGATGGGAATTATGAAAGCAAAAGAGAAAGTGCATCATGCATGAGGCTGAGGGACTAATTATTGAAGAGATGTAGTAACGGTAGGAGATCTTTGGGGCAGGTTTTTAGGTTTTCTATTGTAACCAAGAAACAACATTAGAGCAATAAGGCAGATAGATTAAAAGTATTGTAATCCAAAAAGTATTGAACATCTGTACAAAGTCCCAATTTATTTCTAATATCAGAGATCAGACCTCTACTCTTGCCTGATGCATCTAGAACAAAAAGGGGGAACTGTAGAGAGCTGCGGAATGCTATGCCTTAAAGATGGAGCTGGTTTCCGCCCTCCACCTTCCCGATGATGAGTGCTCTCTGTCACGAACAACTCCACATTTGGCTAAGGCCGAGGATCTGGCTTGCTTCCATGTATGTGGACCTATCTGCATTGCCCCCGTGGCACGCCTGGGTTGGCTACCCAGAGGCTATTTAAGCTGTGGGCTGGCTTTCCCTGGGGTCCGAGGATTGTTCAAGGTTCCTGAATAAACTGCATTGAAAAAAAAAAAAAAAAAAAAGTATTGTTATCATCATCACTGGTTCTCTTAAATGGAGGTTTTCTTTTTAATTTGATTCATTTTTATTGAAAATAGATTTTATGTCATACCTGATTATGATTTGTCCTCCCTCTACTCTTCCAGCTCCTTCCACCCCCCCATCCCATCCAAATCCACCCCCATTCTGCCTCTCATTAGAAAACAAAGAAACTTGTAAGAGATAATAAAATAAAAGAAATCAAAACTGACACATTAGAATAGGGACTAAAACAAACTAACCAAAAAAAAGGAGGTCTAGAAAAGTCATGAGAAAAATCACCAACTCATTTACACACTCAGGTGTCCCACAAAAAACAAAAATCTAGAGGCTGTAATATATATGTAAAGTACATGTTCAATAAAAAAATGTGTGGGGGGGGAATAATAAAATAAAAAGAATATATTTTTAAAACCCCTGATATGATATCATGAGACAAGAAACTCCCAAAAGTACAGGTGAGCTCATTTCTGTTGGACCTCTACTGCTGAACATGCAGTCTACACTTAAGAGTAGTTTGCTTCTTCCGTGAGACTTCCTTGGAGAAAACTAAATTTTCATTTGCAAATGCTTATCAACTGGAGATAACTTATGGGTTAGGATTGTAAGGGTGTGTTAATTTCTTTGAGTTGAGGACCCCATCTTGTGTAGACTTACCCTGTGAATGCCTCATTTTCTATGAATGTGTGTGTGCGCATCCATCCTTGATTTACAGGGCTTTGTTTCTTGATGCCCCCTTTCTCCTCTGGCTTTTTTTTTTCTTTTAAATCTAACTACAAAACCATTTAATAGGTTTGAGGTGACACCCTCATTTTTGTGGAAAGTAGAACATTACTCCTTAAGTCCAATCTTATCTTGAGAAAGGGAGAGCAGTGATAGTTTATATACAATTGGATTGTTATTTTTAAAAAGGTCATATCCACTTTATGACAAGTCAGTTTTACTTAAATTGGGACTGTCCAACAAAAACATTGTTAGTCATTCATGATCTGAGTTTTGATGAATGAATTAAATTATGGTACACATTAAAAGGCATGAAACATTTCTTTTGTAATAAATAAGGCAGTGGAATTACTCAATTGGTAGCCTTTTGAAGATAAGGCATTAGGTCTGCCCTTTCTCCCTTCTTAATTCCAGTGAAGATCATTGTTGTTCCAGGGATGTACTTTTCCGGTTTCTTTAAATACTCGATCAGGTATCCTCTCCCCCAGTGATAATTTTGTTCTTTTTTTTTCCTTCATGATTGTCTTTATTTTTTTTAACTTTTATTAATTACACTTTATTCACTTTGTATAACCCTATAAACTCCTCTCTTCTCCCCTCCAAACCTCACCTTTCCTCCCCCTTCTTCACACATGCTCCTCCCCATGTCCACTCATAGGGAAGGTCATTCTCTCCTTCCTTGTGATCCTAGTCTATCAGATCTCATCAGGAGTGGCTTCATTGTCATCTTCTGTGGCCTGGTAAAGCTGCTCCCCCCTCAGGGGGAGGTGATCAAAGAGCAGGCCAATCAGTTTATGTCAGAGGCAGTCCCTCTTTCCATTACTATGGAACCCACTTGGGCACTGAACTGCCAAGGGCTACATCTGTGCAGGGGTTTTAGGTTATCTCCATGCCTGGTACTTGGTTGGAGTATGAGTCTCTGGAAAGACCCCTGTGTTCAAATTTTTTGGTTCCATTGCTCTCCATGTGGAGATACTGTCCTCTCCAGATCTTACTATTTCCTACCTCTTTCATAAGATTCCAGGCACCCTGCCCAACAGTTGGCCATAAATTTCAGCATCTGCTTTGATAGTCTGCAGGGCAGAACCTTTCAGAGGCCCTCTGTGGCAGGTTCTTAAATTGTTTCCTGTTTTCTTCTTCTGATGTCCATTCTCTTTGTCTTTCAGGATGGGGATTCAGCATTTTAGTTAGAGTCCTCCCTCTTGATTAGTTTCTTTAGGTGTACAGATTTTAGTAAGTTTATCCTATATTCTATGTCTATATGAGTTAGTATATACCATGTGTGTCTTTCTGCTTCTGTGATACCTCACTTAGAATGACCTTTTCTAGTTCTGACCATTTGCCTGCAAATTTCATGATTTCCTTGATTTTACTGACTGTTTAGTATTCCATTGTGTAAAAATACCACAATTCTGTATCTATTCCCCAGATGAGGGACATCTGGGTTGTTTCCAGGTCCTGGCTATTACGAATAAAGCTGTGACAAACATGGTTGAGCTAATGTCCTTGTTGTGTATTTGAGCTTCATTTGGATATATGCCTAGGAGTGGTATAGCTGGATCTTGAGGAAGCGCTATTCCTATTTGTCTGGGAAAGCACCAGATTGATTTCCAAAGTGGTTGTACAAGTTTACATTCCCACCAGGAATGGAGGAGGGTTCCCCTTTTCCCACAACTTCTCCAGCATGTGTTATCACTTCAGTTTTTGATCTTAACCATTCTGATGGGTATAAGGTGAAATCTCAGGGTCGTTTTGATTTGCATCTCTCTGATGACTAAGGATATTGAACATCCCTTTAAGTGTTTCTCTGCGATTCTATATTCCTCTACAGAGAATTCTCTGTTTAGCTCCGTACCCCATTTTTAATTGGATTGCTTGATTTATTGCTTTTTAACTTCTTTCATTCTTTATATATTCTGGATATCAGCTCTCTGTCAGATAAAGGGTTGGTGAAGATCCTTTCCCAGTTTGTAGGCTGTCGTTTTGTTCTGACAATAGTATCCTTTGCTTTCAAGAAGCTTTTCAGTTTCATGAGGTCCCGTTTATTGATTGTTAATCTTAGAGCCTGTGCTGTTGATGTTCTGTTCAGAAAGTTGTCTCCTGTGCCAATGAATTCTAAGTTCTTCCCCACCTTTTATTCTAAAAGATCTAGTATATCTGGTTTTATGTTGAGGTCTTTTATCCATTTGGATTTTAGTTTTGTGCAAGGTGATAAATATGGATCTGTTTTCATTTTTCTGCATGTAGACACCCAATTGGACCAGCACCATTGATTGAAGATGCTGTCTTTTTTCATTGAATGGTTTTGTCTTCTTTGTAAAAAATCAAGTATTCATAGGTGTGGGGGTTTATTGCTGAGTCTTCTGTTTGGTTCCATTGATACACCTTTCTGCTTCTATGCCAAAAACATGAAGAATTTATTATTATTGCTCTGTAGTACAGCTTGAGATCAGGGATGGAGATACTTCCAGATGATCTGTTGTACAAGACAGTTTTGAAATTCTGTTTTTTGTTTCCCTCTATGAAGTTAAGAATTTTGTTCAAGGTCTGTAAAGAATTGTGTTGTTATTTTGATGGGAAGTGCATTGAATCTATAGATTGCTTTTGGCAGGATGGCCATCTTCACTATGTTAATCCTACCAATCCATGAGCACAGGAGATCTTTCCATCTTCTGATATCTTCTTCAATTTCTTTCTTCAGAGACTTGAAGTTTTTTTTTTTTTTTTTTTTTTTTTCAAACAGGTCTTTCACTTGTTTGTTTAGAATCACCCCAAGGTAGTTTATGTTATTAGTGACTATTGTGAAGTGTGTTGTTTCCCTGATTTATTTCTCAGCATTTTGTCTTTGGTATACAGGAGGGCTTCTGATTTTTTTGAGTTAATTTTGTATCCAGCCACTATACTGAGGTTGTTTATCATCTGAAGAAGTTCTCTGAGTTCTCTGGTTGAATTTTTGGAATCATTGATGTATATTATCATATCATCTGCTAATAGTGAAACTTTGACATCTTCCTTTCTGATTTGTATCCCCTTGATCTCCTTTAGTTTTCTTATTGTTCTAGCTAGGACTTCAAGTACTATATTGAAGAGATATGGAGAGAGTGGACAGACTTGCCTTGTCCCTGATTTCAGTGGGATTGATTTAAGTTTCTCTCCATTGAGTTTGATGTTGGCTATAGGCTTGCTGTATATGGCCTTTACTATGTTTAGGTATGTGTTTTGTATCCCTGATCTCTCCAAGACTTTAAACATGAATGGGTGTTGGATTTTGTCAAATGCTTTTTCAGCATCTAAGGAGATGATCATGTGGTTTTTCTACTTCAGTTTGTTTATATGGTGGATTACATTGATGGATTTCTATATATTGATCCACCCTTGCATGCCTGGGATGAAGCGTACTTTGTCTGTTGGATGATATCTTTTATGTGTTCTTGGATTAGGTTTGCAAGTATTTTATTGAGTATTTTTGCATCAATGTTCATAAGAGAGATAGGTCTGAAGTTCTCTTTTTTTGTTGGGTCTTTGTGTGGTTTATGTGGTTTGTATCCCCTTGTATCAAGGCAACTGTGGCTTCATATAATGAGTTTGGTAATGTTCCTTCTGTTTCTTTTTTGTGGAATAGTTTGAAGCGAATTGGAATTAGCACTTCTTTGAAGGTCTGGTAGAATTCTGTGCTGAAACCATCTAGCCCAGGGCATTTTTTGGAAGGGTGACTATTGATGACTGCTTCACTTTCCTTGGTTAATAAACAGTTAATTAACCAGCCTGCCACAGTACAAGGGGGTCATTAAGGAAATGGACACTGTCCTTGTTTATTTTAGGAAAGTATTAGCCACATGTAAATGACTCAAACTGTTGCAAGAGATGAAGAGAATACATTGAATTTTTATATTTGTCCTACATGAGAACATGTGTGAAAATGAGAACAGATCAGATTAATCAGGCAAAGATTTCTATTCAATCGTTCTACAAGATCTTGACTTAATTTTGGTAGAAGTAAACTATCAAGAAATATGTCCATTTCTTTTAGATTTTCAACTTTTGTGACATATAGGATTTGTAGTGTGACTTAATGATTGTTTGGATTTCCTCAATGTCTGTAGTTATGTCCCATGTCTGTACACCTAAAGAAGATAAACAAGAAAGAGGCTCCGGGGTAAGATGATCAGTCTTAGAAAGACAAATGAGATGGACATTGGAAATAGGAGAAAACAAATAACAGGACAGACGCCTATCGCAGAGGGCTTCTGAAAGACTCTACCTAGCAGTGTATCAAAGCAGATGCTGAGACTCATAACCAAACCTTCAGCAGAGTGAAGGGAATCATATGAAAGAAGGGGAATTAGTATGACCTGGAGAGGACAGGAGCTTCATAAGGATAAAATGTATCTGGGCACAGGGGTCTTTTATGAGACTATTTCTCCAACCAAGGACCATGTATTGTTATAGCCTAGAAGCCCTGCTCTGATGTAGCCCATGGTAGCTCAGTATCCAAGTGGTTACCCTAGTATGGGGAACAAAGACTATTTATGAAATGAATTTAATGGCTGGTTCTTTGACACCCCCCACCCTGAGGGAGGAGCAGTCCTCCTAGGCCACAAAAGAGGACATTGCAGCCAGTCCTGAAGATACCTGATAAGCTAGGATCAGATGGAAGGGGAGGAGGACCTCCCCTATCAGTGGACTTGGAAATGGTCAGGGAGGAGATGAGACTAGGAGGGTGGAATTGGGAGGGAATGAAGGAGGGGGCAAAGGCTGAGATACAAAGTAAATAACCTGTGATTAATATATAGAAATAAAAATTATAAAAAGAGAATATCTTTCATTTAAAGAACTGTTTTATGTGTACGTTAAAATATCATTCTAAAGATAATAGCAACAGAAAGTGAGTACATATGGAATTGTGTTAGTCTACTTTTTGTACAAGAGACAATACATTTTATCATCCTCCAATCATGAGTATATCAGTCTTGACTCTCAGATGTGAATCATCATGACCAAGTCAGAGAACAATGCTTGAAGGAATGGAACAGTTAATTAACCAGCCTGCCACAGTACAAGGGAGTCATTAAGGAAATGGACACTGTCCTTGTTTATTTTAGGAAAGTATTAGCCACATGTAAATGACTCAAACTGTTGCAAGAGATGAAGAGAATACATTGAATTTTTATATTTGTCCTACATGAGAACATGTGTGAAAATGAGAACAGATCAGATTAATCAGGCAAAGATGTCTAGTCTGTTTAGATCCACTTAAGCTGATAGAATTAAAAGAAGAATGCCCATAGAAAAAGGACATTTGAATCATAAACTTTGGTGGCAGGGAGGAGACACTAATATTAACACAAAACTCAACATAGCTACTTATTAGTCATTGTGTGAAAATAGTGTAAATATATTTTCCAAAGATAGCAGCATCTACAATAGTATATAATACATTGCTTATTTATCAGTTTAGATACATTAACACACATTAACCACTTCATTTGCACTAAGTGCTGTACTTAATGAAAACTTACTCTTTCGCTACACACTGAAGCTACAAAAGGATACGACCAAATACTGATCAGGTTCACTGCATTATTTATTTAGAATAGAGGGGACAGTATTACTTTTGTTCCTCCATAGGCATCTTGATGGTCATGTGCTACACTTTCCACAGGTCACACATCTTTCTGTTCACACTTTCCATGATTTTAAATACAGTTTAAAAATAATCCATTTATGGTTAACAGAAAAATAAGATAATATCATTCAATTCCACATTTGGAGAATAATCTAAGAAAGGGATTTTTAATATAATTTTTGTTATTATTTATTACAATTTATTCACTTCATCCAGGCTGAGCTCCCTCCCTCATATGCTCATGGTTGCACCCTCCCTTCCTCTTCCCCACCTTTGTCCCTCCCTTATTTCACTGATAAAGGAGGTCTTTATCCATAAAATCTGACCCTAGCCTATTAGGTCTCATCAGAACTGCCTGGATCCTCTTGCTCCGTGGTCTACTTAGGACACTTCATCAATAGGAGGTGATCAAAGAGCTGGAAAATTGAGTCCATGTTAGAGACAGCCCTGCTTCTCTTACTAGCATATCCACATAGAGACTGACCTGCCCATGGGCTACATCTGAGCGGGGGTGAGTCTAGATCAGCTCCATACATGGTCCTTGGCTGATTCATTAGTCTCTGCATGACCCCCTGGTCCCAGAATTTTTGGGTCTTTTGGTCTCCTTGTGGAAGTTCAGTCTCTTTCAGGTCTTTCTCTCTTCTTCCATAAGATTCCCTACACTCTGCCCAAAGTTTGGCTATGAGTCTAAGCATGTGCTTCGATCCCCTGACTGATAGAGCCTTTAAGAGGCCCCCATTGGAAGGCTCCTGTCTTGTTCCCTGTATGCTCCTACTTTTTATGTTTATCCAGTTTGCCCTTCTGAATGAGGATTAAGCCTCTTCTCTAGGATCCTCCTTGGTGTTTACTTTCTTTAGGAATATAGATTTAGATTGTTTATCATATTACATGTCTAATATCCAATTATAAGTGAGTAAGAAAGAAATTTTAAAATTCTGATCTCATCATTTATATGTCTAGATGGCTTTCAAGTTATAATTGGGTCTCAATCAAACCTTGCCCACTAGAATGGATTTACCTTCACCCCTGAGCATGTCCTTCTGTTCCTGTAGTAACAATGTTTGTTTTAGTCAACTTCCAATCAATGTTTGTGTTTTAAGGAGACTTTAGCTTCATTACATTTACTCATTTTTTTAAATACTTATTAAATTTTTGTTTAGAAAATATACCCTCTGGAAATGAAGGGAAATAGTGATACCCTGGCTTACAGGAAAGTGGATTCTCTAACAGTAAAATGGTTATGAAATTCTAACTATAAAGTAATAATACAATGTAAGATAATTTTTGTATGACTAGAAAGCTCATCTATGTTGGGAGAATAAATAATGTTTTTGCAATAATTCTCTTCAGGGTAGACATTGTAAGGGCTGGCATAAAGTTTCAGACTCTCAGATACTGTGATGAGAAATGAGAATTTAGAGTATGCTGAGTATAGTAAGTGATCTGGAAGGAACTGGGACATGGTGGTGATTATGAGCAAAATGTAATATATGAAACTCTCAAAGGATTAATATTAGTATTTCAAAGGAATAATGAAGTTGACAAGGAGTATTATATACATCAGAAGTAATGTGTAATTAGGTACACAAACTTCACAAAGCAGTAGTCTCAAAACATGTTTAGTTTGGTTGCCTGTAAAAAAAAGAAAAAGAATGAAAAAAATTATATGTTGAGGTTAGGCTCAGAATAAGAAGGGTAGTGACTGCTACAATAAAAGGAAAATATTAAATTTATCATAATACTTTGTCATGAATTTTGAATAGGTTCTAACTATGGGAAAATCTGATAACACTCTATAGTCACAGTCAGGTAATTGTCATAAGAAGTTTTTCAAAGGTAGTCTAGAAGAATTCGGTTATTTTAAGCCCAGTGTAGATTGAATTAATTTATTTTGGGAAATGAGGCTCCACTAATTAGGTTCAGCCCTGAGGCCTGTGGCAAGTTGTCAATATGGATTTTCAAGTTGAAGGCAAGAGACGCCTTGTTGTACTCACCTGTGGGAAATCCTGCTTTATCTGCTGATCTGCAAAAAAAAGTTGCTGCCAACCTCCACCCTTTGATGAACAATTAGCAAGAAGTAGCCTATGATTAAACAAGCAGATTGTGAAACATGCTAGCAGCTTGCAGCTCTGTTTTTGTTTTCTTTTTTCTTTTTTTTTTTTTTTTTTTCTGTGAATAGAAGAAACCTCGGATATTTTATAATCAGGCAGAAAGTATTCTGGCAAAATATTCAGCAAACTTAGGCTTAAAGTCTAGCTTTGAAGAATAGTAAATGCTTTACCATGAGCTAAAAATCACTCTTAAAACTTTGGTAAGTGGGCTAGTTGGATAAAAATTGATTGTCAGTCACTATTTTCATCCTTACTACTTGTCTATGAAATTACATGATGAAACTTTTTCCAGTAATATGAAGAAATCCAGTTGATTGTCTCAATGCACAGTCTTCCATGGCAGCCAAGGAGTCTGAATTTCTTCCAGCCATGCATGTGTGTCAAGCTGCTTTCCTTCTTCTTTCTCCCTTACCTCTTCTTGAAATATATTTTTTTGTCTAACTCTTTCCCTTTGTTTACCTTCCCCCTTCCTCCAACTCTCCTTCCTTCATGCCTTTCCTCTATATTATCTCATAATTCAGATTCACATGACTTCTAGCTAGAAATTCTAGCTAGAAATCTCACACCACTTTGCTTTTAATATACACATGGAGAGGCCTGTAGATGTCTTTAATTGAGGGTAACTGAGAGTCAGTGTGACCATGTATGTAATGATTTTACAGGTATAGAGAAAATAGCTGTGTGAAAGGTGTTTATTTTATTTTATTTTTCAACAGAATGCTGTCATTACAACTACTGAAAACCTGCTGAAGTAGTTTCTTCTGTTGGTGTCTCATTCAGACATCATTAAAAAATCTCCCCCTTGGTTGATTATTATTTTCAGCAGGCTCCCCAGACCCAGATTTTCTGGATCTGTTGGTCTCCTTGTGGAGCTCCTGTCCCCTACAGGTCTTTCTATCTCCCCCTTCTTCCAAAAATTCCCTGGACTCTGACCAAAGCTGGCTATGAATCTCAGCATCTGCTTAGATACCCTGATTGATAGTCTTTCAGAGGACCTCTTTGGAAGGCTCCTTGTACTGTTTCCAGTCTTCTCCTACTTCTTTTTTTAATATTTAATTAATTTTTTATTATTTTAATATTAGTTACAGTTTACTAACTTTGTATCCCAGCTGTAGCCCATTACTTCATTCCATCCTAATTCTACCTTCCCTCCCTCATCTCCTCCTTGACCCTTTCCAAGTCCACTGATAGGGGAGGTCCTTCTCCCCTTCTATCTGACCCCAGGTTATCGGGTATCTTCAGGACTGGCTACAATGTCCTCTCTGTGGCCTAGCAAGGCTGCTCCTCCCTGGGTGGGTGTGGGGGGAGGGGGTCAAAAAGCCAGCCATTCTGATGTCTATCTTGTTTCCCCTTGTGAATGAAGATTAAGCCTCTTCCCTAGTGTCCTCCTTGCTGTTAAGCTTCTTTAGGACCATAGATTTTAGTATGTTTATCATCTATTATAAGGCTAATATCTACTCTTAAATTAATTTATTTTTTTAAATTTCAGTTTCTTTTGTATCTCAGATGTAGCCATCTCCCTCCCCCCTCCCACCTCCACCTTACTTTTCTCATCTTTCCCCATGACCCTCTCCAAGCCACTGATAAGGGAAGTCATCCTCTTCTTCCCTCTGGCAATAGTCTATCTGGTCTCATCAAGACTGTCTGGATTGTTTTCCTCTGTAGCCAGGTAAAGCTCCTCCTCCCTCAGGGGGAGGTGATCAAAGAGCCAGACACTGAGTTCATGTCAGAGACTTTCCTTGTTCCCATTACTAGGGCACCCACTTGGACACTGAGCTGCCATGCAGAGGTTCTATGTAGAGGTTCCAGGGTATCTCTATGTATGGTCCTTGGTTGGAATATCATTCTCAGAAAAAGCCCCTGTGCCCAGATTTTTTGGTTCTGTGCTCTCCCTGTGGAGCTCCTGTCCCATTCAGATCTTTCTGTCTCCCCCTTCATTCATAAGATTCTTTGCACTCTGCCCAAAGTTTGGCTATGAGTCTCAGCACTTGCTTTGATACTGAGTCTTTCAGAGGCCCTCTGTGGTAGGCTCCTGTCCTGTTTCCTGTTTTCTCCCTCTTCTAATGTCTGTCCTGTTTGCCTTTCTAAATGAGGATTGATAATCTTAACCATGGTCCTCTCTCACTTATCTTCTTTAGGTGTACAGATTTTATTATGTTTATATGTCTAATATACACTTATAAGTGAGTATATACCACATATAAGTGATTATAAACCATGTGTGTCTTTCTGCTTCTGTGCTACCTCTCTCTGAATGATCTCTTCTAGTTACATCCATTTTCCTTAAGATTTCATAATTTATTTGTTTTTAAATGCTGAGTAATATTTCATTATGTAAATGTACCACAATTCCTGTAGCCATTCCTCCTTTTTAGGGACATATATGTTGTTTCTAGATTCAGTCTATTACAAATAAAGCTGCTATGAACAGAGCTGAGCAAATGTCCTTGTTGAATGGTGAAACATCTTTAGATATATGTCCACGAGTGTTATAGCTGGGTCTTAAGGTTGTGCTATTCCCAGTTTTCTAAGAAAGACCAGGTGGATTTCCAAAGTAGTCACACAAATTTATATTCCCATCAGCAATGGAGGAGGGTTCCCCTTTCTTGATATCCTCTCCAGCATGGGTTGTCACTAGAGTTTTGATCTTAGCCATTCTGATGTATGTAAGGTGAAATCTCAGGGTTGTTTTGATTTCCATTTCATTGATGCCAAAGGATGTTGAGCATTTCCTTACGTCTGTGTCTGCCATTTGATATTCCTCTGTGGAGAATTCTCTGTTTAACTCTGTACCCCATTCTTTAGATTGGTTTGTAAGTGTTTAACTTCTTGAGTTTTTATATATTCTAGATATATTCTAGATATTAACCCTCAGATATAGGATTGGTGAAGTATTTTCCCAGGCTCTCATTTTATTCTGTTGACAGTGTTCTTTGCTTATTTACTTGGTCTTTGTCATTTACTTGGTTGCCTGCTCTTTGATCACCTCCCACTGGTGAAAAGAAGGAGGATAGAGACAGTCCTAATGAGACCTGATCAGCTGGGGTCAGATAGTAGAGGAGAAGGACTTCCCCTATCAGTGGACTATGGGAGCAACATACAGAGGGGCAGAAAGAGAGGGATTAAAAGCAGGAAAGATGAGGGAGAGTTCTACAGCCAGGAAACAAAATGAATAAACTGTAATAAATAGTAATAATAATAATAGTAGTTAATAATAATAAGTTATCATGCACAAACTGCATTTCAGGCAGCTGTCAGGCAACTTATGTATAATTGTTATTGGAGTGTGTATTAAAAAATTTATTAAGCTCCTCTATCCCATCCACCCCCACCCAGACAAGTGATATCCCCTAGAGAAAACAAAATTTAGCCTTTTAATTTTAGTACTCTAAAATATGAAGTTTCATGAACAACTGAGTAATATAATAACAATAAATTCTGTTATACATTTGGGTACTGTTTTTTTTTTAAATAGATACCTCTTGCTGAACATGAGAATCAATACAGAGACCCACCACTGGACAATATGCAGAGAGTCAGAGACCTTGGAACACTCAGCTTTAAATAAGATGTTTTCAACTCTGCCTTTTAAGGCTCAGAAGCTACTCAGATAAGGAAGCAGAAAGATTGTAAGAGTCAACAGGAACTGAAGATACCAAGGAAACTGTCTTCCAGACACAATCGCACTGATAGAAATACAACAGAGACTCACATACATAGCCCTAAACAGGTCTAAGCTAGATGGAGTCTGCACACTGAGAGAGAGAAGTGGACAATGCCTACCATCCGTATGTAAGAAGTTATCTCCAATTGACAGCCACTTGTTAAAAAAATTAGATTTCTCCAATGGAGTCTCAATGGATATACAAACCCACTTAAAGGTAGGCCTCCTACCCAGCAGTAGAAGGACAGCAAAAAACAAAATCAAGGGTATTTTTGAAGAATTTTTATATCAAATGTCTTTGTTTGAGCAGAGGTCAATTTTTTTGTTGTTGTTGGTTTGTTGGTTTGTTGCTGTTTGTCTGTTTTTCTTTTAAAAGAAAAGATAAATTCTTTAAAAAGTATTTCATGCTGTCATACAGGTACTAGGAGTTGAACCTAGGTCCTCTGGAAAAGCAACAAGTGCTCTTAACCACAGAGCCATTTAGCTTACTTGTCTTTTGCAGTATATTATGGTTTATGATTTTCTGTTACAGATTTTTTTTGTCTCTGTGTATGCGTGGTTTTTGTGCTTTTATTGTTTTTTTTTTTCTTTTCTTTTTTTTTCCTGTTTGTTTTCTACATATAGAGAGAAGAAGCAAGGTGAACAGAGGTGAATAGGTAGAGAGGTGAACAGGTTATAGGGAGAGATGATAGAGGAGAAGCCAAGATCAGAATATATTATAAGAATTTTAACAAGAAATTCTAACCAGAATTCTCAACAGAGGAAGACTGAATGCTGGAGATACACTTAAATGCTCAATGTCCTTAGTAATCAGGGAAATGTAAATCAAAATGACTCTGACATTCCATCTCAAACCCATTTGAATGGCTAAGAAAAAGGATCTTGGCTAAATGATTATTCAGGGTCTGAGCAGTCTGCCCAGTATGACTCATGGCTAATGCCCTGGTGGTAGCTCCAACAGCCGTCAATGAGATGGTAGTAACAATGGTGGCTGTAGTTCCAAGATCCCTTTTCTGTCTGAAGAGAGTCATAGCGTGAGGGGCATCAATGGGCATAGGCACCCAGTGAGGCATGCGAGTAACCAGGGCATACCTAACTTTACTAGCATTCCAGCATTGGGCAAAAAAGCAAGTATCATTACCACAATTACTTGGCTCTATCTGGCTAATAATGAATAAAAATGGGGGATATAGACAAACAGGTGTGGGCTTATAGGAAATATTATGAGAAGCCTTAACCCCTCGTTGGAACATCCTGCGTCAGTTCGAGAACTAGCAGTGGTGGTGTCCAAGGTCTGAGTAGGTTCAGGAGACCATTGCCCCCCAGGGGCGAGACGTGCTCCATGCCAATTGACTAACTCCATGTTTTCCTCCAATTTTGAAAGTCATTTAAGGTTCTTAAATTATTTTTTTCCCTTTTTTCTTAAATTTTTCATCAATTACACTTTATTCATTCTGCATCCCCCCATAAGCCCCTCCCTCCTCCCATCCCAATAAAGGAATTAATGCTCAACTAAAAGGAAGCTTGATGGTGTTCAATCAGAGGATTGACCTCTTGCAGGAGCAAATTGATACCCTAAGGCAAATCGCTCAACCTGGCTGTCAATGAAAGTATGCTGGACTTTGTGTCACTAGCATACAACATGAGAATTTTTCCTGCGCTGCAAATCTGTCTAAACAATTGTCGAGCTATATTTTAGGTAATTGGACTGGAGAATTCGATACTACGATGGAGCAGCTGAGAGTGGCCATTTTCACAGTAAATTCTACAGGAGTGGACGCAGGACTAGCCACAGGATTATCAACATGGATTGCTGCAGCCATGAATCATCTGAAGGAATGGGCGGGCATGGGAGTGTTAGCAGGCCTTCTGGTGTTGGTCTCCTTGGTTTGCCTGTGGTATATATGCAAGATTAGAGTCTCACAACAGTGTGATGCAGCCATGATCATTCAGGCCTTTACAGCCATTGAAGCAGGACATTCTCCCCAAGCATGGTTGGATACCATAAAAAGCTAAAATGATACGCTCAGGATGCGAGGCTAAGCACTGCACTCAGGGTCAGCCGCTTTGGACCCAGAGAAGAGCATGTCTGATTGCATGCGGGTTGATGCCCCAGGTCCCGCCTCTGAGAAAAAGGTATTGGACGGGTCTGATGCTCTTTGGGTGGATGACACCTAAATGAACATCTGTACAAAGTCCCAATTTATTTCTAATATCAGAGATCAGACCTCTACTCTTGCCTGATGCGTCTAAAACAAAAAGGGGGAACTGTAGAGAGCTGCGGAATGCTATGCCTTAAAGATGGAGCTGGTTTCTGCCTTCCACCTTCCCGATGGTGAGTGCTCTCTGTCACGAACAACTCCACATTTGGCTAAGGCCGAGGATCTGGCTTGCTTCCATGTATGTGGACCTATCTGCATTGCCCCCGTGGCACGCCTGGGTTGGCTACCCAGAGGCTATTTAAGCTGTGGGCTGGCTTTCCCCGGGGTCCGAGGATTGTTCAATGTTCCTGAATAAACTGCATTGAAAAAAAAAAAAGAAAAAAAAAAAAGAAAAGAAAAGAAAAAGGATCTTCCTTAGCAGTAGACTTGGAAAGGGACAGGGAGGAGATGAGGGAGAGAGGGTGGGATTGGGAGTGAATGAGGGAGGAGACTACGGTTGGGATACAAAGTAAATAACCTGTGATTAATATAAAAAATAAAATTAATAATGAAAAATAAATTAAAATCAAAGTAAATAAACTAATTAATATAAAAAATAAAAATTTAAATTAAAAAAACTCAAGGGACAACACATGCTGGTGAGGATACAGAGAAAGGGGATACTCCATTTTTGGTGGGAGTGCTAATTTGTATAACAACTTTGGAAATCAATCTGGTACTTTCTCAGAAATTGGGAATAGTACTATCTCAAGACCCAGCTATACCTCTCCTGGGCATTTGCTCAACTATGTTCATAGCAGCTTTATTTTTAATAACCAGACTCTGGAAGCAACCTAGATCTCCCTCAAATGAAGAATGGACACAGAAATTGTGGTACACCTACACAATGGAATATTACTTGGCTATTAAAAACAAGGAAATCGTGAAATTTGCAAGCAAATGGTGGGAACTAGAAAAGATTGTCCTGAGTGAGGTATCTCAGAAGCAGAAAGACATGCTTAGAATATACTCACTTATAAGTGGATATTAGCCATATAATATAGGAAAACATACTAAAAACAACAGGTCAAAAAGAGTGAAATAACAGGAAGGACCCTAGGGAGGAGGCTTAATTCAGAAGGGAAAATAGGATAGACAAAAAAAGTAGTGGAAGTGAGGGAAAAGGAAAGGAGCCTAACACTGATGTCCTCTGAGAGACTCCACCCAGCTGGTGATGAAAACAGACACCAAGACTAACAGCCAATCTTTGGGCAGAAAACAGGGAGTCTTATGAAAGAAAGGGAAGATAGAAAGACCTGAAGGGGACAGGAGTTCCACCGGGAGACCCACAAAGCCAAACAAATCTGGGCCCAGGGAGGCCTTCAGAGACTGATGCACCAATCAAGGACTATCCATAGAGAGGACAGATACCCCCTGCTCAGAAGAAGCCCATAGATAGCTCAGTCTCCATGTAGATTTCCTAATAAGGGGAACAGTAGTTAACTGACATAAACTCAGTTGCCTGCTCTTTGCTCACTTCCCCCTGGTGGGGCAACCTTGCCTGTCCACAGAGGAAGACAATCCAGGCAGTCCTGATGAGAGTTGATAGGCTACAGTCAGAAGGTTAGGAAGGAGGACTCCCTCTTTCATTGGACTTGGGTGAGGGAAAGGAAGGAAGAGTTAGAGTTGGTGGAACTGGGAGAAGATGAGGGAGGTGGCTACATTCAGAATATAAAGTGAATAAATTATTTAAAAAATTAAAATTCTATTGTAAATGTAACCAAACACACAATGTTTATACTTCTTATGGTGTATTTTAGATAGATATGAATCGTTAGTGGAGTGTTGTTTCTGTTTCAGAGGTTTTACATAGTCATGTCTAAACTAGTCCCACAGAATGGTCTTGATAGTCCATGGAAGAGTATTTTTCATAATACTACACCATCTGTCAGACACTTTTCTTTTTATCCCTGCTATGTATCAAGTCCTTTGAAAGGCACCAACAACTGGTTAGCATTTTTTTTTTAATATTAAAAGTTTAGCTCAGAAGCCGTTTGTTGCTCAGCAGTGCTATCCTTAGAGAGAACTCTCTAACAGAAACAAAAGAGTTAGAATGGAGTATGAATTGGGCTGTAATTAGACTTGGTATATGGTTGCCTGTGTGAAAAGAAGCACCTTCTAAGATGGGCTTTATTTTCACCAAGGCTGGAAACAAGGGGAGAAGCCACAATTCTTTTTGTAGAGACAGAAGCATGTATAGGAGGGATTTTCTTGTCATTATTTCTGTTACACTTTTAATGAAGTGAAACCTGTGCCACTGTAGATATGTTACTGTTAGATGTCATTTTCTTAAATTTCAACACAAATTAAAATGGCATAAGATGAAAGTCTTTAATATACTTACTACAATTGGAAAGGAAACAAAAATACCATGGAAACTGTTTCTGCTTTATAAGTTCTTTGAAAAGTTCATGTGTTATGGTTATATTTGTCCCATTTGTCAATTGTTCTAAGATCCACCCATTTTCCTACATATATTTTTTTTCTGTCTTTGAGACAATTAGTTTAGTATCTTACATTTCTTTTTCAGCTCTTAATAAAAAAGGGTTCTCTGATTTTCTGAGAAAGCTTCATTAAGTTTTATTTTTATTACTTATTGTGTTATTTTGTGGTTTGGCAGGTAGTTGCCACAGGCATGGAATTCTTACTCTTTTTACATTGGAGAATGTAGAAGTCAGTCACCTTCTGCCATTAAATATTTTTTTTCTGTTAAACATGTCAAACTTAAGTTATCTTCCATGTCTATTCTGCCACCAAAAGACTGATGCATGCTGGCCACAGAGTTTTCAGTACAAATCAAACCAGGAGACTCTTTTTTGTGGTCTGCAGATGAAAGAAAATGGAAGGGACATAGTGAACACATATTTCATTGAACAGATGCCTTCTAGATGTCTGTGCTGGATAGATTTATGTCAATTGGACACAACCTAAAGTATATGAGAGGAGGAGACCTCAATTACTAGAATACTTCCATAAGATTGTGCTGTAGGCAAACCTGTAAGGCATTTTAGTTAGTGACTAAAGGGGAAGTCTAAGCCCATTGCAGGTGTTGACATCTTTAGGCTGATAGTCCCAGGTTTTATAAGAAAGCAGGGTGAAAAAGCAATGATTAGCAAGCCAGTAAGCAACACTGTCCCATGGCTTCTCTATCAACTCCTGCCTCCAGGTTCCTACCCTGCCTGAGTTCCTGTTCTGACTTCCTTTGATGATGAAGGGAAGAAACATAAACTGTGAAGTGGAAGCATAAACTAAATAAACCCTTTCCTATCCAAACTTGTTTTTATTTTTATTTTTTTTGTCACGGTATTTCATCACAGCAATAATTACCCTGATTAGGACAGTGTCCATGAAAACTTGGCAAGGTTGAAGTTATAATCCAAGTCACAAAGCTACCATTACTTCATCTAAAGGCTTAATGTTGCAGGCACATAAAACAACTAAATCATATAATCTGCAGAAGCATGTTTGTAAATTTTGAATTCTTGCAAGTGTCTTTTTAAAGTGAAGTTACAGAATCATGGTCTTAGAGATATGCTAAATTGGACATCTGCTTTCCTTTCCTGTTGATTTTTGTTGTTATTGTTGTGCTATTTAGAGTCCTTGGTTTGCCTGTGGTATATATGCAAGATTAGAGTCTCACAACAGTGTGATGCAGCTATGATCATTCAGGCCTTTACAGCCATTGAAGCAGGACATTCTCCCCAAGCATGGTTGGATACCATAAAAAGCTAAAATGATACGCTCAGGATGCGAGGCTAAGCACTGCACTCAGGGTCAGCCGCTTTGGACCCAGAGAAGAGCATGTCTGATTGCATACGGGTTGATGCCCCAGGTCCCGCCTCTGAGAAAAAGGTATCGGACGGGTCTGATGCTCTTTGGGTGGATGACACCTAAATGAACATCTGTACAAAGTCCCAATTTATTTCTAATATCAGAGATCAGACCTCTACTCTTGTCTGATGCGTCTAAAACAAAAAGGGGGAACTGTAGAGAGCTGCTGAATGCTATGCCTTAAAGATGGAGCTGGTTTCTGCCTTCTACCTTCCCGATGGTGAGTGCTCTCTGTCACGAACAACTCCACATTTGGCTAAGGCTGAGGATCTGGCTTGCTTCCATGTATGTGGACCTATCTGCATTGCCCCCGTGGCACGCCTGGGTTGGCTACCCAGAGGCTATTTAAGCTGTGGGCTGGCTTTCCCCGGGGTCCGAGGATTGTTCAATGTTCCTGAATAAACTGCATTGAAAAAAAAATGGGTAAAGACGCATATTATTCACCCACAGTTTACTTTCTGAAAACACCTAGGTCTCTATCTTTACTGACACTCCAGGAAAGGATAACGTGAACAATAAATCATAAATAGTGGGTTAGAGGCAAACAGCAGTAGGAGGGAGATGGGAGAGCAGTGACTTGAGGACTTTTTTATTATAATGAAAATGTATTTTTGCATCTTTTAAAAAGTATTTTAACAAATATCATTATGTGTTTAAGCTTACTTTCTAGCTGTGTTCATCAGTAGATCTGTCTTTGCTTAAAAACGTGTTGGACACCATCAAGCTTCCTTTTAGTTGAGCATTAATTCCTTTATGTACAACTAAGGCATGAGCTACATTGGCTAAATGATTATTCAGGGTCTGAGCAGTCTGCCCAGTATGACTCATGGCTAATGCCCTGGAGGTAGCTCCAACAGCCGTCAATGAGATGGTAGTAACAATGGTGGCTGTAGTTCCAAGATCCCTTTTCTGTCTGAAGAGAGTCATAGCGTGAGGGGCATCAATGGGCATAGGCACCCAGTGAGGCATGCGAGTAACCAGGGCATACCTAACTTTACTAGCATTCCAGCATTGGGCAAAAAAGCAAGTATCATTACCACAATTACTTGGCTCTATCTGGCTAATAATGAATAAAAATGGGGGATATAGACAAACAGGTGTGGGCTTATAGGAAATATTATGAGAAGCCTTAACCCCTCGTTGGAACATCCTGCGTCAGTTCTAGAACTAGCAGTGGTGGTGTCCGAGGTCTGAGTAGGTTCAGGAGACCATTGCCCCCAGGGGCGAGACGTGCTCCATGCCAATTGACTAACTCCATGTTTTCCTCCAATTTTGAAAGTCATTTAAGGTTCTTAAATTATTTTTTTCCCTTTTTTCTTAAATTTTTCATCAATTACACTTTATTCATTCTGCATCCCCCCATAAGCCCCTCCCTCCTCCCATCCCAATCCCACCCTCCCTCCTCCCTCTGCTTGCATGCCACTCCCCAAGTCCACTAATAGGGGAGGTTCTCCTCTCCTTTCTGATCTTAGTCTGTCAGTTCACATCAAAAGTGGCTGTATTGTCCTCTACTGTGGCCTGGTAAGGCTGCTCCCCCCCCCCCCAGAGGGAGGTGATCAAAGAGCAGGCCAATCAGATTATGTCAGAGGCAGTCCCTCTTCACATTACTATGTAACCCAATTGGACTCTGAACTGCCCTGGGCTACATCTGTGCAGGGGTTCTAGGTTATCTCCATGAATAGTCCTTGGTTGGAGTATGAGTCTCTGAGAAGTTCCCTATGTTCAAATTTTCTTGTTCTGTTGCTCTCCTTGATGGTGTTGAATCAGAGGATTGACCTCTTGCAGGAGCAAATTGATACCCTATGGCAAATCGCTCAACCTGGCTGTCAATGAAAGTATGCTGGACTTTGTGTCACTAGCATACAACATGAGAATTTTTCCTGTGCTGCAAATCTGTCTAAACAATTGTCAAGCTATATTTTAGGTAATTGGACTGGAGAATTCGATACTACGATGGAGCAGCTGAGAGTGGCCATTGTCACAGTAAATTCTACAGGAGTGGACGCAGGACTAGCCACAGGATTATCAACATGGATTGCTGCAGCCATGAATCATCTGAAGGAATGGGCGGGCATGGGAGTGTTAGCAGGCCTTCTGGTGTTGGTCTCCTTGGTTTGCCTGTGGTATATATGCAAGATTAGAGTCTCACAACAGTGTGATGCAGCCATGATCATTCAGGCCTTTACAGCCATTGAAGCAGGACATTCTCCCCAAGCATGGTTGGATACCATAAAAAGCTAAAATGATACGCTCAGGATGCGAGGCTAAGCACTGCACTCAGGGTCAGCCGCTTTGGACCCAGAGAAGAGCATGTCTGATTGCATGCGGGTTGATGCCCCAGGTCCCGCCTCTGAGAAAAAAGTATTGGACGGGTCTGATGCTCTTTGGGTGGATGACACCTAAATGAACATCTGTACAAAGTCCCAATTTATTTCTAATATCAGAGATCAGACCTCTACTCTTGCCTGATGCGTCTAAAACAAAAAGGGGGAACTGTAGAGAGCTGCGGAATGCTATGCCTTAAAGATGGAGCTGGTTTCCGCCTTCCACCTTCCCGATGGTGAGTGCTCTCTGTCACGAACAACTCCACATTTGGCTAAGGCCGAGGATCTGGCTTGCTTCCATGTATGTGGACCTATCTGCATTGCCCCCGTGGCACGCCTGGGTTGGCTACCTAGAGGCTATTTAAGCTGTGGGGGCTGGCTTTCCCCGGGGTCCGAGGATTGTTCAATGTTCCTGAATAAACTGCATTGAAAAAAAAAAAAAAAGAAAAAAAAAAAAAAAAACGTGTTGGAGATGACGTCCATTACTTAGAATGTCTGTTATAGCAGTAATCTCAAATATTTTGGTTAGAAATTTAAAATAATTTTATTAAAGAAGATTCTTTTTAGCTAGAAGCCTTCACAAGTTCTGGTCTCTTTGATTCTGGTTGACTGTAAAGAACACAGTGATAACCCATAAGGGATCTTTTGATTCCACGGCTCAATTGATCCTGTCATTACGGTAACATACTTAGCTGCTTCTTGGAGGACACATATCTTTGTGCCTTACACACTGCACAGGCAAGTCTCCCTTCCCTGATTTTGTCACACGACACCCCTACTTCATTGTTCTGAAACTTTGAGTAGATACACAGAAAAAAAAATTCCCCACTACCTTTAAAACCTGCTTCTGTAATGGAAGATGATATTTAATTCAGTAAGAACTATACTGCAGTTTCTCTTACTTGTCTGCCGAGAAGAGTACAGAAGTTTCAAAAATTTACTGAAAGACAAAGCAGCTTAGATGTTTGTGCTAAGATCCCTTTGAGACTCTTCATAATCACACCCACAAAAAAAGAAATTCGAAACTCTCTGAATGTCAGAACAATTGTGCTCTGAGGCACTGCAGTGAAGATCAAAAGCTCTACTTAACTTTGGGCATCAAGAGCATTTAGATAATAATTGCAAGAGACAAAAAAGGTGATATTGGATATTGAAGACAGAAAATAGGAGTCACTGTCATTATTAATAGTGTCCATATCATAGTGGATTGTGAGTCCTATCATAATGTTTTCCTTCACCAGGTAGAGTTCTCAGTTAATTTAAACACATACAAATTGATTACCAGTACTATAGTGGAGAATATAGAATTACTTGAATAATGGCCAGTGGCAACATCCTGTGGAATAAAATGATGGATGATAGATAGATAGATAGATAGATAGATAGATAGATAGATAGATGGATAAATGGGTAGACAATGTGTACAGTGTTAAAGGGGTCATCTGTCATTGTTACATATAAAAGGAGAAGACAATTATTTTTGTAAATTTATTTAATTTTATTTCTTATGCATTACTATGAAGGTGTCAGATCCCTTGGAATTCGGCTTACAGACAGTTTTGAGCTGCCATGTGGGTGCTGGGAATTGAACCCGGGTCCTTTGGATAAACACACAGTGCTCTTAACCATTGAGCCATCTCTCCAGCCCCAGCAAGACAATACTTTATAAACTTAAAGCAAATGTTATAGAATTTCAGATTCTTAAATTAGCCTGAATCCGAAGGGAAACCCACAAGCAAAAGTTAGTCATAATGTGGCATTTTACAAATCAGTTCATGCTTCATTCTCTCATGAGATTGGCAGATTCACAGATCCTGTTAAGACTGTTTGCTAAAGTTAAAATAAAGCAAACTTTCAAAGGCTTCTAGTACTTATAAAAAGACATTTATATAAAATTACAAACTTAAAAACAAATATTAAATTATGGAATGCCAAAGTTCTTCTGAGTTTTTTTGAAAGTTTTATTTATCTGTTATCAGCTAACAAAATAGACATAAAAACACATAGCATAGATCAGCTTCAGGGAAGAGAAAGGAAGGTGGATTGCAGGTGGGAGAGGAAGAAAGTGGGAAAGGGAAAGGTTCAGTGAAGTTGAGGAAGAGGGAGAAAGAGAGAGTGGGTATAGAATTCCATCTTCAGGAAATGGAGATTGGTCACACACGGTGAATACACTCTGAAATCATTTGTCTCAGGCCTACAAAAACCGACATAGAAAGCACAGGAACCCACATCCCCAGCCATGCCCATGTGACTGCAGGAGCTTTGTATTGAGTTATTTGCAAACCAACAAAACAATGCATGTATAGTAAATATAGTAGTAACTGACTGATAAGAAATTAACATGTTGACAGTAAAGATTCTCTACCATCTATCCTCATCCCACTTCCTAAACATTCTGCTGTACTTGTAAACTAATAGATATTAGTCAAAACACAGTTTCACCTGCACTGTGTTGACTTTGCTGGAGTGTGCATACATGTTAAGCTGTCTCATTTGTTAGTACTATATTACTTCTCTTCTACAAGACACATAGTGACATCACCTGGAAACTTGCAGGAATCATTTCTGGTTTTCCACCATGTAAATTCTAAGTATCAAATTGAATATATCAGGGGAGGGGGCTGAGCCAAGATGGCAACTAGCACACACAGTTTCTGAACTGTAGAAGAGCTGAGTGCCTGAGTTGGTGAGTGGAAGGACCTCTGAAGCCAGGAAAACAATGGTGAGGCTTCTTAAATAACAGGAAACATTGCATGAGGTATTGCTAGTCCATCAACACACACGCTGAGGCCACTGGACCTCTCTCAGCTTCCTGAAGAACTTTCAAGACACGAGAGAGAGAGACAGTACCAGTCTTAACTGCACAATCAAAAAACAAACAAGGAAGGTTTCAGATAAGCCAGTGGCTGGGGGTAGGCAAAAGAACACATCCAACATAATTCAGGACATCATGACTTCATCAGCAACCCCCAAAATTGATGGATACTCCAATTCATCAGAAGCACAGGAAAATGACTTTAAAGCTATGCTTACCCAATTATTTGAGGCTCATAAAGAGGAAAACCACGATTTTCTCAGAGCAATAGTCATGCAAATTCAGACAACTGAAGAGGAAAGAAACAAATCTATCAAAGATTTGGCCAGTCAATTGAAGGGAAAGAAAGAGGAAATGGACAAAATTCTTAAAGAAACACAGGCAAACATAGCCAAACAAATAGAGGCACAAGTAGAGACAAAATTAGTGGCATACAGAGAGGAAATGAACAAAAAAAAAAAAAAATAGAGACCATTGTAGAGAGACAGGAATCCACATTCAAACACATGAAGGAAATGGTGCAAGGCATGAAAACAGAATTAGAATCAATCAAGAACATACAAACCGAGATAACCCTTGAGCTGGAGATCTTGGAGAAAAGATAATTAACCACAAAGGTAAGCATCACCAACAGAATACAAGAGATGGAAGAGAGAATCTCTGGAGCTGAAGATACACTTCCAGAAATTGATACTTCTCTCAAAGAAAAAGTAAAATTAGAAAAGTCCTAAATACAAAATATCCAAGAAATCAAGGTCGCCATGAAAAGACAAAATCTAAGAATAATAGGAATTGATGAAAAAGAAGACTCCAGGCTCCAAGTTCCAGGAAATATTTTCAAGAAAATCATAGAAAAAAAATTTTCCCAACTTAAAGAAAGAGATATCCATATATATACAAGAGGCCTACAGAACACCAAATAGACTAACCAGAAGACAAACACATCACGTCACATCATAGTCAAACAAAGAAAAGATATTAAAAGCAGAAGGGGAAAAAGGCCAAGTAATATATTAAGATAGACCTATCAGAATCACACTGGACTTCTCATCAGGAACTATGAAAGGCAGAAGGGACTGGGCAGGTGTCATGCAGACTCTAAGAGACCACAAATGTCAACCCAGACTACTATACCCTGCAAAACTTTCAGTCAACATAGATGGAGAAAACAAAATATTCCATGACAAAACTAAATTTATTCAATATATACACAGCAAATCAGCCCTACAGAAGGTACTACAAGGAAAACTCCAGTCTAATGAAAACAACTTCACCCAAGAAAGCATAGCATACAGATAATATCCCAAAAAAATTAAAAGAAAAGAAGCAATGAAACATAGTAAGACCACCAACTCAAATATAAAAGGAAATAACATTCATTGGTCACTATTATCTATCAACATCAATGGACTCAACCCTCCAATAAAAAGACACAGACTAACAGAATGGGTGCGGAAACAGGATCCAACATTTTGCTGCATCCAAAAAAACGCACCTCTGCAACAAATATAAACACTATCTCAGAGTAAAGAGCTGGAAAAATATCTTTCAAGCAAACAGACCCAGAAAACAAGCTGGGGTAGCTATCCTAATATTTAATAAAATAGACTTTCAACCAAAATTAATCAAAAAATATGAGGAGGGCCACCATATTCTCATCAAAGGAAAAATCCACCAAGAGGACATCACAATTCTGAACATCTATGCCCAACATAAAAGAGCACCTACATTCATAAATGAAACATTACTAAAACTTAAATTACACATCAATCCCAACACCTAGATAGTGGGAGACTTCAACACCCCACTTTCATTAAGAGACAGATCATCTAGACAGAACCCTAATAAGGAAACAAAGGTACTTACAGAGGTCCTAAATCAAATGGACCTAATAGATGTCTACAGAAATTTCCACCCAAACTCAAAAGAGTATACCTTCTTTTCAGCACCTCATGGAACTTTCTCCAAAATAGACCATATAGTTGGTCACAAAGCAAGCCTCAACAGATACAAGAAGATTGAAATAATCTCCTGTATTCTATCTGACCACCATGGACTAAAGCTGGACCTCAACAACAATGGAATTAGAAAAAAGCCTATAAGCACATGGAAACTGAACAACTTGCTGCTCATTGATAGCTGGATTAAGGAAGAAATAAAGAAAAATTAAAGACTTCCTAGAACTCAGTGAAAATGAAGGTAAAACATACCCTAATTTATGTGACACAATGAAAACAGGGCTCAGAGGAAAATTCAGAGCACTAAGTACCTTCAAGAAGAAATTTGTGACATCTCATACAAGCAACTTAATGGCCCAACTGAAAGCCCTGGAGAAAAAAGAAGCAAATATACCCAAGAGGAGCAGACAGCTGGAAATAATCAAACTCAGGGCTGAAATCAATCAATTAGAAACAAAACTATTTAAAGAATCAATGAAACCAAGAGCTGGTTCTTTGAGAAAATCAACAAGATAGACAAACCTTTAGCCAAACTAACTAAAAGGCAGAGAGAAACTATCCAAATCAGCAAAATCAGAAATGAAAAAGGGGCATAACTACAGAAACCAAGGAAATCCAAACAATCATTAGGTCGAACTACAAAAGCCTATATGCCACGAAATTCGAAAATCTAAAAGAAATGTACAATTTTCTTGATAGATTCCATCTACCAAAATTAAGTCAAGATCAGGTAGAAAGATTGAATAGTCTTATATCCCCCAAGGAAATAGAAGCAGTTATCAACAGTCTCCCTTTGAAAAAAAGACCTGGGCCAGATGGATTCAGTGCAGAATTCTACCATACCTTCAAAGAAGTGCTAACTCCAATTCTCTCCAAACAATTCCACAAAATAGAAACAGAAGGAACATTACCAAACTCATTCTATGTAGCCACAGTCACTTTGATACCTAAACCACACAAAGACCTAACAAAAAAAAAGAGAGAACTTCAGACCTATCTCTCTTATGAACATTGATGCAAAAATACTCAATAAAATATTTGCAAACTGAATCCAAGAACACATCAAAGATATCATCCACCACGACCAAATGTGCTTCATCCCAGGCATGCAAGGGTGGTTCAACATACAGAAATCCATCAATGTAATCCACCACATAAACAAACTGAAGGTGAAAAACCACATGATCATCTCCTTAGATGCCGAAAAAGCATTTGACAAAGTCATACGAAACAAGGGGGAATTAGTATATCTGGGTCCAGGGGTCTTTTCTGAGACTGACACTCCACCAAGGACCATGTATGGATATAACCTAGAACCTCTGCTTGGATGTAGCCCATGGTAGCTCAGTAACCAATTGGTTTTCCATAGTAAAAGAAACAGGGACTATTTCTGACAGGAACTCAATGGCAGGCTCTTTGACCTCCTTATCCCCCAAGTGAGGAGCAGTCCTGCTAGGCCACAGAGAAGGACTTTGCAGCCAGTCCTGAAGATACCTGATAAAACAGGGTCAGATGAAAGGGGAGGAGGTCCTCCCCAATCAGTGGACTTGGAAAGGGGCAGGGAGGAGACCAGGGAGGAGATGAGGGAGGGAGGGTGGGGTTGGGAGGGAATAAGGGAGTGGGATACAGCTGGGATACAGAGTTTAAAAATGTAACTAATATTTAAAAAATAAATTAAATTAAAAAATGAACATATCACATCACTATTCTTGAAAATATATTACAGAGTATTAGGAATCAAAGCAGCATGGCTCTGGACTAGAACAAATATTCTGACCAATGAAACAGGATAGAAAGCCTAGCAGAGGATTCATGGATTTACTCAAATAATTCTTAAACTTTTTTTTCATTTATTTAATAAAAAGGTCTTAGCCTATTTTCTCCTCTAAAACTGACACTTTAATGCTTAAGTATAACCATATAAACCTGGTAACCACTAGTTTACATTTTAAAAATTCTACACAAGTGACAAAATTGCTGTCCTCTCTATGGTGGAGTTATTTCAATGAGCTTAAGTTCATTTGAATTCATGATTTCTAAATGACATAATTTTACTTATTTCATGGGTATATATTAACCCCTTGTTGATATGTACCACCATTTATTTTCTTGTTTATTATTTGATAGACTCCTTTACATATCTTGGGTATTAGTAGAAATGCATACTTGAGAAGTGTTGCAGATATTCTTTCAAAATATTAATTTGAATTATTTTGTTTAATTACCAAGAAATATGATTACTGGATCATATCACACATAAGTGTATGTGCCATTCTGCTTTTATTACTAATACCCTATTGTATTTTAATGTTTTATTGTGTAATGTCTTTTTCTTTAATAGTCGAGGTAGTATGATATTCTATGGGAATTTAATGATTATCCCCTATTTTTGTTAAATATGCTATTTCATAAAATATCTATGCAGTTCATGAGCCCACATATCTTTTTCAATGGATTGTAGTTTCTTTGATTTTCACCTCGTAGAAACTATAGTTAATAGTACACCATTGCATTCTTAAATGTTGCTAAATGGAAAAGTTTGTTTTTCACTAACACAAAAAAAAATATCTACAGGAATGTTCCAGTTTGTTGCTTTGCCTTGTTTAAATATCGTGACTATAAGCAACTTGAGGAAGAAAGAGCTTATTTAACTTATACTCTCAGGGCATAGGATAGCACTGAGGAAAGTCGGGTCGAGAACTAAAGCAGAAGCCATGAAGGAATGCTGCTTAATAGCTACCTCACTCTAGCTGTCTGTCTGAAAGCTTGCTTGTGTATTCAGGCCAACACAGTGGTGGTGCTGCCCACAGAGGGTGAGAGCCTTCCACATCTGTTATCAGTCCAGGCAGGCTCTCACAGATACGACCACAGGCCAATCCAAAAGAATCAATATTCCCATTAAGGAGCCCTTTTCCCAGGTGATTCCAAGTTGTGTTGCTAACAAAAGCGAATCAGTGCTGTGGTTCATAGATAACACAGATAGATAAGACCTTTGCTTACACCCCTCCCTTAGCAGCCTGAGTAGTACTTTCTGACATTAAGAAGGTTAGAACAGAGAAAGGAGGCTTGCAGGTTTGATGCACCTTTAAAATCTGAGCCCTATGTTTCAACATATTCTGTTGTGTCTTTAGAAAGTACCTACTTATACTTCGCCTCTAAGAATCAAGCAAGGGCAATAGCAATAACTTTGTTTTCGGGGTCGGTTGGACTACTTTGACCAACAAGTCAAATGAAGGGTTTAATTCTTGGTACAGTGGATTTTGTTAAATAGCTTATAGCTCTTGAGCCGTCTGCCCAAGTATCAGGATACACACACATGTGTGCACATACACAAACACATGGGTACCTGAATATAACTCATTGAGTCTGTTTTTGTTGTTTGTATTGGTATAATTTTAGGCTGACCACTTTAAATTAAACAGCTAATTAAGGGACTCAAACCTGAGATAGGCTAACTCCCTGTCTCTCTGTTTGTCTGTCTGTGTGTCTGTGTGTGTGTAATCTAAGAACAATGCTCAGCAATTTTAGAAGGAGACAGATGGGAGCACACACAGGAGGGAATGAAGGTCAGAGACACAGTGGGAGTTGAAGAGCAGAAAAGGATAGGGAAATTATGTAAGTATATTGGAAGCTAAAATGTATTAAATCAAAACTTAACCAAGGTAAGGAGTGAATGGTAATTAGTTTGATTTTGAGGTACAGTGTATACATATTTTCGAGCCAAACATTTAGAGTATGTATGTATATATATATATATATATATATATATATATATATATATATATAATAGCATATACTTAAAATAGAATTTTAAGAAAATTGTATTTTAAATACAAAAGTAATGGTAATTTATAAATGACCTGACATCCAATTTGTTTCAATACATGAGGAGGTATGATCCTGCAGCATAGCATGGGTAGGTTTTCAATCCAAAAGATGACTCAGAGTTTAATCATGTCTTGCTAGCAAAAATATTTTAACTTGCATATTACATAAACTTAGGCAAGATTGTAAACTTGGCTTCACATACACAAATACATACACACACTTGTTGCTGTCATTGGAGGAAGTCCATACTTACCAAATGTGTGTTTTCTTAACTAACAGTTATATAGTCTGCTCATGTACCAAGATCTGTATTAATTATTTTACAGATGCTGAGTCACCTCATCTTTCTGAAAACCCTGGTGCTGAAAGCCCTATGATTCCATTATCCTCTGCCTTTTGTGGAGGAGGATATGGAACACATGGAGGTCAACCCATTTTTAAGAGTGTCACTACTGATGTTGCAAAGCCCAGGGTCTTCAGAACAGGCCATCCCAACTAATTCCACACTCACTGACAACAGTTCCTCATGTTCAGTATCCAGAGATCACTCCACTTCCAGGAAAAATATTGACACCTTAGTAGCCTTTCAGCATATTATATGTTCCTTTGGGTTCTGGATATGAGTAAAAATGTGCTGGTCTGGGAATCCATTGCATCATCTATTGCTTTCAGCCATTCATCAACCCCTCCAGATCTCGTTAGTCATTGGAGCTCAGGACTGTGATTGGACAGAAGATGATGTGTAAGAAGCCTTGTTTTATAAAAGCAATTACAAGAATTTCAAAGTGGGATTACACAGATGATGTAGTTTGAAAATTTCATTGATGGGAAGACCTGGTCAGAAAAATAAGAAACCCAATTTCTCACCATTCAAAATACATGATTCTCACCAATTATTATGGAACATAAAAGAAAGTAAACAGACTTTTTACTCACAGTGTTGAATAAAATGCATCAACTGTTCAGACTCTGCAAAAGTGATTAAGCACAGAAACCATTTTACATGTTATTTTTTAATAGCCTTTTTCTCTAGTTTCAAATTCTCTTCTCTCAAGGGAAAGAAATAAAACCTTTTAGTTAATGTTGCAAAATGAATATTTTTTCAAGAATTAAGCAATTTTCAGGTTGCTTCAATACAAGTTGGATACTAACATTAAAATTAAAATTTTGATACCTGTCTTTAGGGAGAAATATATAGATAGAATCTATTACTCTGTTTTTCCTGGAAGTATTGCTGGATAGGCATTACTGTGTAGCAGCTAATATATTGGGAATTTATGAAAGAAGAAAAATGGCATAGAGTATACAGGTAGGGTAAAGGTCAGTTTAGAATCCAGTTTTTATGACACACCATGATACGATAGATTATCTCATATTTATTCTGAACATCCTTAAAAAGTAGAACGGGCCTCACAGATGGTTGACCTTCTGCATTGCAAATCAGTTCTTGCATAGTTACTGCCTTTGCTTTCTATTCTTGGTAAACTCTTATTTAGACTGCACAACTTCACATCTCCAGAGTACTCCATAAGCCATCTGCTCTTCCCTCTCCAAAATATGGAAATATAAATACTTTGCTTTTATCTCGTATGTGATTGGCTTCATTTAATTTAAATCTCCAAGATCCTATGTGAATTTCACAATCAAAGAGCCTCTGAAAGCAGTGATATTTTGCAGTCTGTTCTGTTTCAGTTATAAAATACAGAAATGCTTAAATCATTGCAGTCTGCCAGCTTCACTTATAACATTAATTTTTAAAACAGGCTTAGTATCGGTAGTAAACATCGAGGTGACAGAAAAATGAAAACAAAGGCAAGAAGGTATCAGAGAAAACCTATACAACTGGAATGATAATCTGAATTTGAGAAGGGAGATTGCCTGTGTTTTAATGATTAGCTGGCATCTGGCTCAATAGGTAATTGTTAGGTTTGAAAACAAAATTTTGTCTTTGGCATTTATAATTTTCAGAGAAGAAGTTTTCCTTATTTAGTCAGACAATGGAAATCAACCATGATTTTCCACTATTACCTCAGGACATATTAGCGTGAGAATCCACACCACAGAAGCCTTCCATCAGTGATTCTCAAAGCACTGGGAGTAGTTTCTGCCCATAGACAAGAATTCCACACCTAGCATCTCTGTGCGGACTCCAGAATAACCTGTTCAAGAGAGAAAATATCCAAGGTGTTAGAGCTACAAATCGTCACATATCTGGACAATTACAGAAGTCCTCTAATTTGTTTCGTACTTTTTAAATGAGAAAAAAGAATAGTTTCACTTGTAGTTATTGAGTCACTTCCTGCCCAAAATCAAGAATTTAATGACTTTTGGGGCTCTTGAAAGATACATATGCTTTCAAGCTGTTCTGTTTCAAAATTCTTCGTGTTACCGCTTTCCAATCATCAGATAAACACTTTACTTTTCCACTGAGTTGAAAGGTTGGTGATGGTTTAATTGTTTTATGAGACTCGCATTTCACTCCAAAATAATTTAAATTCATTATCCCTTCCAATTCCAATAAAACATTCCTAAGTTAAGACTTAGGAATTGTTTTCAAAGTTATACCAAGTTTTTGAGGACACATTTTACAAAGATGAAGGTTGAGCAGCATGTCTTTCTGCATTAATTTCTACCTTCCCAACCATGGATTCTGAGTGGGGAACTCGGGGCCTCAGGATGGCAGCTAACTTTGCTAACAGATCCATCTGTGCCCCCTCTATTCTTTGAGATGACTTTCTTTAAAACAGTAATAATTTTACACTCAGAAGTAAATATTTATTTTTTAGTTCTATTTTTCTATTTTCTTAAATTGTGTATATTTCTGTGACTATTCACCCCCCTCCGTCATTTTAGAATAGCTAATCACAGAAAGGCATGCTACATTTTGCTACACATGCATTCCTACTTTCTAACATGACTGTGAATATCACTTTTTTTTCACATTTCTCTATTATTTGGCTTCTTTACTATTTTTCCAGTAAATGTTAAATATTCTCTGGGGCATTTGGGAAGGTATTTTTTCTTTCACATTATAAAACCTCTATTGATTAATTAATTATGGGTTAATGGGAAGAGTTTTTATATGCAGGCTTTTGCCACAGGACATTGCCAGGAACTAAAAATGTTATTAATGTATCCATCATCCACAGGATGTCTAGTGCAAAATCAAGATGAATAAAAATACCGAACATCATTCTTTCATTTTTACAATAATACTGTGAAACAAATTACATATTGAGGTAAACCTTCCTTACAAGTCACTTGTTCCCATCCTCAAATGCATTGAGGTCTATAATAGACAAACACAAGGCGATCATCATGTACTAGCACCCACGCCCAGCATAATTAAGCAATTAACCAAATGAACATATTTAATTGGAAAGATATTCCTAATGAAAAAAGAACTTTTATGTGGAATGTGAGATAATATAAAATATATTGCCTAGATTGCAAAAGAATAAACCTTCACAGCATATCCCTCATTTATAGCATGTATATATTTACATT
Organism: Meriones unguiculatus; assembly: GCF_030254825.1. NCBI lineage: Eukaryota > Metazoa > Chordata > Mammalia > Rodentia > Muridae > Meriones > Meriones unguiculatus. The sequence goes on along the minus strand of NC_083349.1, from coordinate 151,712,455 downwards.
ATTTATTCTTTCTCATAATTTGTGAGATGAAAATAATTCCCTTTTTCCTTGATTAGTGTATGTAACACTTTATTCAAGTTTTCAGTCAAAAAATTGTAAAAATATATCTTGAAAAAATTATAATAGTATGATAGTTTATCAAAGTTTTTGATAAACACATGGAGAAAAAGGGGAGGGGGAAGGGAAATAAAAAGAGGTTGGGACTGGGAGGGGAGGAAGAAAGGGCTACAAGGATGTAAAGTGAATAAAATAAATAAATGAGGAAAAAACATGGACAAAGAAAAATACAATGAAGTTATTAGTTTAAAAATATAGTGGTATGTATAATAGAATGTCTAATGATTATAACTAAAATACATTTTCAACTGTTTGAAATTTATAGCTTCCTAAAAAAGCTATGAGGCAAACAATATAATATTTGACATGACCAAGCAAAATGGTTCAGTAGGAGAAGGTGCTTGATGCCATGACTGACAAGCAAAGTTCAATGCCAAGACCAACACTGTAGAGTGAAAGAACTGACAGTTCCTAACTCCACACTGCACTGAGCCTTGTGTGCTCTTTCACTCTAAATACAAATGAAAAATTATGAAAGCATATAAAATACTTGACATGAGTAATTGTAGGCATAAGGTTATATTGTGTTATTCAAATGCTCCCTTCCCCCAAATCTGGTTGCAATCCCTCTTCTAAGAATCTTCTGTTTCAATGCTGTATAAACATTGTTCCCCAATTGTCCTCTAATATGCCAATAAAATAATTTATAGCCAATAGCTGAGCAGAGGAGAGAATGGGGGTGGAATTCCTGCCAGCCCAGGGAGGAGGAAGAATTGGGATATTCAGGCAGGGGCAGATGTCCAGGAGAGAGCAACCGAGGGAGTTCAGCAAGGAAAGCTTCAAAATGCAAGTACCTCTGGGAAGTGCACTGGGAGGAAACCAGATGAGTTTAGAGAATTTAGAGATAATACTGCTCAGGACTGTGCTATGACTGAGGATGTTTCAGTACTTCTTGCTGTTTTATACAGTTTTTATATGGGGACATAAAAATTGCTTCCATTGAACAGGCTGTATGTCTATATTATAAAAATTAAAAAGAATAACCTTAAAAAACTACACATACTTTTCAATAGTGTAAAGATTTAAGAAATAGAAGAAGTATGTGCTTAATCTTAAATGAAGCACATAAGAGAAACAAAACTATTTATAAATACAGGGATAAGTAAAACCTCTAAAAGAGTATCTGAAATAAATTTTTAAAATATCAACAGTATAATAATAAAAAATAATAAAAATGTTACTAGGTAAAGAACAATGGTCTTAGAATTTGATGAGAAAAGCAATAATAGTTCACCTGATAGGTTAGAAACAAGAAAATAAATACTTTTATTTTGAGTCAAATATTTTATATTTGACATGTGAGAGTAAACATAAGAAAAATTATTTAAATGACTGGCTTCATTTTCCACTTTAAATCATGAAAATTTACAAACTGTTCATACAAATTTGTCCATAGTCCCCAAATTAAAACTGATACCTATTTAATATATCAATTAATTTTGTTTTAATTATTTTAATATCACTAATGTTAAATATACTTAATAATTTGTTTAAACCTACTCAAATATGAAGAATTGATTTTATATATAAGAAGGTGCCATCTGAAGTTTTCTGTATAGAATTGTAATTTACCATTTGTTGAATCATTACTTAATGATTTTATATTATAAAATCTTATGTTATTCATTAAAATAACCCATCTCTTGTTGATTAATGACATCAAATATTAACCTTATTACAAGGTCCTGTTAGTTGGACAGGACCATGTAAAATGACACATGACATATGTTCTTAAAGAAATAAACATTTAGTTCATCTCAAAAACAAAAACTCATCTTTTTGCCCATATGGCATGAGTGTTCCATTTTTATCTTCAGTTAGATTCATTGAACTCAGGAAATAGTATGTAAACTTCATTTCAAAATATGTGTTGACTTTATACAAGTTATTCTTCTTTGATTATTTACTTTTCTAATGTTTTACAACAGTATATGTAAATAATTCATGAACTTCCATCATGAAAGTCTTCAGTTTAATGTACAATTGCATTTATATTATATAAATATACAACATATCAAATGTATTCTATATGTTATATATCTTTATATTTTAGACAAAAGAATTCAAACTGGAAAGCAGATTTCTTCTCCAGTGTTTAAAAGATCTATTAATTTATAATATTGGGAACTATGGGACTCCACGTTTCATATACATCTTGATAAAACCATTATTTTCAAATGAAATGTTAAACAATTCTGTTTGATGACTTTACATAACACTTGTAGACTTTTCCAAGCCTGTATGAATCTTGTCTGATGGACCTGGTATTTTCTGGCCTGAAAGAGTAGGGGGACGACAGTCTGAAAATGTGCCTCATCTTATTCCTGTTTCAGTGTCTTTCTAACTGAATGTAACAGAGAAGTAATAACCCAAGGAAGGTTGTTTGAGTTCAGAAAAACATGATCAGAAAATATCATGATCTGCAACACATATGAATAATTACCAGTGAGCACATACTAAATATTAACAGAGCATCCTTTGCTAGAACTTTCTCAGGATGGACCAATTTAAAGACAGTGCCTGGCACATACTATATATTGTACCTGGAAAAACACGAAAGGAAGACCAAAGGCTATATTCAGATTCAAGGTACACTGACCAGATTGGGTTCTGACATCCAATAAGAGTGAACATGAATGCAATAATTTGACTGTAAATGTTTGTTACAGGAAGCACAGAATCACATCCAAGAACAATCTAGAGGAAAAAAAATGCACCTGAGGAAAAAGGACCCCTTCTTTTTCTCTGAAACCTCTCTTAGTTTCCCAAAGCATTGTTCACCATTTGTCATCTTTTTACCTTGTTCTGATAAACATAAATAAATGTTCATAGTGTAGAAACTTTTTATTTGTAACTGAAGAAAATATTATAACATTAGAAACTTTAAATTTTATGAATTTTCTCAGAAATATTAATATTATGCTGCTATAAAAGGTAAAAAAAAAATTGAGACTGGAGAATAACAAACCAAGCTACGCTACTAAAATTTCAACCCCATAGCAATCTCCATCTTTTAGCCTTTGGAAGAAGGAGCCTGGGCAATACAGGCTGTAGAAGTTTACTTTGCCACTGTGTCAGTGTATGCACTTTTCCATTCTCTCCTCATCAGTTAGAAGTGTCTATTGTTAAACTGCTCACAACTCACTGCTGCACACCGATTCAGAGCCTCTAATTTTACTATCTGGGATGGCTTTCTTTTCCTACTTTGATTGTTTCTGACGAGGGCTTGGGAAATACTCTTAGTAAGAAATACTCAATCTTTTTTTAAATAATATTTATTATTATTTATTTATTTTTATTAACACTAATTTTTATTATTATTAATTCACTGAGAAATTTATATAATCGATTTTGATCTTATTAATATGCCTTCCCAACTTCCCTGTGATCTATTTATTCTCCTTGCCTATGTAAGCAAATTTCTGTCCTTTTTTTTCCCTTTTTTTTTTAATTTTTCATCAATTACACTTTATTCATTCTGCATCCCCCCATAAGCCCCTCCCTCCTCCCTCTGCATGCATGCCACTCCCCAAGTCCACTGATAGGGGAGGTTCTCCTCTCCTTTCTGATTTTAGTCCATCAGTTCACATCAAAAGTGGCTGCATTGTCCTCTACTATGGCCTGGTAAGGCTGCTCCCCCCCATGGGGAGGTGATCAAAGAGCAGGCCAATCAGATTATGTCAGAGGCAATCCCTCTTCACATTACTATGTAACCCACTTGGAGACTGAGCTGCCATGGGCTACATCTGTGCAGGGGTTCTAGGTTATCTCCATGAATAGTCCTTGGTTGGAGTATGAGTCTCTGGGAAGTTCCCTGTGTTCAAATTTTCTTGTTCTGTTGATCTCCTTGTGGAGTTCCTGTCCTCTCCAGCTCTTACTATTTCCCAGTTCTTACATAAAATTCCATTCACTCTGACTGACAGTTGTCCATCAGGCTCAGCATCTGCTTTGATAGTCTGCAGGGCAGAGGCTTTCAGCGGCCCTCTGTGGCATGTTCCTAGTTTGTTTGCTGTTTTCTGCTTCTGGCTTTCAGAAGCCCTCTGTGGTAGGTTCCTAGGTTGTTTCCTGTTTTCTTCTTCTTCTGATGTCCATCCTCTTTGCCTTTCAGGATGGGGATTGGACATTTTAGTTAGGGTCCTCTCTCTTGCTTAGTTTCTTTAGATGCACAGGTTTTAGTGGGTTTGTCCTATGTTGTATGTCTATATGAGTGAGTATATACCATGTGTGTCTTTTTGCTTCTGGGACAACTCACTCAGGATGATCCTTTCCAGATCCCACCATTTACCTGCAAATTTCATGATTTTCTTATTTTTCATTGCTGAGTAATATTCCATTGTGTAGATGTACCACAATTTCTGCATCCATTCTTCAGTTGAGGGGCATCTGGGTTGTTTCCAGCTTCTGGCTATTACAAATAAAGCTGCTACAAACATGGTTGAGCAAATTTCCTTTTTGTGTGCTTGAGCCTCTTTTGGATATATGCCTAGGAGAGGTATGGCTGGATCTTGGGGAAGCACTATTCCTAGTTGTCTGAGAAAATGCCAGATTGATTTCCAGAGTGGTTGTACAAATTTACATTCCCACCAGCAGTGGAGAAGGGTTCCTCTTTCTCCACAACCTCTCCAGCATGTGTTGCCACTTGAGTTTTTGATCTTGGCCATTCTCATGGGTGTAAGGTGAAATCTCAGGGTTGTTTTGATTTGCATTTCCCTAATTGCTAGTGAGGTTGAGCATTTCTTTAAGTGCTTATCTGCCATTCGATATTCCTCTACAGAGAATTCTCTGTTTAGCTCTGTTCCCCATTTTTTAAGTGGATTACTTGGTTTCCTGCTTTTCAGCTTCTTTAGTTCGTTATATATACTGGATATGAGTCCTCTGTCAGATAAAGGGTTGGTGAAGATTCTTTCCCAATCTGTAGGTGGTCGTTTTGTTTTATTGATGGTGTCCTTTGCTTTGCAGAAGCTCTTCAGTTTCATGAGGTCCCATTTATTGATTGTTGCTCTTATAGCCTGTGCTGTTGGTGTTCTGTTCAGGAAGTTTTCTCCTGTACCAATGAGTTCTAGGGTATTTCCCACTTTTTTTTCAAGCCGATTTAATGTGTCTGGTGTTATGTTGAGGTCTTTGAACCACTTGGACTTCAGTTTTGTGCATGGTGATAAGTATGGATCAATTTTAATTTTTCTACATGTAGACATCCAGTTGGACCAGCACCATTTGTTGAAGATGCTATCTTTTTTCCATTGAATGGTTTTGGCATCTTTGTCAAAGATCAGGTGTCTGTAAGTGTGTGGGTGTATTTCTGGGTCCTCTGTTCGGTTCCATTGATCCACCATTCTGTTTTTATGCCAGTACCATGCAGTTTTTAAAACTGTTGCTCTATAGTACAGCTTAAGATCAGGGATGGAGATACCTCCAGAAGATCTTTTATTGTAGAGGATTGTTTTAGCAATTCTGGGTTTCTTGTTATTCCATATGAAGTTGAGAATTTTTCTTTCCAGGTCTGTAAAGAATTGTTTTGGTAATTTGATGGGCATTGTATTGAATCTGTAGATTGCTTTTGGTAAGATGGCCATTTTTACTATGTTAATCTTGCCAAGCCATGAGCATGGGAGATCTTTCCATCTTCTCATATCTTCTTCTAATTCTTTCTTCAGAGATTTGAAATTTTTTTCATACAAGTCTTTGACTTCCTTGGTTAGGGTTACTCCGAGGTACCTTATGTCATTTGTGGCTATTGTGAAGGGTGTTGTTTCCCTAATTTCTTTCTCAGCCCTTTTGTCTTTTGTATACAGGAGAGCTACTGATATGAGTTAATTTTGTATCCGGCCACTTTGCTGAAGGTGTTTATCAGCTGTAGGAGTTCCCTGATAGAGTTTTTGGGGTCACTCACTTATACTATCATATCATCTGCAAATAGTGATAATTTGACTTCTTCCTTTCCAATTTGTATCCCCTTGATCTTCTTCAACTGTCTTATTGCTCTAGCAAGGACTTCCACAACTATGTTGAAGAGATATGGAGAGAGTGGGCAGCCTTGTCTTGTACCTGATTTTAGTGGGATTGCTTTAAGTTTCTCTCCATTCAGTTTGATGTTGGCTATAGGCTTGCTGTATATCTCCTTTACTATATTTAGATATGTGCCTTGTATCCCTGATTTCTCCAATATTTTAAACATGAATGGATGTTGGATTTTGTCAAATGCTTTTTCAGCATCTAGGGAGGTTGTCATGTGGTTTTTTCTTTCAGATTGTTAATATGGTGGATCACATTGATGGATTTCCGTATTTTGAACCACCCTTGCATACCTGGGATGAAGCCTACTTGGTCATAGTGGATAATATCTTTGATGTGTTCTTGGATTTGGTTTGCAAGTATTTTGTTAAGTATTTTTGCATCAATGTTCATGAGGGAGATTGACCTGAAATTCTCTTTTTTTGTTGAGTCTTTGTGAGGTTTAGGTACCAAGGTGACTGTGGCTTCCTAGAAGGAGTTTGGTAATGTTCCTTCTATTTCTATTTTGTGGAATAGTTTGAAGAGAATTGGTGTTAGTTCTTCTTTGAAGGTCTGGTAGAATTCTGCGCTGAAGCCATCTGGTCCTGGGCTTTTTTTGGATGGGAGACTTTTGATGACTGCTTCTATTTCTTTGGGGGATATAGGTCTATTTAGTTGATTTACCTGGTCCTGATTCAGCTTTGGTAAGTCAAATCTATCAAGAAAATTGTCCATTTCATTTAGATTGTCAAATTTTGTGGCATATAGACTTTTGAAGTAAGTCCTAATGATTGTTTGGATTTCCTCAGTGTCTGTAGTTATATCCCCCTTTTCATTTCTGATTTTGTTGATTTGGGTGGTGTCTCTCTGCCTTTTAGTGAGCTTGGCTAAGGTTTTGTTGATCTTGTTGATTTTCTCAAAGAACCAGCTCTTGGTTTCATTGATTCTTTGAATTGTTTTATTTGTTTCCAATTGATTGATTTCAGCCCTGAGTTTGATTATTTCCAGTGGTCTGCTCCTTCTTGGTGTGTCTGCTTCTTCTTTTTCTATGGTTTTTAAGTGAGCCATTAAGGTGCTTGAATGAGCTGTCTCAAATTTCTTCTTGAAGGCACTTAGTGCTATAAACTTTCCTCTTAGCACTGCTTTCATTGTGTCCCACAAGTTTAGGTATGTTGTGTCTTCATTTTCATTGATTTCTAGAAACTTTAATTTCTTTCTTTATTTCTTCCCTGACCCAGCTGTCATTTAGTAACAAGTTGTTCAGTTTCCATGTGTGTGTAGGCTTTTTGCTATTTCTGTTATTGTTGAGGTCCAGCTTTATTCCATGGTGATCAGACAAGATACAAGGGATTATTTCAATCTTCTTGTATCTGTTGAGGCTTGCTTTGTGACCCACTATGTGGTCTATTTTTGAGAAGGTTCCATGAGGTGCTGAGAAGAAGGTAAATTCTTTTGTGTTTGGGTGTAAAGTTCTGTAAATGTCTGTTAGGTCCATTTGATTCATGACCTCTGTCAGAGACAATGTTTCTTTGTTTAATTTCTGTTTTGTTGACCTGTCCTTTGTTAAGAGTGGGGTGTTGAAGTCTCCCACTATTAATGTGTGGGGATCTATATGTGCTTTAAATTTTATCAATGTTTCTTTCACAAATGTGGGTGCCCTTGTATTTGGGGCATAGATGTTCAGGATTGTGATGTCTTCCTGGTGGAATTTTCCCTTGATGAGTATGAAGTGTCCTTCCCCATCTCTTTTGATTAATTTTGGTTGAAAGTCTATTTTATCAGATATTAGAATGGCTACTCCTGCTTGCTTCTTAGGTCCGTTTCCTTGGAAAGTCGTCTTCCAACCCTTTACCCTCAGGTAATGTCTATCTTTGTGTCTTAGTTGTGTTTCTTGTATGCAACAGATTGCTGGGTTTAGTTTACGTATCCATTCTGTTAATCTGTGTCTTTTTATTGGAGAGTTGAGTCCATTGATGTTGAGAGAGATTAATGACCAGTGGCTGTTAGATCCCTTGATTTTGATATTGGCTGTGGTCATACGGTTGTGTGCTTGGTTGCTTTTTGTTTTACTGAAGTGAGGTTATTTATTTCCTGTGTTTTCTTGAATGTAGCTAGTTTTCCTGGGTTGTATTTTCCCTTCTAGTGTCTTCTGTAATGCTGGATTTGTTTGTAGGTATTGTTGAAATTTGTTTTTGTCATTGAATATCTTGTTTTCTCCATCTATGAGGACTGAGAGTTTTGCTGGGTATAGTAGCCTGGGCTGACATCTGTGTTCTCTTAGGGTCTGCATGATATCCGTCCAGGCCCTTCTGGCTTTCATAGTCTCTGTTGAAAAGTCAGGTGTGATTCTACTGGGTTTGCCATTATATGTTACTTGGCCTTTTTCCCTTGCAGCTTTTAGTATTTTTTCTTTGTTCTGTATACTTACTGTTTTGATTGTTATGTGGAGGGAGGATTTTCTTTTCTGGTCAAATTTGTTGGGTGTTTTGTAGGCCTCATGTGTTCTAATTGGCCTCTCCTTTAACTTGTGGAAATTTTCTTCAATGATTTTGTTGAAAATATTTTCTGGGCCTTGGAGAACGGAGTCTTCTTTTTCCTCTATACCTATTATTCTTAGGTTTTGTCTTTTCATATTGTCTTGGATTTCTTGGACGATCTGTGTCAGGAATTTTTCGGATTTAACATTTTCTTTGACAGATACATCGATTTCTTCCATTGTATCTTCTACATCTGAGATTCTTTCTTCCATCTCTCGTAGTCTGTTGGTTATCCTTACCTCTGTAGTTCCTGTTTTCTTCCCTAGATTCTTCCTTTCCATTATTTCCTCCATTTGTGTTTTCTTTAGTGTTTCCAATTCTATTTTCAGGTCTTGAGTTGTTTTGTTTACTTCCTTCACCTGTCTGATTGTACTTTCCTGTTTTTCTTTTAGTTCCTTCAACTCTGTTTCTTTCATTGCATTCAGTGCTTTAAGCATTTCCTTTCTAAAGGCCATAAACTGTTTGGCTGCAGCTTCCTCTATTTCTTTATGGATGGCAATATTCTGTTTGAGTTTATCTTCCTCTATGTCTTTACGAATCTTATTTGTTTCCTCTGTTATCATCTTCATGAGCATACTTGTTAGGTCATCTTCTCGGGTTTCAGTTATGGTGGGGTGTCCAGGGCTACTTGCCCCTGGGTAACTGGGTTCTGGAGATGCCATATTGCTCTGTCTTTTGTTGCTTGAGCTTTTATGCTGGCCTCTACCCATTGTGCTATCTTAGGTGTTTGGGGTTATTTTCTGGTGGTTCCTGGGGATCCTGTGATGGAGAGAGTCCCCTTTGCAGAAAGCTGTTTTTTCCTGAAGGATGTCTTCTCAGCTTTTTGTGTATAGTCCCTGGATGTTTTTTCAGGAGTTGTTCACCTCAGGGATATAGACCTGAGTGGTAACTGTGGTCTTTGTTAGTCGAGAGGGTTCTCCTCTCACCCAGGGAAGTCCTGAAGGCAGCTGCCCTGTTTCTGGGTTTCTTGTTGTAAATTTAATGATCAGCTGCTGTGACCCAGTTGGACATCAGGCGCGCAGCAACTGTTTGTGCCTGTGTCTGGAGCACAGCTGAGTGATCGCGCCTCAGCCCCACTGGTCTGCTAGACTTTTTCTAGAGAAGGATTGGGTGATTTAAGTCAGTACAGTTTCCTTCCTTCCCTGTGGATTCTCTGGAGACACGGACTCCCAGTGTCTTTTTTTTGCCCTGGTGCACACTGCTCAGTGTCTACCAGATGGCTGGCCACAGAAACTGCCTGTGCCTGGAGCACAGCTGATTGATGGCGGCTCAGTCTCAGCCAGCTGTCTGGTGCGCAGAAACTGTCTGTGTCTGCCTTTGTGGCCTTTGGGAGCCTGGGTGCCTCCCTAAGCTGGGTAATTTTCCGGGGACCTTTTCAGGCTGGGGGTGTCGGCTGAGTGCTCTGAGATCAGACCAGCTGTTTCCCTCCCTGTGTGTTTGCACTGGACAGTGAAACTCATTCGCTGGTGCCCTGGTGCCCACAGTTCTATATCAGGCGGCGAATCAGGTGCGCAGGCAGGCAGAGCTCTGTGGTGCCGGAGCCTGGGTCCCCGGCTCTGGCTCCGGGCTGGCTCCTGGGGTGCCCGTGGAACCCGAGTCTTTTCCAGGGGATGTCTGGGTGACCTAAGGCCGGTCCCAATCGTTTCCTGTACCCTGGGGTTATCTCTCGACTGAAAATTCCAGTCTCTGATAGTGTGGTGTGCACGGTTCAGTCTGGGACTGTGACCAGAGACACTGGCTTGTGTCTCTGGGCTGGGGCTGGGGCTGGGGCTGGTGGCTGGCAGCCAAGTGTATGGCAGAACTGGGATCTCTTCCGTGGTTTAGCCTGGTGAGTTAAAAGCTGATTGAATCCCCACCATGGGGTATCCTCTCACCTGGGAAACACAATGACTGTGTTTTATGGCCGCGAGTTCTGATTACTGGTCACTGTGCTGATCCTGCTGCTGCTGCTCAGAATGAGAGTCCTCCTGGCGCTGCCATCTTGCCCCTCCCCCTGTCCTTTTTTATTAACCCATCAAGACCAATTTGTGCAACCCAAACATTCTTGGAAGAATTTGCTTTCAGTAGCATGAGGTCCACTTCCCAGGGAATATAAAGCAAATTTATTTATTTACTTATTTATTTTGAGCTGGTATCCATTGCCAAGAACTCTTCAAATAGGGAAGGACTTCAAGTTAACATGGTGGGATTTTATCTGACCTGAGCTTGTGTAGGCCTTATGTATGTCATTGCTGGGAAATCATATGTGCACATGTCCTGCTATGTATGGAAAACACAGTTTACTTGTAGTTATCATCTGGTTCTTACATTTTATCAGTTCTTATCCACGATGATACCTGAACCTCTGGCTGATGCACTGTGATGTAGATGTCCATTTAAGGCTTATCATCCCAGAGTCTCTGATTCTTTGTATCATAACAAGTTGTAAGTCTCTGTGGTAAGCAAAATCTACATAAAATAGTAGCTTTTTTTGACAGGGATTCATAGATAAACTAGTCTGTGAAAATAATGATTAAGGCACAAGGAGCTGACTTACTATTTGGCACGGTTTAAATGAAGAATGCCCCATAAGTTCATGTTTGCACATTTGGGCCCCAATTGGTGGAATTATTTGGGATTGATTAGGAGGTATGACCTAGTCAGAGATGGTATGTCATTGAGGTTAGACTTTGAGGTTTCAAAAGCCCACAACACCTAGTTTTGCACTCTCTGCCTGATGTCCTAGAGTCAGGATATAAATCAGTCAGGGCCTTTTCCAGGGTCATGCCTGTCTGCTTCCTGCCATGGTGATCATAGACAATTCCTCTACGTCTATGAACAAACTTCCAATTAAATGTTTTTAAAATGTGCTGCAGTCGTGGTGTATCTTCACAGCAATAAAACAATACTGTTTCCATTTAGTACAATGATAGTAATAGGTTCTTCTTTAGGGTTTATGACCAGTCTTATTTCTGATAATGGAACCAGGTATGTTTTTCATCTTTTTAATTTTTTAGTTTATTACAATTTTCACTTTGCATCCAAGCTGTAGCCTCCTCCTTCATCCACTCCCAATTCTGCTCTACTTTTCTCTTCTTCCATGCCCCTCCTCCAGTCCACTGATAGAAAAGGTACTCCTCTCCTTCCATCTGACCCTAGCCTATCAGGTCTCATCAGGATTGGCTGCATTATTTTCCTCTGTGGCCTGGTAAGGTTGTTCTCCTCTTAGGGGAGGGTGAAGAAAGAGCCATCCACTGAGTTTGTCATGTCAAAGAAAGCCCATGCTCCTCTTACTAGGAAATCCACTTGGTCATTGAGTAGAGCAGGCATGGGCTACCTCTATGCAGGGGTTCTAGGTTATCTCCATGCACGACCCTTGGTTGAAGTATCGGTCTAAGAAAAGACCCCTGTGCCCTGATTTTTTGGTTCTTTTCCTCTCCTTGTGGAGCTCCTGTGCTCTCCAGGTCTTTTATCTCTCCCTTCTTTCATAAGATTCTGCCCAAAGTTTGGCTATGAGTCTCAGCATCTGCTTTAATACACTGCTGGGTAGAGTCTTTCTGAGGCCTTCTGTGTTAGGTTCCTGTCCTGTTCCCTGTTTTCTCCATCTTCCAATGTCTATCCCATCTGCCTTTCTGAATGATGATTGAACATTCTATCCAGGTTCTCCTTCTTGCTTAGCTTCTTTAGGTGTACAGATTTTATTATGTTTATCCTATATTTCTAATATCAACTAATATATAAGTGAGTATATACCATGAGTGGGATTTTAATCCAATCAGAAAGTAATTGTTTTCTCCCATGATATTCATGTTACTATTTCACCAATAAGCAACTCTTACCAAGACAGTCATTATTGGAGCTCACAGGGTTAACACCTGTGTAAGACTAGTGCTTAGTTTTCTCCTTCGGGAGCATACAGAGCCTCTTTCAGCACTAAAAAAGCAAGCCATTAGAGATAAACTTTCCCAATGAGTGTAAACTAGCTTGATTTCTCCATGTTCTATGATTCAAGTATGTGGATTCTTCACTAACCGAGTCTTACCATCAAGTTTTGAAGGTCAACCGAAAGCATTGGCACTAGGTTATGATATTCTGGGTTCTATGGAAGCTCACTGACCAACAACTCCCAAAAGAACGATATGACCCATTCCTAACATCAGGCTTTTTTTTTTTTGTGTGTGTGTGTGTGTGTGTGTTTGTGTGTGTAGTCTCTACTAGAAACTACACACTAGAAACACTGTTTCCTGTTTGTAGGGTATCTCATCTCTGCTTAATCTCTTTGTGTGTGTGTGTGTGTGTGTGTGTGTGTGTGTGTGGTGCATTTTAGGAGGTATGTATTTTACAAAATTATACATTAGTAGGTTTCCATATAACTTTTTTCAAAACGTTTTCAGTGTTTGTTGCTCCCCCCTCCCCAATATTCTCTCCCCTATAATATCCTCCCCACGATCTAACCAAATTTAGCCCTTCCTGTAACTTTATTACCAGTCAGCCTTTCTTATCACTGCATTTTGTCTCCCTTCCCTTGAAAGCCTCCTTTATCCCCGCATTTCTTACTAATATCTTGAACTCTCCGGGTATTCCAAAAGAAACACATGTATTTTAATATTTGCCATTAATATTTATAAATGAGAGAAATAATTCAACATTTGACTTGTTGAGTCTAGATTATCTCACTCAGAATGACTATTTCTAGTTAGATCCGTTTGCCTGTGATTTTTATAACTTATCTGTTTAAGCTTTATTATGTGTAGGTATATGAATATGTGTGTGTGTGTACATGTGTGGGCATGTGCACGGTTGGGAAAGGACACACAGAGGCCAGGGGTGTCAGATCCTCTGAAGCTGGACAGCAGGCTGCATTCAGGAGCCTTATTTATGTGCTGAGGACTAAACTAAGGTTCTAAGTGTTCTTTACAATATAATTTTTTCTTAACAGATGAATACTTTTTATTGGTGTAAATGTACATTTTCATCATCCATCTGTCTGTTGGTGGATATTGAGGTTGTTTCCATTTCCTGGCTACTGTGAATAGGGCAGCAATAATCAGTGTGATGTGTTCAAAAGCTACATCACATTATCCTCCTATATCCTCCAATATCCTCCACCCTTGGCGGATATCCAAATGGTTCTATATTCTAACCGAGATAACTTCTCATACATAGTATCTTTCTTCAGAGAAGGAACCATCCAGACTATCCAAACACTGTCAATGGGAGCCACACTCACCCCATCATTTTAAGTGAATCCAAAAAGACTGCTAAGTGTCACTTAGAGTCCCAGACTACGGTAAGTTATTCAGGCATTCTGTGAAGAATCTCATCAGAAGGAATGAGAACATACACAAAAATAGTCTTTCTCCCTGACTTCTAAAAGCTTTGCTGAATTAGACATTGCAGATCCTTGAGCTAGGTGTCTCTCCTCCTATCTTACCGGGACTGTACACGTTAAGCATTGCTGAATCACAGAGGGAAATTAACAATGTCCAACCAGACTACAGATTAAAAAGTTTTCCCACTATACGAAAATCCAATACATATGTAGTTCATTTAAAATACAAATAGACTACACAATTTGTGGATAATGCACTTTCCCTTTTTAGTGTCTTTAAAGAAGAGATCAATAAAGCTTTCGGGTTTTTTTTTAATTTTTATTTTTTATATTACTTACATTTTATTCACTCTATGTCCCAACTGTAGACCCTTCTCTCCTCCCCTTCCAATTCCACTCTCCTCCTCCTATGCCCTCCCTCATCTCCTCCTATGCCCCTCTCCAAGTCCATGGGTTGGGGAGGTCCTCCTCACCTTCCATCTGACCCTAGCTTATCCAGTCTTATCCAGGAGGCTGCTTTGTCCTCCTCTGTGGCCTGGCAAGGTTGATCCCCCATTCAGGGGAGGCAGTCAAAGTGCTAGCCACTGCTCAGATGTAGCCTATGGCAGTATTCAAGTGGATTCCCTACTAAGGGGAACAGGGACTGTCTCTGACATGAAAGGTTTTGATTTTTAACACATGACTATTGATCTGGCAAATATTTTTCAATTCTCATCAATAGAGCAAGATCATAGAAGTCCCCTATTTGGTAGGGAGTATGGAAATTGGCATGCTGTCTTTTGCCTAGTGTCCAAAATCATATCGAGCAGTTTTAAACTTTGTGCATCACACTAATTCATTGCAGTGAAGGAATGAAAATAGAACATGGTATATGTGAGATGTAAAGTTTTCCAGGTAGTCTTTTAGTACACATGTGTTAGAAAGGGAAATATTTAGAACAAATATTCCTTAGAATGCAGGAGAGTAGACATTTCTGAAACGACTCTCATTTGATAAACAACTACTAAAATGTAAAGACTAGACACATGACCCTTGAAACAGACTAATAATCTACACAGCCCAATTCTGACTAAATAATGCCAGTTCTCTGAGTCATCAAAAGCAAAAATGATTCCAATAAAGGAATAATAAAAGGAAAATTAGTACATCTTCCTGGAAGGATTTAAATTAGCACAGACAGATGGATATATCTAATAAGGTTCTCTTTTTTATTAATTACACTTTATTCAATTTGTATCCCAGCTGTAGCCCCCTCCCTCATATCTTCCCAATCTCATCCTCCCTCCCTCATATCCTCCCATTCCCCTCTCCAAGTAAGTTCACTGATAGGGGAGGTCCTTCTCCCTTGCCTCTGATCCTAGCCTATCAGATCTCATCAGGATTGGCTGCATTGTCTTTCTCTGTGGCTTGGTAAGGTTTCTCCCCCTTCAGGGGTCGGTGATCAAAGAGCCAACCATTGAATTCATGTCAGAGACAGTCCCTGTACCCAATACTAGAGAACCCACTTGGACACTGAGCTGCCATGGGCTACATCTGTGCAGAGGTTCTAGATTGTGTCCACACATGGACCTTGGTTAGAGTCTCAGTCTCAGAAAAGACCCCTGTGCCCAGATTTTTTGTTTCTGTTGCTCTCCTTGTAGAACTTCTGTCCCATCCAGGTCTTTCCATCACTCCTTCTTTCATAAGATTCCCAGCACTCTGCTCAAAGTTTGCCTAAGAGTCTCAGCATCTGCTTAATACATGGATGGATAGAGTCTTTCAGAAGCCCTTTGTGGTAAGTTCCTGTCCTGTTTCCTGTTTTCCTCCTCTTCCAATATATAGCCTCTTTACCTTACTGAATGAGGATTGATCATGTTACCCAGGGTCCTCCTTCTTCCTTAGCTTCGTTAGGTATACAGATTTTAGTATGATTATTCTAATTTATATTTCTAATATCCACTTATAAGTGAGTATATATTATATGTGTCTTTCTGCTTCTGGGATACTTCACTCAGGATTATCTTTTCTAATTCTCACCATTTGCTTCCAATTTCATGATTTCCTTGTTTTTAATTGCAGAGTAGTATTCCATTGTGTAAATGTATCACAATTTCTGTATCTATTCCTCAGTTGAGGAGCATCTGGGCTGTTTCCATATTCTGACTATTTAAAATGAAGCTGCTACAAACATGGTTGAGCAAATGTCCTTATTGTCTATTTGAGAATATTTTGGATATATGCATAAGAGTGATATAGCTAGATATTGAGTTAGTACTATTCCAACTTGTCTGAGAAAGCACCAAATTGATTTCCAAAGTGGTTGTAGAAGTTTACATTTCCACAAATAATGGAGGAGGGTTTTACTATCTTCACATCTTCTCCAGAATGCATTATCACTTGAGTTTTTGATCTTAGCCGTTCTGATGGGTGTGAGGTGAAATCTCAGTCTTTTTTTTTTTCAGTTTGCTGATGACTAGGTATGTTGAGCATTTCTTTAAGTGTTTCTCTGCCATTCTGTATTCCTCTATTTGGAATTTTCTGTTTAGTTCTGTATAGCCATTTTTTTAATTGGATTAATTGACTTTTTGCTTTTTAATTTCTTGTATTCATTACATATTCTGGATGTTATCCCTCTCTCAGATCTAGGGTTGGTAAAGATTCTTTCCTAGTCTGTAGGCTGTAGTTTTGTTCTTTCAACAGTGTTCCTTGCTTTATATAAAACCAGACACATTAAATAGGTTAGAAGAAAAAGTGGGGAAGAGCCTTGAACTCATTGGCACAGGAGACAACTTCCTGAACAGAACATGAACAGCACAGGCTCTAAGAGCAACAACCAATAAATGGGACCTCATGAAACTGAAAAGCTTCTGTAAAGCAAAGGACACTATCATCAGAACAAAATGACAGCCTACAGATTGGGAAAAGATCTTCACCAACCCTATATCTGAAAGAGGGCTAATATCCAATATATATATAAAGAACTCAGGAAGTTAAACAGCAACAAGTCAAGTAATCCAATTAGAAAATGGAATACAGAGGTAAACAGAGAATTCTCAACAGAGGAATATCGAATGGCAAATAAACACTTAAAGAAATGTTCACCATCCTTAGTTATCACAGAAATGCAAATCAAATGACCCTAAGATTTCACCTTACACTTATCAGAATGACTAAGATGAATAACTCAAGTGACAACACAGTTATGTGCCTTGTATCCCTGATCATTTTAAGACTTTAAATATGACAGACACTTAGGAAATCCAATCATTAAGTCTTACTACAAAAGCCTATAGGCAATAAAATATGAAATTCGAATTGAAATGGACAATTTTCTTGATAGATTCCATTTCCCAAAATTAAAACAACATCAGGTAAATGGATCAAATAGTCCTATATCTCCCAAGGAAATAGAAAGAGTCATCATAGGTCTCCCTTTCAAAAACAGCCCAGGACCAGATGGTTTCAGCACAGAATTCTGAGACCTTCAAAGAAGAGCTAACTTTAATTCTCTTCAAAATATTTCACAAAATAGATGTAGAAAGAACATTACCAAACTCATTCTATGATGCCACAATCATTTTGATACTTAAGTCACAGAAATACTCAACAAAAAAGAGAACTTCAGACCTGTCTTGCTTATGAACACTGATGCAAAAATACTCAGTAAAATACTCACCAACCAAATCCAAGAACAAAAAAAAATATCATCCACCATGACCAAGTATGCTTCATCCTAGGCATGCAGGTGTGATTCCTTATATGGAAATCCATCGATGTAACCCACCATATAAACAGACTAAAGGAAAAAACCATATGATCATCTCCTTAGTTGACAAAAATCCTTTGACAAAATCCAAGAGGCATTCATGTTTAAGGCCTTGGAGAGATTAGAAATACATGGCACATACTTAAACATAATAAAGACAATCTCTGAATGTTCTCTCCCCAACTCCCTTAAGAACAGTGTCATAATCCACTGTATGTTTGGTGTCTTGGGAAAGAGATTGAAATCTTTGTGGCAAAAGCTGAGCTGTGCCAATGCTCACTGCAGGCATGTGTTCAATATATCAATGACTAGATAAAGATGTGGAGAACACCAGTAACTGAATATTATCCAGCCTTTCAAAAAATAGAGCGTTTTCAACAAGAATGGACAGTACTGAAGGGATTTGTGCTAGGTGAAATGAGTCAAATGAAGAAAGATTAATACTATATGCCCTTCGTTTTTTATTATGGATGAAACTATATCAGACATGCTGGTAAATATGGTAAGAGGAAGGGTAAAGAGTAATGTGCTGTTTTTTGATGTGTTACCCTGATTTTTCAGGCTTTCATTGGTTTCATGTGTTCCTGTCCTCATTCCTATCAGAAGCTTTGTTATATCCTAAAGCTCATCAGAGGACATACCTCAACTACCTTAGCAACTCCAACACTCCCTCTTTGAGAAACTGTGATGAGACTCACCCAGAGTTACTATGTAACACAAGCAGGCCAAAGAGATGTCATAGATTCTGGCTCACAGGTATTTGTGCATATATTTTTGTTTTGTTCTTTTTGGTGTCATGTAAACTTTCACGTATTATTGAATGTTGAAATGTGAATGTCATCTTGTAAAAGTGAAGACTACAATCACATCATCAACTCCCAAATCTACAGACATAAGGCTTGTAACTGCATGGACCAGTAAGTTTACTCAGTACCTAATCATTTTATTCTTTGTAGTTAGAGTCAGGCCTGATGAATGAGTGCATGTGAAGGAACCTGGAGATCTGTTGCTCTAATGCTGTACATGAGACCTCAGTTTTAGCCTTCTTTGTCTTATATGCCTTCTATAATGTTAAAAAATTTAAAGATAATCATTCTAAGCATTTTATTATCTCCCATAGAAACATGAAATCACCATAGCAACAGATATCTAATCTCAGTTTTCTCATACTTGATACTTCTTCATTCTGGAGGGGTGTTCTAAAATATTATCATAAGCGATTATTCAGGAATTCCACTATAACAGTACATATTGAGTCCTTTTCTAGCAGTTTGTGTCTTTATTGTCGTGTCCAACAGCAAAATCTGACTGTAGCTGTGCATACCTGGCTACACTATGAATCTTTACTACATATTATACTTTCAAGGAAAAGTAGCCTTGAAGTCTAGTACGCAGGGAGATCATTAATGATACTGTCCAACAATGATGTTTCGATTTGAAGGAATAAGAACACTATTTGGCAGAGAGAGTAGTGGGTGCAAGGATGGCATATTTCATAGAGGTTGTTAAAGATGCAACTGTTTCTGTGTTGCCACAATTTGCCAGAACCTTTTTTCTTTCAAGGTACACATATAACTATCATTTATTTAATTACATTCATGTCAATGCTCATTTAAGTGGCTTTTAATTTACATAACTCCAAAAGACAGGACATATTTCCTAATATACTATATTATATATAATATATAATATATTATATAATAATAATATATTATATATATACATTTTTCATATATCTTAGAACTTCTTTACAGAATTAAAAAAAAAGCAAATGATTGTGTCAAAGGCTATGTACATTAATCAATTCTTAGAACAGATCCTGTCGAATCTCTTTGCAAAGCTTTCCCAGTGCAGCTCTTAAGCGCAAGCCGAAGTTGGTAGAGAAGAACCAGCAAACAAGCAGATGGATGTGACTCACTGAGATCCAGGTCAGCAAAGCAGAGGAACCAAATGACCACAGGCAAGCGGTGCTTTTCTCCTCTTTAGCTGGAGAGTCTGCAGGTGGCTACATACACTTGTAAGAGAACCCCTGTTCTCTCTGTGCATCATGGGTTAATTCATTTCTTTATGCTTTTTGTCTGGTGTATGCTATTCACCACTTGAGGTAATAAAGCTTCACAAAAATAAACAGTCATTTGAGTAAGACTCATTCAAGCTATGTGTCCATCCA
The DNA here is from genome assembly GCF_030254825.1 of Meriones unguiculatus. NCBI lineage: Eukaryota > Metazoa > Chordata > Mammalia > Rodentia > Muridae > Meriones > Meriones unguiculatus. The sequence continues at coordinate 151,692,584 of NC_083349.1, read as the reverse complement.
AAGAACTGTTCTTTTTGACCAAAGCTGGAGTTTCCCACATGCACTGTTTGGCACTCCTGCAAATAACACAACATTCAGTTTGACTGGAAATAGCCTTTCTGAGAGGACCTGGGAATCCAACTGCCAGAGAAAACACCAACTCAATACAGTTAACAGAGCACCCAGCTCAGGCGCACGGCCCAGGGTCTAGCTGATATTTAAAGGAGGTTCTTTTACTGGATATGACTTTGGCTTTCTTCGAGAACCTTAATTCTTTCACTTGGAAATTTCTCTCTTCTTCATTCTTTCTCTCTCAGTAGTTAAAAAAACAAACAAAACAAAACGTTTTAATTACAATTTGCTAGTGTTTCAGTTTAGATGATCTGAATAATGCTTATGATGCCCATGCCTTCTTTATACCCAACATACACTTCCTCTTCATCAGGACCAATCAGGATACTGACCCTGGCTGTGTAATTGCCTCAGCACTTCTCAGCACGTTTGCTGTCCCCCAACTTCCAAGATGGACACAGTACTTTTTGCCTTTTGTATTCTTCATGGCTGGTCAGAGGGCTCTTAACAGAACTGAGGTCAAGACTTTCTTAAGGGTCAGCTTTAGGATGTAAGGCCTATTTCAGAAGCCAATCCATCTTGGGACATGGGAAGATGGATGTGTTTATCTGCCTGGCTGTCGACACCATCTGGGGCTGCCTTCTTAGTCTTCAAAGCCTTTGCTTGGAGTTGGCTCTGAAGCAGGAAGAGCTTCCCTTGCTTACAACCACCTTGGCTGGAAAGGACCGAGATATGGTGGGTCTCACATTGCCAGAATCTTTATGCTGGCACATTAACCCAAGTACACTGCAAGTTTTCTCAACATGGAAACAATACCTCTCAGAATCACTCAGAAGTATTGGCTATCTGCATGACCTAAACCTTCATTATTTGGAATCCAAGTTTTTTTTCTTTTTGTTATTGATTTTTTGTTTTTAAAATGTATTTACTTTTAAAAATTATATTGATATTTTGTCTACATGTATGCACACTAGAAGAGGAAATATGATCCCATGGAACCACCATTCTAGTCAGTTTTCTCATCTGTCTTTGCATCTAATGGCAAGCCAGCATACACGACTGTCATTGTACAAATACTGTATTTTACTTCTTGAGAAGAGGATATATATATACCTTGTAGTCTAATGCTAAGCAATCACTTATGCCTATTTGTATGTTCTTTAGATCAGTGCTCAGAAGTCAAAGAAAGCCCACTTCATTGGTAGAAAGTACAGGATTATCATGAAGAGCTAGGGTTATGAGCACACAGTGAGTGAATGTATAGACTTGTAAGGTTCTTTGTGGAATTATCTGTTTCCAGGCCTGCTGAAATACATGAGTGAAAATTTCAACAGACATGCAGTAGTAAGGATGAGACAATTAAGAACTTGTATTTCATGGCTGGAAAGACTGCTAAACAGTTAAAAGCACTGGGTTCAATTTTTCAGAAGGACCTGGATTCGATTCGCAGCACCACATGGTGCTTTACAACTGTCTAGAATGGTAATTCCATGGTATCATAGTCCCTCTTCTAGTGTGTGTACATGTAGATAAAATACTGATAAATATAAAAATATAATTTTTAAAAGTAAATAAATATTAAAAACAAAACATGAAAAAATGTGGATACCAAATAATGAAGGCTTATCCCATGTAGGTAATCAATATTTTCTCTAGTTGCTTCTCTTTCTGTGAATTTATAAAAATCCAGGTGAAGTGGTAAACAAACAAACCAAAAATATTAATGGCTGACAATAGGAGGTACAGTACTTAGTTTATAGCATACCTCTTAAATTCCTGCCTACTAAGCCTTTGTAGAGATGTCCTTACTGGTCTTGTTGACACAGGAATGTAGAGCATAGTGGTCTACTGCATGAATATTCACTATTGTGCAAACATACTCTCAATCTCACTTCTGATTTCAGGCATTTGGGCTTATATCTCTCCATAGTGGTTTGAGCCCACTGTGGCTTATTATCTAGTGTCTTCTGTGAGCTCTACAGAACCTGCTTTCTTGCCTGAGGCCTTCTCAGAAAATTCATTCACTGATAATTTTGTTAAAATATAAAATTTGCAATAGTACTGATGTCCCAGATACCAAAATTCAACCAAAGAGAGCTGACAATGAATAAATAGTCCTTATCATGACTTAGTGAGGTAATTCTGTGTGATATTTATGTATTCATTTGGTCCCTAAAGAATAAAATTGCATTTCATAATGCCCTTTGATATCATAGTCTAGGTTATACATAGTAAAGTGAAACTACCTCTAAGAATGATTAACTATATCTGAGAGCTGTGCTTTTGAGTCCCCAAGTACCAGTTGTCCTGCTTTGGTATGCAAACTTTTGAGATTGCTGTTGCTTATATGGACAACACATTTTCTTTTCTTCTATGATGCAGATTCTATTTTATGAAGTACTCCCATGATCTTCCTTTGCTATTCTGCATTTTAGCCTTGTATGTCATGGTAAGGATGACTTCTTTGAAAGCTTAGATCTCTCAAGGCAAGAGGCACATGCCTTCACTCTTTTTGCTTACTTATTGCTCTGTACTCCCCTTTATCTCTACATTACACTGAACATTCATGGAGTTCAAAGGAGCTTTGCCTACATGGATGAAGAAAACAGAAAACATCAGGAAGGTAAAATCAGGCATGCTACCCCATTTTCCTGTTCCTTTCTTCTGGCAATATCAACAGGAATTATTTTATCCAGTGAACAGAACACATTGAAACAGAACAGCTGCAAAAGCCAACTAGAAGATTCTTTGGAAAATATAACTCTACTGAGGGGTTAATTTAAGTAAAAACAGAAATTGTACTCATTTACTGAAAACTTTTACACATTCTGTTCTGAGTAAAACATTCTGAGTACACATTCTGAGCAAAACATATTATCTAACAAAAATTTAAAAACAGTGGATGATACTGCAAATTTTTACTGTTTTTCATGTTATATTAATATTTGGAAATAATACTGCATTTTACCCTAAAAAAGAAAAAAATTCCATTTTTTAATTTTTATTTTTTAGTTTAAATGATGTTTTTCATGATCTCTTCTCCATGCGTCATTACTAGAATAAGTAGCATTTTGTCTGTAAAAGATATAAGCTTTGTGTTACAGATGTCTTAAATGAGATGGTGATACATGAAATCTAAACCTATCTGAACTTTAAACTCCCTAAATGTAGAAACTTCCAGTTTTGTAATATTATTGTTTCCTATTGTGTAACTCTTGTGGAATGTTGTTTGCCAGACACGACATGGACATTGCACTCATGGACTTGCAGCAAATGTGACACTTCACAGAAGACTGCAAAAGATGAGGTACAGAAAGAGTCTTTAATGAATGGAGAGATGGGCTCAGGAGGTCCCACCTCTCCATGAGTAAGTACAGACTGTGAACTTTTCTTGGGAAAAAAGAGAAAAACCTTTATCTATGGTGGAGCAGCTGCTTATAACTTTCCCATCCTCATGGAAGTTATACTACGTAAACTATTGTTCACCAATCTCCAGTAGAATGGAATTCTGCCTTTGCCACTTGGTCTATCTCTAAATTAGTGCCCCCTATCTGGGCTGAGTATATGGTTATTCCTTTCCCCAGGAAAAGATCACATAATAGTAACCCACCGACCTAACAGTTTAGTGACATGTAGTACGTGGAAAGTTACCTGTATATATGTCTGAGTGTTTGCTTTCATTTAGCAAGAAATTATAAATTTGACCCTCCATTACATTCATTAATTTGACCCGTGATACAGATATTTGATTCTTGCTTATTTTCTGAAAGTAAATACTTACTTTTTCTTTCTATAGCAATAAACAAACACATGAAACATAAACATATTTCCATTAATAAACATATAAACAAAGGTTTAAAATTTTTATTTTAAATTCATAATTCCTTGTATGCCAGAATGTTACTTTAGTTTGACATATGATCTATAAATAGATAATTCATTTATGAAATAGTGAGGATTTCCCATTATTTAATGAGGTGAATGTATTTGTAAAAAGATATCAGTACAAATAGAAAGAAAGAGGAAGAGTGTCATAATACACTTAAAATTAAAAATTTTAATTAATATAGCATATGTACACATCAATATATTTATTCATTTATTGATAAATTCATTTTTTTAGATAATTTTTAATGTCATTTAGCATCTAAAAATTATTTATTGTTTCTTAGTGTACACATATGAGTGTTTTGCTTGCCTGTGTATATTTGTGCCAAGTACATTGGTGGTTGACATGAAGGACAGACGAGGGAACTGTGGTCTTTGTAATAGGGTTATTTGAAAGTCACAGTACACCAACTGCATGATGGGCACTGAAACTGGGCCCTCTTTGGAGAACAACTAGTGCTTTGAAAAGCCACTTATCCGTCCCAACCATAGTTTCTTTAGCTGTGTGTGGGAAGCTTTTGCTTGTGTTCTTAAGTGTTATCTGATGAAGGGAAATCTGCTAGATATAGTTTAAATTGCATCCCAGGTCTGTTGGTGGAGTGTGGCTATTGAATCCTAATTAAGAGAAATCTGGTCAAGGTGAAGCCAGTTATAATGGATCTAAAACAAGTTGAAAGTTACCTGGGGATTGCCAGAGTAAAATCAGTCAGATCCTATCATTGCCAGTACTTTGTAAATTTACTTATTCAACTGTTTTAATCTCTCCTTTCACACAATGAAGGTTTTTCCAGCCTGTTTTGAAGTTACTGTAGTTCTAACATTTACATCAATATTGGTGTGTAGGATGAATTTAATAAATATATCATAAGCAAATAAACAGTATATATTATTGGCAAAGTCTTTTAGTAATTTGATAACAAAGTGATACTATAGATGTAGAAACAACTTAAAAGAATTTATTATAGAAAATGATAAATGTTATCAAAAATAACTTTAAAAAGTTTGTTATTGGTAAATGACTATGTAGTATCTACTTCAAGGGATAGAAAGTGGCTTTCTGGGAAACTATCCTAGAACTGACATTCAGATAGTGTGAACACACATCCTTAGAAAGATTTGAAAAGACTATATTGCAGGGTATCATATCAGGAAAAAAAGGGAATGAAAGAGATATTTCAGGGAGTAAATAAATATTTTTCTGATAATCAATATGAGTGTAGAAAATAGTGAAAGGATTAGACAAGGGTCAGATCAAATGTCATGGCATTAGCTATGAAGGAAATGGAATCACATTCTTTTTTTATTGGGGACTTGTATGAAAGTATTAAGCTAAATGTATAAAAATTTCTGAAATGTGTAATCTTGTCTACAGGGAATCTAAATTTTAATACTCTCAAATAATTGATTCTTAATATGAAGTGATAAATTATATCCACTCAATAATTGGTAAATTAATATTGTAATTGATGGAAAAATTGTGCTCTGTTTTACCTTTCATCTCTATAAATCAGCTTCCACTTAGCAACAGCAATCAGTTTAATGATGTCTTGATTGCATTCTGTTCAGCATGATACTTTCACACACAAACACATACACATACACTCTGTCTGTATATAAATATATAAATATATTATAAGGACACACATAAATATATATTATATGGATATTATAGTTAATCAAACTAAAACTCAATATATTCATTTAAATATGCTTGCTACAAATATTATATAAAATACATATTATAGTATGTTTTAGTATATTATAAATAACACCAACGGAGCACGTCCTTGAGAATAAAACTGAATGTTTTGTACCATGCACTTGTGTTTGCATTGTGTTTTCTGTTACCTATTTCTCATCTTTCCCTTGCTGAATAAAACAAAGTACATTAACTATGTGTATTGACCATGCTTCAAGGCAGACCTACAGCTTTCTTGGAGAGATCATGTCACTATTAGTGTCTTAAAACCAGGATTCTCTGAGTTGTTAATCGCCCTTTCCTGGGCTAATGAAATTCTTGCCTTGCTTTATTGTGTTCTTTTTTTTTTTTCATTCCTAGTAAAGCTTCTGTCAGTAGACAATTAAGAGTTTGAGGTTCCCTGGTACAAAGTAAATTGTTCCAAAGCCAACCGGATTGCAAGATATTCCTAGGATAAATCTAATAACAAAAATGTTGGTAAAATGAATATAACTCTCTTTATCCAAAATATTTTCCAAGATTCAAGCCAATTTTGTGATTATTTGAACTTTTTAATCATATCTATGAAATATTTATAAGTATGTGCACCCTAAGAGGCAAAAGCACAAACAAATTTATGTTCATTTCTACATTTATAAAGTGCTCACAAGTATGCAGCATCCTAAGATGCAAAAGCACATCAACTACTAAATTTGAATAGGTAATTGTGCTCAAAACTCAATATATCCAGTTAAAAATGCTTGATACAAAACATTTTTGGAATTAAAAACTTATTACATGCTTCGATCCTTCTTAAAATGTATATGTGTGGTCTTATACTTAGAAAAGGTATCTAATGACATTCTCACACTCAATCCTATAGCAATATAGAGTTTGTCTGGGGACTAAGTGTTTTAATGCATGCAGTGAGGTTGAGCATTACCAGTTTCTGACATCTTAAAAGCAGGTTGTGCTCTCATCATGGAGATATGGGCATAAACAATCATACTGTAAAGTAATGTCTCCTTTTAAAACACAAGCTTTCATTTTGTGGGTGTTTATTCTGAGCAGCGAGCGTTTTAGAAATGACTAGAATCAGGGGAAATTATATTTACTGTGCAGTTTGGGGTACAGGGCAGTAACAGCTGTCAGTAGTGTTATTCACTAAAAGTAAAATGACATTCAATGAGTGGACAAAATGAAACACTTATTTCTTTTTTTTTTTCCATAAGTCCTGTTGCTTACAACACCCTCCCACACACACACACAGAGAGAGAGAGAGAGAGAGAGAGAGAGAGAGAGAGAGAGAGAGAGAGAGAGAATTTGGGAAATATTATACCATTCTCCAAACTCTTCTTTTTGGTTTTAAAATGTAAAGGGCCACTTTGCATGCAGCATATGTAGTGTGTGTGTGTGTGTGTGTGTGTGTGTGTGTGTGCTCAGGCGTGTGCGATGCTTGGGTGATATGTGCCACAGTGTACCTGTAGGGATGAAAGGAGAGTTTCAGGGGCTAGTTAGTTCCCACTTTCCTCCTTGTTTGATTCAAGGATTTTTCACTGCTTGCCACTGAGTATGCTAGACTAGTATCTCAAGCATACTGACTTATGTGGATTCTGTGATTCAAACTCAGAACCCCATACTTGGGCTGCAAACATTTTACTCAATGAGCCATTTTTTCAACCTTCAAATTCTTCTCAATGCTCAGATGTTCACCCAATTCTTTGTGAAGAATTCTGCACTCTTAAGATTGTTCAAAGCACAGAGGCCAAACTACTTATTTTATCCATTAATTCTGTCTTCAGTTCAATGCTATTTATGATGTGCCATGACCACTACCTGCCTTAACAATGAGAGCTAAAAGACACTAGGAATATCCATCCTTTGGCCCAGGGCTCTGCCCAGCTTCTGAGTAGATCCAGGCAGGATCCCAGGATCATCGAAGTTAAGCATCCCACTGCAGTCCCCTTCCTAAGGGGTCCGACTGAGAAATAGCCAATTAAGGAGAGCTTCAGGTCATTCCCTGCCTTCAAGCCCACTTCTCTACCCATCTTTCTAAGGAAGGTTCCCATGATCCAAGGTCATTCTCCTCTGGCCCAGGGACCTACCTGCTTAGGGCCACCGAACCTAGGAACACCCAGCCTCTGGCCTGGGCCTCTTAAGCCCCAACTTCTCAAGGAGTCCAACAGAAACTATAAACTCCAAGACAACACCAGGGACAACCTGATTGCTAATGGCCAGGTAGGAAAATAACCAGAAAGAGCCAGGGCAAAATGGAGCCACCAGAACCCAGCTATTTTACTACAGCAATCCCCACATACCCTAACACAACTAAAACACAAGAAAATGGAAATAGAAAGAATAAAGGAAACACAAAATGAAGGAATCCTGAAGATGAAAAATTTAGGGAAGAGAACAGAGCTACAAACATAAGCCTCACCAACAGAATAAAAGAGATGGAGGAGAGAACCTAAGGCATAGAATATACAATTGAAGAAAACAATACATGTTTCAAAGAAAATGTTAAATCTAAAATGTTCCTGACATAAAACATGCAAGAAATAAGGGACATTAGGAAAAGATGAAAATAATAATAGGAATAGAAGAAAGAGAAGATTCTCAGCTCCAAGAACCAGAAATATTTCCAACAAAATCATAGAAGAAAATTTCCCCAACCTAAAGAAAAAGATACTTATAAATTTAAAAGAATCATAATGAGAACCAAACAGAATCGACCAGAAAAGAAAGTCCTCCCACCACATAATAGTCAAAACACTAAATCTACAAAACAAAACAAAAAAGAATATTAAAAGCTGCAAGGGATAAAGGCCAAGTAACATATAAATGCATTATAAATATAACTGACTTCTCAACAGAGGGTATGAAAAACAGAAAGGCCTTGGTAGACATCTTACAGACCCTAAAAGACAACAGATGTCAGACCAGACTACTATACCCAGCAAAAGTTTCAATCACCATAAACGGAGAAAATATATTCAATGACAAACTAACGTTAAACAAAATCTATACATAAATTCAGCCCTACAGAAGATATGAGAAGGAAAACTCCAACCAATGAATGTTAACTACACCAAAGGAAACACAGGAAATAACTTCATTGCAGCAAAACTGAAAGAAGGGAAGTACAAGCGCCACCTGCGCGCACACACACACAAGCACACATACAAACTACCAACACTAACATCAAAACAACTTGAACTAATAATCATTGGTCATTAATATCTGTCAACATGGGGGCTCAATTCTCTTATAAAAAGACACAGGGTAACAGATGTTTAAATAGAATCTATCACTTTGTTGCAAACAAGAAACACACTTCAGAAACAAAGATAGGCATTACCTCAGAGTGAAGGGCTGGCAAAATGTGTTCCATGCAAATAAACCCAAGAAGGAAGCTGGCATTCTAATATCTAGTATCACTGACTTTTAACCAAAATTAACCAATAAAGATGGGGAAGGATACTTCATACACATCAAAATAAAATGCCACCAAGAGGTCATCTCAACTCTAAAAATCTATTCCTCAAACTGGATGTGTTCATGTAGATGAATGCAAATAGATCCATATTTATCACACTGAATAAAACTCAAGTCCAAATGAATCAAAAGCCTCAACATAAAACCAGATACACTAAATTTAATAGAAGAAAAGGTATGACTTAGCCTTGAACCCATTGGCACAGGAGACAACTTCCACAACAAAACACCAGTACCTCAAGCACTAAGATCAACAGTTAATAAATGGGACCACATGAAACTGAAAAGCATCTGCAAGACAAAGGACACCAAACAGGAAAAAACGGCAGCATGCAGAATAGAAAAACATCTTCATTAATCTTAATGAGGGTTAATATACAAAATATATTTTAAAAAATCAAGAAATTAGACACCATCAAACCAAATAACCAAATTAAAAGTGGGGTACAGATATAAACAGAAATTTCCCAACAAAGGAATCTCAAATGGCCAAAAGTCACTTAAAGAAATGTTCAAATTCCTTTGTTACCATGAAATGGGAATCAAAATGACCCTGAGAGTACATCTTACACAGCTGTCACGATGCATAAGCTGGAAAAAAAAAAAAAAAAAACTCAAGTGAGAGCACATGGGAACAAGTATGTGGAGAAAAGGAAACACTTCTCCATTGATGGTGGAATACAAACTTATATGAACACTGTAGAAATCAATCTAGAGGTTTCTCATAAAACTGGGAATAGATGTACCTCAGGACCAAGCAATAACACTTTTGAGCATATGCCCAAAAGATGCTCTACCATACCACAAGGATACTTACTCAGCTATTTTCATAAAGCTTTATTTGTAATACTCATAACTGAAAACTACCTAGATAGCCCTAAACCAAAGAATGGATTAAAAAATGTACATTTACATAATAGAATACCATTCAGCTGTTAAAAACAAGGATATCTTGAAATTTGTAGGAAAATTGATGAAACTACAGAAGACCATCCTGAGCAGGGTAACCCAAACTTAAAAAAAGACATGCATGGTATTTACCCATTTATAAGTGGATTTTAGCCATAAAGTACAGGATAACCATGCTACAATTCACAGACCAAAAGAAGCTAAGTTTCAAGGAAGGCTGAAGGAAGGATGCTTGACTCTCAGTAAAAAAGGGAAATAAGGTAGGCATTGGAGATAGAAGGAGGGAGGGAAATGGGTAGGAGAAAAGCTGGGGACTGGAGCAGGGGTGAGGATTGGAGTAGGGAGAGCAGGGGAGAGAAAACCTAAGAAAAATAAAAATAAAAGATTTCTAAATATATTAGAACCATATAGACATGTAATTTATCTTATTAATTATTATTATGTTAAAACAGCATGCATGTGCTAACTTTGATGTGACTATTGTAATGCTTAAAGAAAAAAAGCACCACAAATATATTTAATTGTACAATTAATTTTAAGGAAATTTCAATTTTTCATTCTATTCAAGAACTACCCAAATGTTGTACTACCCTGGCATAAATGGTCTTATATATTTGTACTGATGCCAAAATCTCAAACAGTAAAGAAATTAAGAGAGCAAAGATGTCACCATAGGAAATAAAATCTGGTCTATCACAGTTTAAGAAAAAATATGCTGATTTGAGCACCTTCCTTTGATACTCATCAAAACAAGAATGAGTAGCAGATGAAGATACAGACAGCTGTCTGAGAAAAGCAATTACAGTAAAATATTAAGGGCAGGATCTCTAGGGTGTTTAATTAATATCCACCGTAAAATCCTTCCAACTATGCTTTGAGGATGACAGATTCCACTGCAAGCATTTGAAACACTGCAGGGTATTTAGGCATCAGAAAATCCACCTGTTAAAGTATATCTCTACCGCTTGCCCAAGACCTTAGGTAATTAGGTCCTTCATTATTTGTCAATAACCAGGGTGTATGCATTCCTTTCACGCACTCTTACCAAGGGCTTCTGTATTCTTGTCACGCACTCTTCCCAGAGGTATATGTGTTGCCTTCACACAACCTTGGTGGCCTCAGCGGCCTCTTCGTTCGATATGTTGGTACTTCTGGTCTTGAACACTACCCGCTCCAAAAGCTGAGAGCTGCTTATTTTGCCTGGTGATATTGATTTTTTTTTTTCTGTAACTGCACTACATTAAACTCTGCTCTTTCCTGCAAACTGGATTCAACATGAAGGCACAGAATAATTGGATCGCTAGTGCTGTGGGCTAGCATTATATAGAATTCCGGCGGGCCAAGGGAAATATAAATTTAAAAATTTTAGAGCAGCTATTTGTCATTCTATAAAGAGTTGTTTTCAAATCAAAACATATAATTTAGAAAGAAATAATGACATATTAGAACAAAGTATTTTAATAACTGCTTACTAAGTAACTGTCTCTCAAGAATTGTAATATTTTCACACACCATCCTACAGCTATTTAATGCAAGTGGGTTTCCTCTGATTTTAGGGTAGATGTTTCAGGCAGTAGCAGATTAGTTTAATTATTGTTATTTGTTGCTACTATTCTTTCAATCCTTACTGTGATTAAACATTTATTAAGACTCTGCCATATGGTGGCTACCTCCTCCAACTAATCAGATGTTTTGATGTGTGTTAGTGACAGATTTGTGTTTCCTTCTGTGTTTGATGCTGTTTCTCATTTTCCATTTAAACACCACCCTGTGTTTGGCACTCTTAATTTCCAGTTATTTTCTAAAACTATAATCAGGGAAGTGTGATCAAAAGAGCTTCAGAAGAGAAGTGAGAAGACTGAATTTCTAGAAACTAACTAGGAGTTTTGTAATGTGCCTATATGTGGACTTTTGCTTTTTGTACATGACACACATATTTCTCTTGTTTTTCATTCCATTCCAAAATTCCAAAATTGACGTAATAATACTACCTTCCACTTTTAATTGTCAGACATCCAAAGAAAAATAAAATAACCACATCAAATTCAGTTTATACAGTTATTTAATTGGTAAGGATTTAATGTTAATGATTTCTCTATTTGTTTGTTATTTTGTGATATTGCTATAAAATAAAGTGTGTTGGTAAATAATATAGAAGTAATATCTATCAATCAATCTTTCTATCTATCTATCTATCTATCTACAAGTGTATCTGTTTATATATTGGTCCTCCTCCCAAGAGTCTAGCCTGTGGGTTGAGGACATGGGGGAGAGACGCCAGAGTCACTACACAGACACCAGGAGCCGATTAATGCAATCCAAGGGACAGTGAATGCAGACTAGTTTATTCCCAGAAGCGGGAGTGGGAGAGCACTTTATGTATCTTTGGCTGACCAATCAGGTTCCCCACAATCTCTGACCCTGCCATTGGTTGTTGGTCTTCAGGCAGGTTCCGCGATGTCAGGCCGTGCACCCCCCACACTACTTCCGCAGTCACATCGGCAGAAGTTGCCCTAAGCTGTGAGCCCCGCCCCCCCCATGGTCCCTTGCTAAGAATGTCCACATTTATCCATTTTATTTGGGTCGTCATCTTGGCATAAAGTTAGCTTTATGCCAAGAGAACCTGCAATTAGGAGGTTGAGTCTAGAAAAGTTGTCTCTGCTCTACTACAAGTACAAACTGGAGGAAGGCTAGAGATAACACAGTGAAGGATTCATTTTACCATCAAATCCAACAAAAGAATGGTCTCCAAAATGGAAGAAATGAAAGCAAAGGAAATAAATCTCCCCATCTACGCAGAGATTGTGTGGTAAATGATGTCTAGTGTGATTCTGTATTGGACTATGGAGTCTACTGAAAGCCAAAATAAGGACTGGACAGCAAAGGTGGCTACTTTTTTTAAAACATTTTTGTTTGTTTGTTCCATGCCTTTACCACCAAATTCAATAATTACATTTGTAGTTACATATGAATGGTAGTCCATAATGTCTGTGTACCACATTGGTGTTATCTGTTAATGGACATTTGGGCTGTTTCCATTTGCTGGCTATTATGAGTAGAACAGCAACGAAAATGGCTGAGCAAGTGCCTAGAACAGGACACCGAGTATTCTGAGCACATACCATGGAGAAATAGATGCAGCACACGGTAGCTCTTCTTCTAGCCTTTCGATGAATGATTCTTCACGCTGCTTCCATAGTAATTGTGCCACCACCACCCAGTTATCAATACTACCCAAAATAAATAAGGGACCTCTTTCCCCACACCCTTACCAGCATGTTTTGACAGTACTTTTGTGTGTTTGTTTGCTTGTTTGTTTGTTTGTTTTAAGATTACATAATAGTTATGTAATATTGCCTTTTGTAGAATTTAGTACTTGTTTTAGTGGTCTTAATGATCTATATAAAATATTTAACACCAAACAAATAACAAATTGAGATGTACTTGCACTGTAGTTCACTGTTGAACTAGATAGATAGATTAGCTAAACATATTAAAGACAAAACCAAGAATCAGCATTCTTTCCTAATATTAATGACTCTGCATGAGTTATGCTTGAGAGAAATATAGGTATGACATTCAGGACCATGCAGACTATCACTTGTAGCCTATAGTCTATCTTCTCAGCTTAGAAGCTAATCACGGGGAGATGTAAACAGTGATTCTGTGTTTAATAGCAGTAAATCAATAGTTGTAAAGTTAGGCTGAAATTTTGGCTATTAGAAATGTATTGTGACATTGTGAGATTTTGTCTTTACTAATTTTTATTAATATTTTTCTTTGACAATCTTAAATATTTATATAATGCACCCTGATTATTTTCACCTCTCATGACTGTTATTTATCTCCCTCTCACATCTATCAACCTATCCACTTCCCTACAGTTCCCTTTCCCATGTTTATTTTTTTCTGTTTTGTTTTTTTGACTCACCAAATTTAACCTTGGTCTATACAGTGTTTTCCAATGAAAGACAAAAATGATTGCTAGGCCTCTTTGTAACTCACAAGATAATACACTTTACTGAATATTAATTGGGTAAGTAGATAGATGACCTTTATTGCAAGGATATTTTGGTACAATACCAAAGATTTGGTTCATGAAAGAAATTATCTAAAGTCTGAGTTGCTTTTCAAATTATAACTTCTGCACTGCAAAAAGCCCAAAGAGTGAAAGCTAAAACAAATAAAAACAACATCAACACCAATCAAAACAAGAACTAAGAATGGAGAACACATTTGTAAAAAACATACTGTTACTCCAAATATATGAGAAAATTACAAATTTAATATCCTAAAATAAAATTAAAATGAAACAGTGGACAAAAGTACCAACTAGTGCTTGATCAAGGAGACTGCCATTCGTGGAATCACATAATTACATGTTTAATATGCACCACAGAGGGATTTAAAAAAAATGGAAGTGATATACTACTCTAGGCATGCTGGAATGTCCAGTCCAGAGCACTAAAACACAAATTCGAGTAAGACTGTGAAGCTAAAGGAATGCTCAGTGTGGAAAAATAAAATGGTAGTGCCACGTTAGAGGAATTTTCCAAAATCTTGGAAAAGAAAACACACTTCTGCCCTCTGATGCAGTAATCATCTCATCCGGGATCTATTTATGTTGTAGAAAAAAAAATGGCTAATAATGCCTATTAATAAAAGCCTATACTTATTACAGCAGTTTTATCTAACCCACTATCATAATCAATAAATGATACAGAGACTTGATAGATTTTAGATAAGCCTAATTTTGACTGGGATAGGACAGTTATTAACCTCTTAAACTACCTTTTATCTCCCAGTCCCACATCCTATGCCAACTGCTTTAATCATTCCTACCTGGGCTACTTCCCATCCACAATCCATGAATGCTTGCATGTGCCTCTTGTCTGGGCTGCTTTTGCTCATCCAAGCCTATTTGTCCATGTGCTTCTCCCCACTTACCCCATGGCAGCTCTGCTTCCTTCTTTCTCCTCTGTCTGTCTCCTCTTCCTTCTTCCTGTTATCCTCTAATCCTCCAAGGGCACAAATCTTGGCCGCCACACCTCCCTAATGTCTGCCCTGCAAAGGAGTGTAGGCATTTATTTAGCCAACCAGGGATATTTTGCAGGCTAGGTAGGGTTACAAAGATATTTTAGGGTGTCTGAGTGTCTGATCCTATAAGATGACAAGCAGGCCTCAGGCAAAATAATTAACAATCAAATACAAAGCCCCAGCCCATGCCTTTGTGTATTTATATTCTTATTGTTTTCATATATATATTTATTAATTACTGTTTATTCAATTTGTTTCCCACCTGTAGCTCTCTCCCTCCTACCTTTCCAATTCTACCCTCCTTCCCTCTTCTCCATCCATGCCCCTCCCCCAGCCAACTAATAGGGGAGGTCTTCCTCCCCTTCCTTAGTCTATCAGGTCTCATCAAGAGTGGCTGCATTGTTTTTCTCTGTGGCCTGATATGGCTGCTTCCCCCTTAGGGGACAGTGATCAAAGAGGAGGCCAATTACTTCATGTCAGAGACAGTCCCTGTTCCCATTGATCACTGAGCTGCCATGGGCTACATCTATGTAGGGGTTCTAGGTTATCTCAATCAATGGTCCTTGGTTGGAGTATCATTCTCAGCAAAGACCCTTGTGCCTAGAATTTTTGGTTCTGTTGCTTTCCTTGTGGATCTCCTGTCCTCTCCAGGTCTTACCCACTTCTTTCATAAGATTCTGTGCACTTGCCCAAAGTTTGGTCATAAGTCTCAGCATCTTCTCTGATACCCTGCAGGGTAGAGCCTTTCAGAGGCCCTCTGTGGTAGGCTCCTGTCCTGTTCCCTGTTTTCTCTCTCTTCTGATGTCCACCTTCTTTGCCTTTCTGAATGAGGATTGAGTATCTTAGCCAGAGTCCTCTTTCTTGATTAGTTTCTTTAGGTGTACAGATTTTAGTATGTTTACCCTATATTATATGTCTAATATCCACTTATGAATGAGTATATACCCTGTGTGTCTTTCTGATTCTGGGAGATGCTACCAGGTGAATCATGCTATGTTTATCAATGTATGAAATATACAATCCAAGGAACAAATGACACTCAAAGTAAACTGTGGACTTTAGCAATGAAGAGATATGGGACACATATATATATTTCAAGCACTTGTACCCCACTGACTAGGGATACTGACATTGAATGTGCATGCGTGAGAAGGGAGGATATGGGGGTGCCCTCTGTACCTTCCACTGAGCTGTGACTCCAACCTTGTGCTTTCACAGTTTAGGGGATTAGAGATTTTATCAGATTTTCATCTTTTAGCATTACCAGATACTCATAGATAATCATGTATAATTATGAAGGTCTAAAAGGGAAGCTGTACAAAAAAAAATCCTAAGAATGAAAACAGTGTGTTTAGTAAATATAAAATTCACATAAAGAAATTTGGATTTTAAAAATAATTTAACAATGATTTCTGTGCATATATGCACATGCGTTTGTCTATGTGTGCATGAGCATGTGTATATATGAGCATTTATGTGCATCAGTTTGTGTGTTTATGTGTGTATGTCTTTGTGTGTATATACAAATGTGTTTGTCTTTGTGTATATGAGTGCATATGTGTGAGTATCTATGCATATGAATGGATGCAGATTTTTTTTTGTGTGTGTGTGTGAAAGAGAGAGAGAGAGAGAGAACATACAGACATGGGTGTGTGGTTGTGTGTGCTTGTATTTGTGTGTTTTTAGTGTGCCTATATGTACATGTATCCCCAGAGCTGTTGGTTAGCATTGTAAAGAGTAAACATTTTTAGGTCTTTCACTTGAAAAACTGCAGTAAGTCGTAAAGACAAAGCTAACTTGCTCTGTTTCATATCTTGAACCTGACTAAAATGTCCACCCCAATCATCTTAATATTCTTTAGGTAATTTATCTATCTCATCTTTCTAATCTCAATTGAAGTTATTTAACTTGGCAAAATTATTTTTATCACATGTTCATAAAGCTGAATGTTTTGAGTTAAGGCAGAGAATTCACAGTTAAATATTTGATCTCGAAGCAGATT